>NC_083834.1:3271657-3469157 GCF_015708825.2 Lethenteron reissneri
ATGCCATATTTTCTGTCCGTCTGCTACAGCAGATGTGTAGGGAATTCCTACATCTCTGGTTTATTCAACTGGTCAAGGCCTATGATACCATCACTAGGCCTGGGCTATGGGTTGTTCTTCGTGTTTTCAGATTCCCTGACCCGCTGCTCACGATCATTAAGGACCTTCATGATTTTGAGCGGGCCCAGATCAAACTACGCGGCCGGGAGTCGGAGCCATTCCCTGTTCATTTTGTGGTGCGACAGGGATGTCCTCTGGCTCCCACATTATTTAACATCTATTTTGACCACGTAGTTCGCGAAGCCTTCAATAGCTGTACCGGAGGAATTTCCATCTGGCACAGATACAATGGGAAGCTGATCGATGCCCGGGTGCGGTCAGGGGATGGCTCCCTATTGCTCAACCACGTTATGTTTGCCGATGATCTAGGAATTGCTGCTCACACAGAGGAGGAGTTGGAGGCGCTGCTGCTGAACCTGGAGCTTGCCACTAAGAGGTGGGGCCTTACTATCAGCCCCACCAAAACTAAGCACCTGACTAATTTGTCTTTGTGTGTGTCTATGGGTCTCTGTGTGTCTTTGTGTATGTCTATGGGTCTCTATGTGTCTCTGTGTTTATAGATATTTATGTTTCTCTGTGTGAGTTAATGGGTCTACTCTGGTCCATAGATTAGGTTGTATGGCCAGTCACACTACTGTGTCTTGGTCTTTAATGTATCTCTATGAGTGTCTCTGTTTTTTTATGACTGTATATGTGTCTGTATGTGTCTCTCTGGGTTTCTGTGTTTATATGTATATATATATCGATGAGTCTGTGTCTTTTTGAGTCTCTAACTCTTTATCTCTTTGTGTCTCTATGCCTCTCTACCTGTCTCTATGGGTCTCTGTGTGTTTAAATGTATCTATGTATATCGATGAGTCTATGTGTCTCTATGAGTCTCTATTTATCCGTGTCTCTATGCCTTTCTACGTGTCTCTATGGGTCTCTATGTGTTAATATGTATCTATGTATGTCAATGAGTCTATGTGTAGTGAAATAGAATGGGTTACTACGGCGCCTAACGCCAGTTACTGATAGAGATTGAAACTGGGAGTGGAGTTGCCCTCTCTGGCAGTGGGGCATGCAATGTCACGTAACGGGTCCCTAGGGGGCGTAGTGCTGGTGGCTGGCAGAGATGGGGCGTCTGAGGACATAGCAGCCCGGTTGGCTGGCAAGGGCACGTGATAGGCCAAGGTAAGGATGTGGGTCAAAGGTCACAGAAGGCACACGTGGGGTATGGCCCAGAAGCTTCTGGTAGGTTCCAGAAGAGGGCGTGGCCAAGGGCGGAGCCAGGTCACGCTGGGGGGCATTGAAGGGAGGTCCCGAGGCTGGATCGGGGCTGTCTGCTGGAATGGAGTCCTAAGTGCTGCGTCTTCCCCTGGGTCTTCGATCTTCATGTTCGGCAGAGTGGGTCAGGCAGTGTGCCGACTTTCCTGACCCGGTTTATGTCGTTATTCCGTTGTGGTCCATAGAATGAACATGTTGCCTCTTGAACCCACTACATATGTGTCTCTATGAGTCTCTATGTCTCTGTGTCTCTATGCATCTCTGCGTGTCTCTATGGGTCTCCGTGTGTTTATATGTTGCAATGTATATCGACGAGTCTATGCGTCTCTATGAGTCTCTATGTCTGTGTGTCTCTATGCGTCTCTGCGTGTCTCTATGGGTCTCCGTGTGTTTATATGTTGCAATGTATATCGACGAGTCTATGCGTCTCTATGAGTCTCTATGTCTCTGTGTCTCTATGCGTCTCTACGTGTCTCTATGGGTCTCCGTGTGTTTATATGTTGCAATGTATATCGACGAGTCTATGCGTCTCTATGAGCCTCTATGTCTCTGTGTGTCTCTATGCATCTCTGCGTGTCTCTATGGGTCTCTGTGTGTTTATATGTTGCAATGTATATCGACGAGTCTATGCATCTCTATGAGCCTCTATGTCTCTGTGTGTCTCTATGCATCTCTGCGTGTCTCTATGGGTCTCTGTGTGTTTATATGTTGCAATGTATATCGACGAGTCTATGCATCTCTATGAGTCTCTATGTCTGTGTGTCTCTATGCGTCTCTACGTGTCTCTATGGGTCTCTGTGTGTTTATATGTTGCAATGTATATCGACGAGTCTATGCGTCTCTATGAGTCTCTATGTCTGTGTGTCTCTATGCGTCTCTGCGTGTCTCTATGGGTCTCTGTGTGTTTATATGTTGCAATGTATATCGACGAGTCTATGCGTCTCTATGAGTCTCTATGTCTCTGTGTCTCTATGCGTCTCTACGTGTCTCTATGGGTCTCCGTGTGTTTATATGTTGCAATGTATATCGACGAGTCTATGCGTCTCTATGAGCCTCTATGTCTCTGTGTGTCTCTATGCATCTCTGCGTGTCTCTATGGGTCTCTGTGTGTTTATATGTTGCAATGTATATCGACGAGTCTATGCATCTCTATGAGTCTCTATGTCTGTGTGTCTCTATGCGTCTCTACGTGTCTCTATGGGTCTCTGTGTGTTTATATGTTGCAATGTATATCGACGAGTCTATGCGTCTCTATGAGTCTCTATGTCTGTGTGTCTCTATGCGTCTCTGCGTGTCTCTATGGGTCTCTGTGTGTTTATATGTTGCAATGTATATCGATGAGTCTATGCGTCTCTATGAGTCTCTATGTCTGTGTGTCTCTATGCGTCTCTGCGTGTCTCTATGGGTCTCTGTGTGTTTATATGTTGCAATGTATATTGACGAGTCTTTGCGTCTCTATGAGTCTCTATGTCTCTGTGTCTCTATGCGTCTCTGCATATCTCTACGGGTCTCTATGGATCTCGATGAGTTCCCAATACGGTCCACAGTTTGGGTTGCATTGCCACAGTCGCACTCCTGTGGCTGTGGCTTTTATCCCACCCCCTCCCCCCCGTCATGAAGGAGATGTGCTGCAGTAGCAGCATCGTCCTGTACGTACGTAGAACTTCTTTCACACCGTACGTAGCCAACCGTGCCAATCGGAGGTCCTGGTTGGTGATGGTGATGCTCTGATGATAACAAAATCCAAATTGTGTCGTGTGCTCCGCATCGCATCGTCGCACGGCGCTTCCAGACGCGCTTCTGCGGCCGTCTGGAACGCTCCTTTCTGACCGATATTGGGAAGCCATTGGGAGCCGTGGTGCACTTTTAAATCACCATTTATGTTGACAAACTAATTTCTTAACAACTGCTTTTTTCTTCTTGGTTCTTTCGGTAAAGTCACGTAGAATGGAAATCAGAAGATCAGAATCAGAAACGGTTTTAATCGCCATGTAAGTTTGCACAAACAAGGAATTCACTATGGCGGGACGGTGCATACATTGAACAAGTAGGAATCTTAACTTATATAAAAGTTATACACTCTAACTATACTAACGTTACAAAGTATAAGTAATACCAAAGGGCTAAAATCTTTAAAATTATGAATAAGTAGACCTTATAAAATGCGAATGTAAAATGTTAATTAGCCGTATTAAACAATCTTAAAATACAAAAATACAAATAAGATAACACGTTGTAAGTATGGAAAGGTGTAATTATGTAGATAAAATGTTATAGTAAGTGTAACAGTCATTTTAAGTGTAAAAGTCATTTTAAGCCCCTGGCCTTGTTGAGGAGGCCAACAGCGGATGGGAAAAAACTGTCTTTATGACGTGAGGTTTTGGTCTTGATGGACCGCAGCCTTCTGCCGGAGGGGAGTAGCTGGAACAGAGAGTATCCAGGGTGCGAGGAATCGTCCGCAATCTTCCTCGCTCGCTTCAGGGTCCTCAAAGTGTGCAGGTCCTCAAGGGTTGGTAGATTACAGCCAATCACCTTCTCAGCAGTGCGGATGATACGCTGCAGTCTGCTCTTGTCCTTGGCAGTGGCAGCAGCGTACCAGACGGTGATGGAGGAGGTGAGGATGGACTGAATGATAGCTGTATAGAAGCACACCATCATTGTCTTTGGCAGATTAAATTTCTTCAGCTGCCCTAGGAAGTACATTCTCTGTTGAGCTCTCTTGATAAGGGAGCTGATGTTCAGTTCCCACTTGAGGTCCTGGGAAAGAATAGTGCCCAGGAAGTGGAAGGACTCAACATTGGTGACTGGGGAGTCGCACAGGGTGATGGGGGTGAGTGGGGAATTATTTTATTATGTTTTATTAAAATAATAAAAATAAAACATAATAAAATAATTCTCACGACGTTTCGGCCACAACGCAAGCAGCCGTCCTCAGGTGAAGAACAGGTCTGTCACCTGAGGACGGCTGCTTGCGTTGTGGCCGAATTATTTTATTATGTTTTATTTTTATTATTTTATTATTTCCATTCTACGTGACTCTACCGAAAGAACCAAGAAGATGAATCCCTGCAGTCACGAAAGCTTTAAATCGAAATTTTACTGCTTTTTTTTGTATTTGATTTGTCGTCCTTCCCCGCACCTCCGATTAGCACGGTTGATTACGTGCGGTGCGAAAGACGTTCAACACACACACATACACGTGCAAGTGCATGGATATACAGGAATTCCTCTAGATACAAAGCAGATGCATTCCTGGAGATTCGTTCGTCTATTGCTGGAGTCGGGAACGTCCGGCCCGCGAAATCATTTAGTCTCTGGCCCTGCCAAGGCAACCGCAGGTGGGACTCGAAATTCAATAAATCTCGGAGCAAACCTGGAGTAGAATTATTCTTTGGTTCTTTCGGTAAAGTCACGTGTAAAGATAAAATAATAAATTAAATTAAATACTAGCATACGACGTTTCGATTGCAACACAAGCAATCGTCATCAGGTATAAATGAAATAGAAACACAAATCTAGTCTACTTAGAAATGTAATGTAATGCAACAGAGAGTCGGATAACATAACAGTGAACACCCTATCTGGTTGATTACGTTCTTCCTGAGAATGCTAAATTTGAGAGAGAGATAAAACACAGAACCAGACAGACATATAAGCAGACAGATATCACATAGATACATAGAGAGAGAGCATACATAGGCACAAAGGGAATAGCAGTTGCGAGTAGCAACATCATCAATAGCAGCTAACATCACACGCCTCAGTAAAGAGAAGCATTTCCAGCCATTACATTAGTGGCGAGTTAATTAAATGTTTGACCAAATATAACGGGCACATTTTTAAGTTGATAATATTGTATGGCCCGCGAATGATGTTATAAATATCCAAATGGTCCTTGTCAGAAAAAAGGTTTCCCACCCCTGGTCTATTGAAACGTCGTATAGTGAACAACGTATGACATTCGTAGTATGAGGATGCATTCCCAGCCTTTGTGACTTACCGTTTCACACGATACGGACTTCACGACTTACCATTCGTATTGCCAACAAAGACAATTTACGTTAGAAATCACATTTTGTTTCATACCGTACAGTGTTGAAATAAAATAAAAACGGACATAAATTTAAGAAGCATAGTCAAGAAACGTAATTTAATTCTTATCATATTGCACTGTAGATCACTGAATTTATGATTATATTTAAAAATTCAGCGTCTTCATATTTTAATTGTATTTACTTTTTAGCTTTCTGTGTAAAATGATGGTGAACAATTTGGTATTTCCCTCCAAAGTTCGTTAATTCCGAATATCGAATATACGAGGCATTACTCTGTGTGTGTGAGTATATATACACTCGCGGTGGCATTGTATATAAATATATAATGTTGTATATAAATATATAATGCTTTATATAAATATATAATAGCTCTCTTTATATATGTGTTTTATTATATATATAAATTGTGTATACAATGGCAGCACGAGTCATCGCTCGCCAGCAGAGTGGACAAGTCTAATCTCCTGCTGTGTCCAGCGGGGGCCGGGGGGAGGGGGGAAGGGTGGGGGGGGGTGGAGGGGTGGGGGGGTGGGGGGAGGGGTGGGGGGGGTGGGCGGAGGGGTGGGGGGAGGGGTGGGGGGGAGTGGAGGAGGGGTGGGGGGGATAGGAGTGTGGTGGGGGGTAGAGGTGGAGGGAGGGGTAGGAGGGGAGAGTGGCGGAGGGGATGGCGGTGGTGGGGGAGAGGGTAGTGGGGGGATATGGGGGGTGGGGTGGTGGGGGGAATAGCGGAGGGGGTGGGGGGGTAGTGGGGGGGGTAGGAGTGGGGGGGGGGGTTAGCGGGGGGGGGGACAGATAGCGCGGGGGGGGATAGGGGTGGTGAGGGGGATGCCGGGGGGGGGGGGGTGGAGGGATAGGGGTGGGGGTAAGGGGGGGGAAGTGGTGGGGGGAGGGGGGTGGAGGGATAGGGGTGGGGGTAAGGGGGAGGGAAGTGGTGGGGGGAGGGGGTGGAGGGATAGGGGTGGGGGTAAGGGGGGGGGAAGTGGTGGGGGGGAGGGGGGTGGAGGGATAGAGGTGGGGGTAAGGGGGGGGGGAAGTGGTGGGGGGGAGGGGGGTGGAGGGATAGGGGTGGGGGTAAGGGGGGGGGGAAGTGGTGGGGGGGGAGGGGGGTGGAGGGATAGGAGTGGGGGTAAGGGGGGGGGGAAGTGGTGGGGGGAGGGGGGTGGAGGGATAGGGGTGGGGGTAAGGGGGGGGGGAAGTGGTGGGGGGGAGGGGGGTGGAGGGATAGGGGTGGGGGTAAGGGGGGGGGAAGTGGTGGGGGGGAGGGGGGTGGAGGGATAGGGGTGGGGGTAAGGGGGGGGGGGAGTGGTGGGGGGGAGGGGGGTGGAGGGATAGGGGTGGGGGTAAGGGGGGGGAAGTGGTGGGGGGGAGGGGGGTGGAGGGATAGGGGTGGGGGTAAGGGGGGGGAAGTGGTGGGGGGAAGGGACAGCGGCTGGCGGGAGGGGGATAGGGGTTGGTTGGGGGGGGGGGATGGTGGGGGGCGATGGAGGGGATAGGGGTTTGTTAGGGGGGGTTGATGGAGGTGGGGGGGAGTGCACGATAGTAGTGGTGGGGGGGGATGGTGGTGGTGGTGGGGGGGTACCAAACGCCCCGGGAGTTGCCCGCGAGACAGAGTGAAGCTCTCCCACTCATCGCTTATCCGCAGCGCTTTCTCCCCATCGCAGACGGATCGCACCCCCCCGCCCCCCCCGCCCCCCCCCCAAAATTAAGTGCCAAGTCGAATTTATAACGGCGCCCGGGTTTCCCTGTCGGTGAGTTATTTTTTTTAATCATTACGATATAGAGATATTTTACTTCGCTCCCTTGTCGATGTGGCGATTGACGACGGCGGAGGGTGAGATGGGGTGCTGGGATCGCGTCCTCACCGCGGAGACGGAGCGACGAAATCATCCTCGCCAACGTCACCATCGTCATCGTCACCATCGTCGTCACCACCGTCGTCACCATCACCATCGTCACCATCATCATCGTCACCATCATCATCATCACCACCATCGTCACCATCACCACCATCGTCACCATCATCATCATCGTCACCATCATCATCATCACCACCATCGTCACCATCATCATCGTCACCATCATCACCATCGTCATCACCACCATCGTCACCATCATCATCACCATCATCATCGTCACCACCACCATCATCACCATCATCATCATCACCATCACCATCGTCACCATCATCATCATCATCACCATCGTCACCATCATCATCATCACCATCGTCACCATCATCATCATCACCATCGTCGTCACCATCATCATCATCATCACCATCGTCGTCACCATCATCACCATCGTCACCATCATCGTCACCATCATCATCGTCACCATCATCACCGTGGATAATTGTCCCCGTGCGCGGGGGATGGTGATGGGGGGGGCGTCTCCATTCAGCAGTGGATCGATCATAGCTGACGATGACGACGACGATGTTGTTGTTGGTGGTGGTGGTCATCTCAGTCAGTCGACCCGTGGCACCTGCTGGGTCTGCCCCCGCCGTGACCTCCTGCCAGCGGGCGTTCGACACTTCGCGTGGCCTCAACGTGCACGTAGCCTGGCACGAACGCCGTGGGGACGTCACCGTCACTTAGTGGCGAATGGCGGTGGTTGTTGTTGTTAATGTTGTTTGCGTCAAGGTTTGCCTGTGTTTCTCTCTGTGTAGTAACAACCCAAAATGACAAGAAGAGGCATTTATATTTATATTTTTGGTTTGTTTCTAATACCACTGGGCCGTAATTATAACACACCCCCCCCCCCCCAATATTCAAATATGTTCAAAATGTCCCCCCCCCCCCCCCCATATTTCGCTATAAAAAATTGCTATGCTATGTAAATAAAAACAACAATTTGCTGAACCTTGGCCACAATATCTGGACTTGTATTCTAAATCAATGCATAGATTTATGTTTACATGATTGTGGTTATGGTTGTACTTTCTCAATCCCTAATCTCTGCCATTACATACAATGAAACAAGAAATTGTTAAAACAGAGCAATACACTATTAGACATTATTGTAAAAAAAAAAATTTAAGTCCATCCCATGTGTTAGTGAATTTTTTTTTATTTAGGCAGGAAATGAGTTTTCAAATGTAGATATTTTTCTGGGTTTGGACCCCCAGACCCGCTGGAAGATTTGGTCTCCCCCAATGTTGACTCCATGGCTACGGACTTGCTTCAAGAGCCGCCAAAATGGTGCGTACGGTGGACGAATGCGAGACGCGGTGGGTCCTGAAGGCACAACGGTACCGAGCCGATCCTTTGAAGAAACGTTGCCGACTGCCCCCCCACCCCACTGCGCCTCCCTGCCCCATGCAGAAGAGGCGTAGGCCAGAGAGAGAGAGAAGAGACAGAACGTGCAACCTCCACAGACACACACAATGCAGTTTTTTTTGTTGGGTTATCGCGTAAATATATAAATGTGTCGTCACCTGCCACCACCCGACACAGCCGATCAATAAGGTTTGTCACGTCGACAGAACGTGCAAATTCGTTAGTAGTCTAATGACAATAGAGCCTGCATGCCGTGTGAGTGGACTAGTGGCCACGGGAGGTAATGACAGGGGAGTCAGTTGTAAGTGTGAAGGGACTGGTGGCCACGGGAGGTAATGACAGGGGAGTCAGTTGTGAGTGTGAAGGGACTGGTGGCCACGGGAGGTAATGACAGGGGTATCAGTTGTGAGTGCGAAGGGACTAGTGGCCACGGGAGGTAATGACAAGGGAGTCAGCTGTGAGTGTGAAGGGACTGGTGGCCACGGGAGGTAATGACAGGGGTATCAGTTGTGAGTGCGAAGGGACTAGTGGCTACGGGAGGTAATGACAGGGGAGTCAGTTGTGAGTGCGAAGGGACTGGTGGCTGCGGGAGGTAATGACAGGGGAGTCAGTTGTGAGTGTGAAGGGACTGGTGGCCGCGGGAGGTAATGACAGGGGTATCAGTTGTGAGTGTGAAGGGACTAGTGGCTACGGGAGGTAATGACAGGGGAGTCAGCTGTGAGTGCGAAGGGACTGGTGGCCGCAGGAGGTAATGACAGGGGATTCAGTTGTGAGTGTGAAGAGACTAGTGGCTATGGGAGGTAATGACAGGGGTATCAGTTGTGAGTGTGAAGGGACTGGTAGCCACGGGAGGTAATGACAGGGGATTCAGTTGTGAGTGTGAAGGGACTGGTGGCCACGGGAGGTAATGACAGGGGATTCAGTTGTGAGTGTGAAGAGACTAGTGGCTATGGGAGGTAATGACAGGGGTATCAGTTGTGAGTGTGAAGGGACTGGTAGCCACGGGAGGTAATGACAGGGGATTCAGTTGTGAGTGTGAAGGGACTGGTGGCCGCGGGCGGTAATGACAGGGGTATTAGTTGTGAGTGTGAAGGGACTGGTGGCTAAGGGAATGATCGAGAAGGGAGCGTGGTCAGGTGACAGGAGAGGACGGTGGAGTCTGCCGGTGGAGCGAGCGTCCAGAATCAGCGAGAAAGTTCGGGAAGGGGGGCGTGGCCTCGTGTCGGTATAAAAGGAAGATGCGCGGGAGACTTGGGGCTGTTGCAGTGGGGGTCTCCGCCTGATGTCAAGTGAACGCATCTTCAATAAAGTACCATCTCAATAGAAATGTGTCGATTGGTCATTAGGCTCATTACGCTAGTACAGCACACCGGTGTGTTGGAGAGCCAAGCCACAACATTTACACTCGCTCTCCAACACAGAACCGGTGAGCTGTACTAGCGATAAATTGGCACGTTACGTCTACGTGACAAACCTTACTAATTGGCTGTGTCGGGTGGTGGCGGGTTTGACGACGCGTTTATATTTTACGCGATCTAACCCCCCCCCCCCCCCCCAAAATAAAAAAAACTGTATGATGGATGATATTGGTCGCAGAAACCTCCGACTGCATGTTACGCTACACACGCACACGCATAGAGAGGCGCCCGAGTCGGGAATCAAACCGAAGTGCAATTCTCGAGGGTTACCACGGCAGCGTCGCCGTGACGAGGCAGCGAGGAGGAGGGGTGTGGGTTCGACACCAGACCCCAGCAGCAGAAAACACAACGAGGCCGGCGACCCGGGTTCCATTCCTCGTTCATCAGCGACGATTACCTGAATCGGTCGTGGGCCTCCCCTAGCTCGACTCAGCCTCAAGCGAGTACCCTGGTGCAGTGTGTAGTAAACGTCGCCACTGGGGAGACAAAGGGCCGGCCTGGTGCGGTGCTGACCACCCAACCCCCCTCGTGGGCCGTACCGGTCTTCATAGGTTTTCGCGAACAGCACTTTCCCCGAAAGTTATGTTAAGGCTACACGGGGGATCTTTGTCATTGTGTCAGCGTGTGGCCCCGCGTGTTAGACCGGGTATCTCACGCAGTGACCAACAGGGGGCAATATTTCCCATCGCAGCACGACAGCTAGAAAACAAAGATGCCCCGTATAGCCTTGACAGACTGTTGGGGCAAGTGCTGCTGGCGAGTTGCACCTATGAAGCCCGGAACGGCACCACGAGGGGGTTGGGTGGTCAGCACCACGCCCGACCGTCTTTGTCTCTCCAGTGACGATGTTTTCTCAATTGAGGCTGAGTCGACCTAGGGGAGCGCCGGAACATATCATCACACACACCACGCGCTCACTGGACTTCGTCCCACGTGGCGCGGGGGCTAAAGGCACAGCCCTGAAAGTGCTTGCCCGAGGCCACTGCTGCAAAATAACTAAACGTTGCCCGCAAGTTACTCAGTTGGGGTTCCACACGGAAGCAACATCGCCCCCCAGCGCCCTTTACTGCGAACAAGTTGACAGGAACAGTGGGAGGGGCTACCTGAGTAGTGGGAGGGGCTACCTGAGTAGTGGGTGGAGCTACCTGAGTAGTGGGAGGGGCTACCTGAGTAGTGGGTGGGGCTACCCCAGCCGTGGGAGGGGCTACATGAGCAGTGGGTGGGGCTACCTGAGTAGTGGGTGGAGCTACCTGAGAAGTCGGTGGGGCTACGTGAGCAGTGGATGGGGTTACCTGGGCAGTGGGTGGGGCTACCTGAGTAGTTGGTAGGGCTACCTGAGTAGTGGGTGGGGCTACCTGAGCAGTGGGAGGGGCTACCTGAGTAGTGGGTGGAGCTACCTGAGTAGTGGGTGGGGCTACCTGAGTAGTGGGTGGGGCTACCCCAGCAGTGGGAGGGGCTACATGAGCAGTGGGTGGGGCTACCTGAGTAGTGGGTGGAGCTACCTGAGAAGTCGGTGGGGCTACGTGAGCAGTGGATGGGGTTACCTGGGCAGTGGGTGGGGCTACCTGAGTAGTTGGTAGGGCTACCTGAGTAGTGGGTGGGGCTACCTGAGCAGTGGGAGGGGCTACCTGAGTAGTGGGTGGAGCTACCTGAGCAGTGGGTCGGGCTACCTGAGTAGTGGGTGGAGCTACCTGAGTAGTGGGTGGGGCTACCTGAGTAGTGGGTGGGGCTACCCCAGCAGTGGGAGGGGCTACATGAGCAGTGGGTGGGGCTACCTGAGTAGTGGGTGGAGCTACCTGAGAAGTCGGTGGGGCTACGTGAGCAGTGGATGGGGTTACCTGGGCAGTGGGTGGGGCTACCTGAGTAGTTGGTAGGGCTACCTGAGCAGTGGGAGGGGCTACCTGAGTAGTGGGTGGAGCTACCTGAGCAGTGGGTGGGGCTACCTGAGTAGTGGGTGGGGCTCCATGAGCCGTAGCACGGGAGTCAAGCCAATTCACAAGCTCCGCCTACTTGGGGGAGGGGTTTAATCAAGCCACGCCTACTTTGGGGAGCAGTTTAGCCATGCCCATCCTTTTGGCGTCATCTGGTCCAACACCAATGGAGACTAGGCTCTAAGTAAAAGCTGTCTCGGGTGTGGACCAATCAACTTCAAGGGCAGTGCATATCATTATCAGAGTTGCTTATTTTTGTTTGCATTTTGACTGCTTGTGTTGTGGTTATTGCAAACATGATGCCTTGTATAAAGGTGTCAGTTTTGTACCAGTTTAAAGGGTAAAAACCTACTACTATACCTCGCCAGGTATACAAGAGGTTTGTGGGTTCGATCCCGACCGTGACGCCTGTTGGTAGTGTGGATTTTTTCTCCCCTCCACATTTAGCATCGACATCACGCGTTTAGAGTATTTGTCTGATGCTATAAATATTCACACGATGATGATGATAAGCCCACTTCGTGTGAGCTATCATTTGTGATGGCCTTTACATTGTAAAGCTAAAATAGTGAACTGTACATTGTTTACATCAAGGGACCTCCCTTGCCAGTATCAAAATATAAGAATAAGTTTATACCCTTTCTGGCAAAAAAAAAAACAACAAGTGTTAAGATTTGGACTTAAAACTTTCGTGACTGCAGGAATTCATATTCTTTGACATGCAATATCCCGGCGTCTACAATCTAAGCTGTACTCAAAAAGTTGTAAATGTTGTGGTTTCACGCTTCAACACACCGGTGGGCTAAAGTAGTGAACTATTTGTCTTTTGTCAACGTGACACTTTTTTTGCTGATTGGCCGTGTCGGGTGGTGGAGGGTTACGACACATTTATAAATAACGCGATCTAACCCAAAAACGTTGATTATGAAATCCAAGCTGTATCTGCGGCAGCAGTTACATTGGGGAAACTAAGCAACATGTCTCGGACCGTGTTAGTGAGCATAAGGCAGATTTGAAACACGGTAAGACCAAATACTTCTGCCGTGGCTGATCATTATTTTAATGCGGCTGGCTCACGTGAAAAAGATTTCTCTAAGACGATGGTACTTTGCAAGCCTACTGGCTATCAACAAAGATTTATTCAGGAAGCCATCCATATGTAGTGAGTCCAACTGAGTCACAGACGTTCTCTTGGGAGCAGCACTATTAATTCCGCATTAACACGGAACACAACACAATCTACACTCGGGTCTCGAATGTCCATCTAACCACGCTACGGCTGAACTAGACATAGTTCATCTTCTTGGTTCTTTCGGTAAAGTCACGTAGAATGGAAATAATAAAATAATAAAAATAAAACATAATAAAATAATTCTCACGACGTTTCGGCCACAACGCAAGCAGCCAAGAAGATGAATCCCTGCAGTCACGAAAGCTTTAAATCAACTTTAGACACAGTTCGCTATCCCGGGTCCGGACCACAAGCTGGGTCCCGGACCGCGTGGCTAGAGGCTTCTTCTCCCCGATGTGGAGCTTACAACACCAACACTTGAAAAACCTCGAGCTCCTCATGGAGCTCTCGCTCCCGGGCTGGGGCTGGCTCCGGCCTTAGCCCCGCACACCTTCCAGGCTTCTCGAGCTCTTTCTCGAATGTTCCCAAAAGCCCCTCGGGACCACGTGACCGCCCCTCGGCCCCTGGCCACCTGTAGCCCCCCTCCAGTATCGTCCGGTCACGTGACAACATGTCAGCCAGAGTAACCCTGGCTGCAGAGGTCGCAACCGGATACCCGATGCCCGTACCCTACCCGATACCCGGCTACCCGTACCCAGCCGGGTACGGGTACCCGTTTGCGACCCTGGTGCGGCCGGGTACGGGTAGGCCGTGAGTCACTGGTGAGTAACCGTTTGTCACTCATTTCCCAACGTCTTGTCTCTTCTCACAATTCAAGTTCCTAGAATCAACCCACCCACGCCTGCAACATGGCTTCATCCCAGAGGTCGCAATCGGGTACCCGTACCCATACCCTACCCGGTCGGGTACGGGTAGCCGGGTATTGGGTAGGATACGGGTACGGGTACCCGTTTGCGACCCTGGTGTGGCCGGGTACGGGTACGGGTACGGGTAAAGAATCAAAACCCGTTTGCGACCTCTGCCGGGCTGGCTGGCGCTCCCTCTCGCTCCCTCACTGGGAGCCGGTATCGCACACTGCTCGCGGTGCCTCCATGATAACCAACGCTCACCCAACCACCGCTAGGGTTGGTACTGCGGCCCGTAACCCGGGCTGCCCATAATGACAACATTACCGGCCGTGACTTCGCAAGCCCCGACACCATACAGTGACGAGTACAGTCACTACACAATTTCAACCGAGAGGATGGTTATAAACTCAGCAATCACTGGAAAGATGTCATCAACCACTTTGAGTCTTGACTTGATTTGTGCTTTCTTGTCAACCGTCAGCAGTGTGGGTAAATGGAGTGAGGTGCAATGATTGCCTGACGGCCATTTGATTTGTGTAGACCTACTGCCGGTGTCGTTGCTTTCGCCTACATTTAATTTTTATTACTGAAAGAACCAAGAATAAGTCTACATTATAGACTGCTAGTACGCTCACTCAGTTTAATAACCATTTCTATCGTCTTCTTGGTTCTTTCGGTAAAGTCATGTAGAAGGGAAATAATAAAATAATAAAAATAAAAAAAATAAAATAAAATTCTCACGACGTTTTGGCCACAACGCAAGCAGCCGTCCTCAGGTGAAGAACAGGGCTGTCGGAAAGACAGCATCCGAATGAACACCACAAAGTTTGGCAGCGTATATTTAAGCTGGGTTAGAGGAGGAGAGCGCCTTGACAAAGGAATTTACATATCAACAGAGGAATTTAGCATGTTTATGGAAAATGCAGATATGGGATTAGTCACTAGTTGTGGAATGTGTAGGTGGTGGGGGGAGTTTCAAAGTCATATTATGCTCGTGTATTATTATATATGTAATAAAGGACTCCTTCACAAGATGTCGCTCTCCGTTGGTCCTTTATTGGGTTCTTTCCTCGCACCCGCTGGTCCTCGCTCCGACCCTCGCCATGCGCCCCGCGCACGCTCCGTGTGGCTCTCGCCACGCCGTCTCCTCCTTTGGCCCCTCCGTGTGCTCTCTCCTCACCCGCCTGGGCCACACCGCTTTTCGGTTACCCCGCACACGCTGCTGGCTCTCTCTCTCTCCGTGCGGTCCCGCACGCTCCGCTGCCCGCGCACGCTGGACCCCAGTGCGATGGCGCCACTTCTCCCTCCACCGCCAGCGTGGCTCCCTCCGTCGTTCACTCTCTTCTCTCCCTGCTCCTCCTCCGTCTCTCTCCTTATATCCCCACTCTCACGTGACCCAAACTCCACCTTCTCATACCGCCCCTGTCTCCGCCCCCACTCACCCCAACGACCAGGCTCCGCCCTTCCAATACACCGGCCCGTGTGAGTGGTGCGGAGGCAGCGCCCACCCTGTCCTTGCTCGCATTACATATATAACTGACATGGGCGACGCATGAATGCGTAATGCATCTCGGTGTCCAAAAGACCTGTAATCAGGACCTTTTCGGAGCTGGTTTAATAGTTGATGTAGACGTCCTTGTCACGACGTAACCCCCTATACACGAGGCTATTGCAGCTCCACGACCCGACGGCGGGACCCGACCCACCGAACGTTACTCACTCACTATGAGACATCTCCTTTACCAGTGGCAAAATATAGTAATAGGTTTTTACCCTTTCAACTGGTACAACAACTGACACCTTTATACAAGGCATCATGTTTGAGTTGTACGCCTTTTGGCGTCATCTGGTCCAAGACCAATGGAGACTAGGCTCGAAGAAAAGCTGTCTCGGGTGTGGACCAATCAACTTCAAGGACAGTGCATATCATTATCATTATCAGAGTTGCTTCTTTTTGTTTGCATTTTGACTGCTTGTGTTGTGGTTGTTGCAAACATGATGCCTTGCATAAAGGTGTCAGTTTTTGTACCAATTGAAAGGGTAAAAACGTATTACTATACTGTAACTCACTCAATCGACCCTCGATCATCTCCGGGCTCCCCTTTCATCCTGTTGCGCGCTCTATCCCCCTAGTGGCGGATATACCGTCATTACACTCGACCCTCGATCATCTCCGCACTTTTCCTTCACCTTAATAATAGGGGTTTTCCCCTTTTTTCCCCTTTTTCTGGCAACAAAACTGAAACCTTTTTACAAGGATTCGTGTCTGCATTAACCACAACACCTGCAGTCGAAATGCAATGTATGACTTACTGTTAGTAGCTCAGCTTATTGGAGAGTATATTTAGTATACTGATGATACTGATGTAGTTTAAATTTTATTTTTTATACGTGGTGGTTTAGTTGCTGCAGCTCCATACTATTAACATTCCTTTCCTTTATTAATGCTAACCCTACTCCCTCCCTTTGATGCTGCTAATCCTGCATAATGCACTATATGACTTTGAAACCCCCCGCCCACCTCCTACGCATTCCCCAAGTAGTGACTAATCCCATATCTGAATTTCCCATAAATATGATAAATTCCTCTTGATATGCTAATTATTTTGTCAAGGCGCTCTTCCCCCTCTAACCCAGCTTAAATATACGCTGCCAAGCCTGGTGGTGTTCATTCAGACGCTGTCTTTCCGACAGACCTGTTCTTCACCTGAGGACGGCTGCTTGCGTTGTGGCCGAAACGTCGTGAGAATTATTTTATTATGTTTTATTTTCCTTATTTTATTATTTCCCTTCTACGTGACTTTACCGAAAGAACTAAGAAGATGAACACTATGATAATATATTCATTGTCCTTAAAACTGATTGGTCCACACCAAGGGACGGCTTTCTTTTGAGCCTCGGCGTCCTTTGGTGCTCGACCAAAGGACGCCAAAAAACGTACATCTCAAAGACAAATGCACTATCAAAGTAATGAGGGCCCGGGGTGAGCATCTACATCATTAGACCTCCTTTGTCAGTACCAACATATAATAATAGGGTTTACCCCTTTATTCTGGCAACAAAACTGAAACCTTTTTACAAGGATTCATGTCACTGCATTAACCACAATACTTGTAGTCGAAATGCAAACAAAAACACACTATGATAATATATGCATTGTCCTTGAAATTGATTGGTCCATACCAAGGGACGGCTTTCTTTTGAGCCTCGACCCAATTGATGCTCGACCAGAGGACGCCAAAAGGCGTACAGCTCAACGACAAATGCACTATCAAAGTAATGAGGGCTCGGGGTGAGCATCTACATCATTACTCATCCTTTGCCAGTACCAACATATAATAATAGGGTTTTTCCCCTTTTTTCAAGGCAACAATACTGAAATATTTTTGTCTTCTTGGTTCTTTCGGTAAAGTAACGAAAGAACCAAGAAGATGAATCCCTGCAGTCACGAAAGCTTTAAATCGAAAAAATGAAACATTTTTACAAGGATTCATGTTGCATTAACAACAATACTTGCAGTCGAAATGCAAACAAAAACACACTATGATAATATATGCATTGTCCTTGAAACGGATTGTTCCACACCAAGGGACGGCTTTCTTTTGAGCCTCAACCCAATTGGTGCTCAGGGCTCTATCCCCCTAGTGGTGGATATACCGTCAATACACTTGTGGTGAACATGGCAAATACTACCAGAGCACGTTTTTTGTTTGCATGTTCATAACATGTTTCTGTGGTTAATGCAGATATGATTCATTGCAAAAGGTTTCTGTTTAGTTTTTAACATCTTAACACCTGTTTTATTTCTAGAAAGGGTAAAATCTATTCTTATATGTAGTTTAGTTTAAACTTATATGTTAATTGTTTAGTTTAAACTTATATGTGCGTTGTTTAGTTTAAATTATATGTGCGCTTAGTTTAAACTTATATGCACGTTGTTGAGTTTAAACTTATATGCACATTGTTTAGTTTAAACTTATATGTGCATTGTTTAGTTTAAACTTATATGTGCATTGTTAAGTTTAAACTTATATGTGCATTGTTTAGTTTAAACTTATATGTTCATTGTTTAGTTTAAACTTATATGTTCATTGTTTAGTTTAAATTTATATGTGCATTGTTTAGTTTAAACTTATATGTGCATTGTTTAGTTTAAACTTATATGTTCATTGTTTAGTTTAAACTTATATGTGCATTGTTTAGTTTAAACTTATATGTTCATTGTTTAGTTTAAACTTATATGCACGTTGTTTAGTTTAAACTTATATGTTCATTGTTTAGTTTAAACTTATATGCACGTTGTTTAGTTTAAACTTATATGTGCATTGTTTAGTTTAAACTTATATGTTCATTGTTTAGTTTAAACTTATATGCACGTTGTTTAGTTTAAACTTATATGTTCATTGTTTAGTTTAAACTTATATGTTCATTGTTTAGTTTAAACTTATATGTGCATTGTTTAGTTTAAACTTATATGTTCATTGTTTAGTTTAAACTTATATGCACATTGTTGAGTTTAAACTTATATGTTCATTGTTTAGTTTAAACTTATATGCACATTGTTTAGTTTAAACTTATATGTGCATTGTTTAGTTTAAACTTATATGCACGTTGTTTAGTTTAAACTTATATGCACATTGTTTAGTTTAAACTTATATGTTAATTGTTTAGTCTAAACGTATCTGTTCATTGTTTAGTTTAAACTTATATGTTCATTGTTGAGTTTAAACGTATATGTACATTGTTTAGTTTAAACTTATATGTTAATTGTTTAGTTTAAATTTATATGTTCATTGTTTAGTTTAAACTTATATATTCATTGTTGAGTTTAAACTTATATGTCCATTGTTTAATTTAAACTTATATGCACATTGTTGAGTTTAAACTTATATGTTCATTGTTTAGTTTAAACTTATATGCACATTGTTTAGTTTAAACTTATATGTTAATTGTTTAGTCTAAACGTATCTGTTCATTGTTTAGTTTAAACTTATATGTTAATTGTTTAGTTTAAATTTATATGTTCATTGTTTAGTTTAAACTTATATATTCATTGTTGAGTTTAAACTTATATGTGCATTGTTTAGTTTAAACTTATATGTTCATTGTTTAGTTTAAACTTATATGTGCATTGTTTAGTTTAAACTTATATGTGCATTGTTTAGTTTAAACGTATATGTACATTGTTTAGTTTAAACTTATATGTTCATTGTTTAGTTTAAACTTATATGTGCATTGTTTAGTTTAAACTTATATGCACATTGTTTAGTTTAAACTTGTATGCACATTGTTTAGTTTAAACTTATATGTGCATTGTTTAGTTTAAACTTATATGCACATTGTTTAGTTTAAACTTATATGTGCATTGTTTAGTTTAAACTTATATGTGCATTGTTTAGTTTAAACTTATATGTTCATTGTTTAGTTTAAACTTATATGTTCATTGTTTAGTTTAAACTTATATGTGCATTGTTTAGTTTAAACTTATATGTGCATTGTTTAGTTTAAACTTATATGCACATTGTTTAGTTTAAACTTATATGTGCATTGTTTAGTTTAAACTTATATGTTCATTGTTTAGTTTAAACTTATATGTTCATTGTTTAGTTTAAACTTATATGCACATTAAGTTTAAACTTATATGCACATTGTTTAGTTTAAACTTATATGCACATTGTTTAGTTTAAACTTATATGTTCATTGTTTAATTTAAACGTATGTGTACCTCGTTAAGTTTAAACTTATATGCACATTGAGTTTAAACTGCACCCTGACCTCACTGCTTCCATTGAAGCCCCTCCTACTCTCTTGTGGGAGGAGCTTAATAAAATCCCACCTGCCACATTGAGGGGCGGAGCTTACAAAAGCCACGCCCCATCGAGTGTGTGTGGGGGGAGGTTACTTAACTGAAAAAAAACACCTTCTCCGATTGGTCCATTGCCAGAGATGGGCGTGTCAAAGGGGGCGGAATCAACCCTTCATTCCCCCCACCTCACCCCCCAGCGCTAATTTACATACGAAGCCCCGCCCACATGCCCATATATGGAGTCTTTAGGGAGGGGCGAGGGCCGAGTGGTTGAGGGAGGGGGGAGGTCCCGGGGGTTCCTTCCGGCGGCGGCGGTTTGGTTTGGCGGCGGTGGCGTCGTCGTCGTTTGCTCGTGTTCGGGGGGGCCGTGTGCGCGCTCCTTGTGGTTTGTGGCGTCGTCTTCGTCGTCTTCGGCGTCTTTGGCGGCGTCGTTGACGGTGACGACGACGTGGGGGCAGTGGGGGGGGGCTTTGCGCGAAGGTGCGGACATTTTGGGCCCGTGCGCTGTGTGTGTGTGTGGCGGGCTGAGGGGGGGGCGAAGCAAAGCAGGCTGAGGGGAAAATAGGAAAAATTTGTAAAATAAATATTATATTACGTTGCCATATCGTTGTTAGGTCGGTGTAGACGTTAGCTAGTGAGTCGTTTCGGTGGTGGGGGGGCGAAGGAAGGAGGCGAAAGAAAGGAAGGAAGGTGGAGGGAGTTTGAAGTCGATTGTCTTGTGTGGTTTGGGAACGGCCAAAGGCTCCCCTACACACACACACAATACACACATACAACACACAACATACACAACACAACATACAACACATACAACACACAAATACACATATAACATACAAAACATACACATATAACACACAACACACACAACATACACCACATACAACACACAACACAACATACACAACACAACACACAACACAAACAACACACAACACACACACACAACATACACAACACAACATACAACACACAACACACACATACACACACAACATACACAACACACAACACATACAATATACAACACAACACACACATACACACACAACATACACAACACACACAACACAACATACAACACATACAACGCACAACACAACATACACAACACAACATACAACACACACACAACATACCAACACAAACAACATACAACACCACACACCCATTTCTTCTCCTCATCGCGAGGCGGCTTCGGCGTGCGTGCGTGGGGGGGGTAGGCCGCCCCGGGCCCACACAGTTGAGGCGGGGGGGGGGCCGCCGCGTGTAAGGATGGCGATGGAGGAGGAGAGACGCAAGCTGAGGGAAATCATCAACCACTGGAACGAGAACAGACTCGACCTCTTCGAGATCAGTCTACCCAATGAGGTGAGTTGTGCGAGTTGTGTTGTTGGTGGTGGTGGGGGTGGTGTTGGTGTGTGTGGGTGGTGTTGGTGGTGGTGTTGGTGGTGGTGGTGGTGTTGTTGGTGGTGGTGGGGGTGTTGGTGGTGTTGGTGGTGGTGGTGGTATTGTTGGTGGTGTTGTTGGTGGATGGTGGTGGATGGTGTTGTTGGTGGTGGTGATGGTGTTGTTGGTGGTGTTGTTGGTGTGTGTGGGTGGTGGTGGTGTTGGTGGTGGTATCGTTGTTGGTGGTGGTGGGGGTGGTGTTGGTGTGTGTGGGTGGTGTTGGTGGTGGTGTTTGTGGTGGAGTTTGTGGTGGATGGTGGTGGTGTTGTTGTTGGTGGTGGTGTTGGTGTGTGTGGGTGGTGGTGGTGTTGGTGGTGTTGTTGGTGGTGGATGGTGTGTGTGGGTGGTGTGTGTGGGTGGTGGTGGTGTTGTTGGTGGTGGTGGTGTTGGTGTGTGTGGGTGGTGGTGGTGTTGGTGGTGGTGGTGTTGTTGGTGGTGGGTGGTGTGTGTGGGTGGTGGTGGTGTTGTTGGTGGTGGTGGTGTTGGTGTGTGTGGGTGGTGGTGGTGTTGTTGGTGGTGGTGGTGTTGGTGTGTGTGGGTGGTGGTGGTGTTGGTGGTGGTGGTGTTGTTGGTGGTGGATGGTGTGTGTGGGTGGTGGTGGTGTTGGTGGTGGTGTTGTTGTTGGTGGTGGTGTTGGTGTGTGTGGGTGGTGGTGTTGGTGTGTGTGGGTGGTGGTGTTGTTGGTGGTGGATGGTGTGTGTAGGTGGTGTGTGTGGGTGGTGGTGGTGTTGGTGGTGGTAGTTGGTGTGTGTGGGTGGTGGTGGTGTTGGTGGTGTTGTTGGTGGTGGTGTTGGTGGTGTTGGTGGTGGTGGTGGTGGTGTTGTTGGTGGTGGATGGTGTGTGTGGGTGGTGTGTGTGGGTGGTGGTGGTGTTGGTGGTGTGTGTAGGTGGTGTTGGTGGTGGATGGTGGTGGTGGTGTTGTTGGTGGTGTTGTTGGTGTGTGTGGGTGGTGGTGGTGTTTGTGGTGGTGATGTTGGTGGTGGATGGTGGTGTTGTTGTTGGTGGTGGTGTTGTTAGTTGTTGGTGGTGGTGTTGTTGGTGGTGGTGTTGGTGGTGGTGTTAGTTGTTGGTGGTGGTGTTAGTGGTGGTGTTAGTTGTTGTTGGTGGTGGTGTTTTGTTGTTGGTGGTGGTGTTGGTGGTGGTGTTCTTAGTTGTTGGTGGTGGTGTTGGTGGTGGTGTTGGTGTGTGTGGTGGTGGTGTTGGTGGTGGTGTTAGTGGTGGTGTTAGTTGTTGTTAGTGGTGGTGTTAGTTGTTGTTGGTGGTGGTGTTAGTTGTTGTTGGTGGTGGTGTTGGTGGTGGTTTTCGGTGGGCTCGCTCGTCACTTGGGTGGCTTTCGTGGAGCGGAGTGCGTGGAGAGACTTCTGAGACAAACGCCGCTCGAGTTGAGGGGGGGTGAGTTGTGAACTTGCGGTGAAGGTCTAGACCAGGGGTCGGCAACCAAAATAACAAGAAGAGCCATTTCTTTCCAATTCGGTACAAAATTCACTATTTCAAGAGCCGCAATGCACATGAGTACATACTGTACATACGTACATATCGTCAAGAAGCAGCCCGTAAAGAGCCGCATACGGCTCCGGAGCCGTAGGTTGCCGACCCCTGGTATAGACGAATGATAATGGTGATGATTTAAAAAAACTAAGTTCAACCGGTCGTTGTTGTTGTGAGTTGTTGTGGACTTGAGTGAAGTATGGTACAAAGGCATTTACCCAGCAGTGCATTGACAGATGAACCATTTCCGCAAAGTGTAACACCTGAAGCCTCATCCAGCAGTGGATTGACAGAGTAACCACTCCACACAGTGTAGTATCTGAGGCCTCATCCAGCAGTAGATTGACAGAGTAACCACTCCACACAGTGTAGTATCTGAGGCCTCATCCAGCAGTAGATTGACAGAGTAACCACTCCACACAATGTAGCATCTGAGGCCTTCATCCAGCAGTGGATTGACAGAGTAACCACTCCACACAATATAGCATCTGAGGCCTCATCCAGCAGTAGATTGACAGAGTAATCACTCCACACAGTGTAGCATCTGAGGCCTTCATTCAGCAGTGGATTGACAGAGTAACCACTCCACACAGTGTAGCATCTGAGGCCTCATCCAGCAGTAGATTGACAGAGTAATCACTCCACACAGTGTAGCATCTGAGGCCTCATCCAGCAGTAGATTGACAGTAACCACTCCACACAGTGTAGCATCTGACGCCTACATTCAGCAGTGGATTGACAGTAACCACTCCACACAGTGTAGCATCTGAGGGCCTCATCCAGCAGTGGATTGACAGAGGAACCACGCCACAGAATCTGAGGCCTTCATCCAGCAGTGGATTGTAAAACGGTAATGACATCGATTGTGCAGCACCTGGTACAGTGCGAAAGAATTACACCTGTCAACCTCTTATCAGTGCCTAACTTATTACAGACCCATTTAGTCAGCCCATCCCCTTATACATATATCAACGTTCATCTTACAAAGTCCCATCACAAGGGAGAAACGCAAACAAATGGACAAAAATGTGTTTTTCCTGTATTGAAACGGCTGTACGTCATATGGACCTGAAAACTCAATTTCCATGTGCAAGAATACGGGGTTGACAGGTATGCGCACATATCCGTAGATACGGTGTGTTTGTGAGGTCGTTTTAATGAGTGCAGTCACATTGACTGGTTTCTAACAGCACCTTGTTTTTTTTCCTAACTTGAACAGGCGTGGTGAAGTATGGTCAAACTACCCTCGGCAACTGACCACTACCTTCATTATTTGCAGCGTTGTTGCATAGTTGCCGAGCACCTCCCTAAAACGCCAGACGGCCAGAAACAAGCAGCGCTAGTTAAAGTTTGAATAGATTTCAAGTGTTTTTGACAAAGGTGTCTCTCTGTACAGCACGTGATAATTATGATTATTTGTCTTTTCCCAGTAATGTCAAATATGACCCAGACGTGTGACATCTCTTGAGTCAAGGATTGAGGCGATTCGTCTTTTTGATTTCCTGAAAGTCTTAGTCGGTGGAGGAGGAGGAGGTGTTGGTTGTTTTCATGGAAAAATTATCCCCACTGGTGCAATCTCAATCAATGGCTGTCGCGGTTTTTGTTATGCAGCGTTCTGATTGTGTCTTGGGGTTGTTATTGCGTGCATACCAGTACGGTTGCCTGATGTTTCGTCCCAAAAGCTCGGTTCCTGAAAAAGCTACCGGCATCTCAAGCGAAACGTCGGCGCATCCACTTTGAACAAGACACGGGCGGCCCATCCTGAAATATTTATCGCAGTCGCGTAACCATCGCTCCTACCGTACATATAGCCTGCTTCCAAAGTCGACTTCGGAGTGCATTATTCATCCGTTCACTGTTCAGAGGCTTACAACCAAGTTGCCCTGAATGTGTCCAGACTGTCGGACCTCGGGCAAGCTCAGCAGATTTTTTTTGAGCCTGGGCAGTGCTGGCATGGGTGAATTGCTTGGCAATGCCAGATTGTGTCGTGTGGGTGTGGGAAGCGAGATTGTCCGGATACTAAAGTAGGACATTTATTCTCTATCTAAGACCGAAACAGGAGGAGGATTTCTCCACACTCTGGCTGGCCTTATGATGCTGGTTGGAATTACAACCAGTATCATTTTGTGGGTTTACTTTCCAACACCGGTTTGCGGAACTAGTAACGAATTTGTACGTTTAGTTTCGTGACAAACCTTACTAATTGGCTGTGGGGTGGTGACGGGTTTAACGATACTTATATTTACGCGATCTAACCCAAAAAACCTCTATGAAGGACAGTGGATTATTTAATCCATCTGTGTGGAACATTGAGTGTCCGTTTTCCTCGTGTACACAAAAGCAAAAACGCTTATGGATTTGGCCAAACGATTTCAATCTAGCAGTGCCCTCTTGAATTAAATCTTGAGACTCTTCGAGGTTTTCCTTGGGGTAAGTAAAATCACCATTATGTTTGTGGCCATGCGACCCTCAAGGCGGCGAACTGCACAAATTAAATGCAAAAGACAAAATAATGTGGGTTTATTTTTGGTGTGCAGGCATTTCTGACGAGGGTTTTTCTATAGAACTTGCTGAACATGACAACCTGGTTTAGTTACGGGTGGCTGCCCATATTCAAACGCAAAGATTCCTGTGCCGTTGCTGACTAAGCACTGTAGCAATGGCCACTTGGAGCCCTTCCTGCCAACTCGTCATTCTCATCGGCCACGGTCAATTCACTGCTGGATGAAGGCCTCCTCCAAGCCACTGCCACCTCTCGCTATATCTGTGAAAGAGCTTCATAGCTCATCAGATTCCTCGAGTATAAATAAAGATTCTGAATGATTCTTTGATGTAACATTCCACCCAGCTGATGCCATCGCTCCATCTCCTCTGGTAGACGTCCTCTCAGATGTGTCATCCCTCTTGGCTACCACCTTGTCAGTAGTCTTGACCGTCCGTCATCAAAACTTCCGCTGCCCAGTTGACATGAATAATAAATAATGCGGCCAGCACCACGGATTCCTCTGGTTTGCTATTCACACATCGATTCGCGTATGCGCAATCGCTCTTTTATAATCGTTATGTTTACATAATCGGGTGTTTTTTACCTTTCCTGCCACTGGTAACTGCTATATTCCCGACAATGTTTAAAAAATAAAAGCAATTCTCGGATGCAGATTGAGTGGGGAAAGTGTCCCGTGTGTGGTCCAGAGGTAACAGGGAGGGATGTCGGAGGTAGCTCCGGCATATCCTCTTCCGTGGGCTGTTGTTCAACACGAAGAGCTGACTGCTACTCTGCGAGAGTTCCGAATATACGTACATACGTAAAACTTCTTTCGCGTCTTGAGAATGGATTCTTCGTTTCGCGACGTGACAGCCGATGGCTCGGCCGGTTTCAAATTTGGGAGGGAAATCTCATCGCCGACAAAGTAACCAATGAGTTAACCGTCCTTCAAAACCTTGAATGGCAAGAATTTATTGGATCGCAATTGTGTTGTGCAGGGTACAGGGGCGGGGGGTGGTAAATCGCGGCGCCCAGTTTTGCAGCGCGGTACTTTGCTCGCCGTTTACGATTCGTCCCAAAGTCCGCGAATTGCAGAGCGAGCGCCCCAGCGAACCCGCGACCCTGTGTGACGACGCTTGAACTTGACGCAACCGAGCCAGCCGGTAAGCCAGCCAGCGAGCGAACGTTCTCCCAGGATAATTGGGCTCCGGCAGATCACGTGGACGATTGAGGGCCCCCCCGGGGTGCATACACGACGAATAAGCTGCATTAGCAATGCTGGGCTTAGCGATGGCAGGTCACGGTAAAAGCCGTGTCCTTTTCTTGCTTCCGTGGAGTGAAATTATGAACTGCTGTATTTTAATTTGACCAGTAAGGATCCACTGACATCTTTTTCAGAAGCGACATGGCCGTTGCAAATGAAGTGGCTTATCACGCGGCAATTGGAAGCAGCCAAATACTCTAAACGCACGTCAATCAGAGGTCGCAATCGGGTACCCGATACCCGTACCCTACCCGATACCCGGCTACCCGTACCCGGCCGGGTACGGGTACCCGTTTGCGACCCTGGTGCGGCCGGGCACGGGTACGGGTAGGCCGTGAGTCACTGAAGAATATGAGTAACCGTTTGTCACTCATTTCCCAACGTCTTGTCTCTTCTCACAATTCAAGTTCCTAGAATCAACCCACCCGCGCCTGCAACATGGCTTCATCCCAGAGGTCGCAATCGGGTACCCGATACCCGTACCGTACCCGGCCGGGTACGAGTAGGGTACGGGTACGGCCGGGTACGGGTACCCGTTTGCGACCCTGGTGCGGCCGGGTACGGGTAAGGAGTCAAAACCCGTTTGCGACCTCTGGCGTCAATTCTAAATGTGGAGGGGAAAAACCGGAGGACCCTGGAAAAAGATCCACTCCACCACAGGGAGAGAGAGAGACGCGCAAACTCCAAATATACAGACGTCGGGGTCTGGATCGAACCCATGACTTCCTGCATACCAGGCGAAGTAGTTAACATCTCGCCACCACGGAGTGATGGTTAGCACACGGGAACTGCAATTCCAGGTGTCATCGTTTCGATTCAATCTCCAGGCACAGCAGGTGACTCAAACGTTTCTTGGGTTTTCCCCTCCTTCCTTTTATTGTCCACCCAGCGGGTATGAATTGGTTGTACCGCAGTTAATGGGCAGGTTGTATGTGGTGGTGTGTTAAAGTGTGGGTTCGCCCACCTCTTCCAAGACGTCTGGTCAGCGTGGAAGAGGACGCCAAAATACCCTCTCAGAGGGGGGCGGGGGGTGCTGTACCCTTAACTTTGTTCAACCGGATCAGAATCCATCAAGATTCGTCGTCTCTTAGGAGGGAGGCAAGGAGAGGTAGGGTGTGCTTATGTTATTTTTTACTAATAAGGTGGGTGTGCTCATGACTAAATCGTACAGTGCGTCTAAACACCTCCGATTAGCGCGGTTGGCTTGCGTATCGTGCGAAATAAGTTCAACATACAGATCAGAATCTTGACCAGTTGTCTTGAGCCCGTATAGTGCGTGGATGGTCAACCGTCCAGTCGTTTGTATTTATTTATGCAACCTTGGACTGATTTAACTTTATTTGATCTCATCAGCAGTGTTGTTGGCTCAGAGCAACACCACTTGGTAACCCTCATGTTATGAGCGATGTAGCAAGAGCAGCCACTTGTGATTTCATGTGGGAAGGTAGTTGTACTAGTTGCGAATAAGATCTTAAAATAAGTTTTAGTGCCTTTTCAACGAATTGTACTGAAACAAATGTAGATAATGCCCGAGCTGATAAGGGAGTTGAGTAGATATGGGAATGTAGGGTGGAGTGGTGGCGCAGTGGTTTGCCCGAGTTAATTTCTTTGACCGTGGAAAACTTGAGTGGAGGGTGATACCTGAAACGAGTGCTGAGCAGCTCCCTTCATCAATCTGCACTTACCAATGTGGTGAAGTATGGTCAAACTGTCGCCCGGCATACCGACACAGCATGGGTAGGCGTTCATCGAGCAGTTGGATTGACAAAGGCGGCCGGTAAATATCCTGAAAAGAGCTATTGGCCTCAACTTGACTGGTTTCCTCGAAGCAGGAGAATAACACACTGCCTGTTGCGAATATAATTTTCGGCCCACATGTTTGTCATATGTATGTTGAAATGCTTTCACACCGTACGTAGCCATCCATGCTCATCGGAGGTCCTTCCTCCACTCTGCGTTCGGTCCGTACTTCACTACACTTGATACAGCTATCGTGCTGTGAAGGTTCCACCTGAAGACGGAAGCTTGTGTTGCCTCCGAAACGTCGTGATTTTTTTATTTTATTTTACTTTTATTATTTTAATTTTTTACCTACGTGACTTTACTGAAAAAACCTAAGAATATGAATCCTTGCAGTCACAAATCTAGAATTCACTACACTATCTCAATGTGGGTTGATAATGGTTGGGAGCACAAGCGTACCTGTGAAGGTACGAGATGGTTTGCTGCATCGCAAGACTCTTGAGATGATGATCATGGTGACCTGGGAAGGTCTCGCAATGGATTGATCATGACTGACGATAATGAACGATAATTGTTGTCCCCTTTGCCAATCCACTGCTAGATGAATGCCTCCTCCCGCACACTCTGTCGTCATGGGGTGTTGTTTGACTTTACTTCACCATGCTGGTCAATGCGCGCGAGTTAAACGGTCGATTAAACAACGTTGTTCAGATAAAGCCAGTGGACTACACACTTTTTTTTCATACAAACTTTCATAAACTTTGTGGCTCGTGAACCACAAGTTGGTGGTTCTTCAGCCCATGTACCTAGGGAGCCACACGTACCATGTAAACTAAACTATATTTTTTTATTTGACCAGGTAAGGCCCACCGAGCTATACAGCTCTTTTTCTGGAGCGACCTGGCTATCACAAATGATAGCCCAACGAAGTGGCTTATCATCACGTGGGAATTTATAGCAGCCAAATACTCTAAACACGTGATTTTGATTCTCAAATGTTGAGGGAAAACCGGAGGACCTGGGAGAGAGGAGACACGCAAACTCCAAATACTATACAGCAGGCGTCAGGGTCGGGATCGAACCCAAAACCTTCTGTATACTAGGCGAGGTAGTTAACTTCTCGCCACCGTGGCGCCCCTCTGACCGGAAGCACGTAGCCTATTACATGCCTGAAGACGTCCAGTACAAAAGACGAAATACTGTATATAGTAAATATACATTTAGTACTGCAATACCCCCAGTTTACGTCACGGGGTGGGGGGTATGCGTTCATTAAAGGTGCGACGAATATGGAAACGACATCAATCAAAGCAATTTACAGGGTAGCAGTGGGTGGTGGTGGTAGTAGTGGGTGGTAGTAGTGGGTGGTAGTCGTACTGGAAGGCTGAGAGGCGACGGATAATGAGAGAGGACGGACAATTCCGTCAGCGACGTGAGTGTGTGGGGGATGAGGCGACGCAAATCGTGCAGCGGTGTTCATAACAAAGTGAAGACGTGTTTGCGAAACGACACAAAAGGGGAAGACATAAATCGGGGTATTACCATCTATAAATGTTGGTATATGTAAATAAATATTACATGAATATGTATATATGTAACATATATGAATGAAAAGATATTTGAATATTTATATATTTCTTAGATTATCTTAACTGGTCCTGGGCGTACCCTAGTACTGCACGGCCTTCGCAGGTGCTCGCTAACGGCCCCTTCCTCAGAAGTCTATTAAGGCTACACGGGGGACCTTTGTCTGATAGGTCACGTGGTACGTGTGGCTCCCCCAGGGCCACGTGCTTAACAACAACCGTGAGGTGCCCGAGTCGCTTCGTAAAAACAAACCGGCTTCTACTCATTTATTTTCTTCCCGTAGAAACGTAAAGCGGTCGGGGGTTGATTGATGAGCGAGCGAGCCGCTCCGGATTCTCTCGCTCGCTCGCTGGCGGTCAGTCGCCACGTCGCCCATCCATCACCACGTCCCACGGTGTTGCAGTTCCTGTGACTTTTTTTCGTCTTGTCCACACTTGTTGTTCAACCACCATCGCCGTGAAATACTACGCGCAACATGCTTCACGGTGGACTTTAAAATATCCCGTCACCTCGTTTCGAAATGGGTAGGCTGTTGCGTGCCGGCGTCACCGTCCGAATTTTCCAAGTTGAAAAAAATGACACAGGAAATTACTGAATTACTTCTATGTTTATTTTACCCGGCAAGGCCTACTGAGACGCGACCTGGATATCATAAATGATAGCTCAACGAAGTGGCTCGTGGAAATTTATAGCAGCCAAATACTCTAAAACGCCTGTTGATTCTAAACGTGGAGGGGAAAACCGGAGGACCCGGAGAAAATTCCACGCGACCACGGGGGAGAGAGAGAGAGACATGCAAACTCTAAATATACAGCAAGCGTCAGGGTCAGGATCGAACGCACGACCTGTATAAGCCACTTTGTTGAGCTATCATTTGTTGACAGGTTGCTTTTGAACAATAAGTAAATTTCATAGTGTGTGTTTGTCTTGTAGGATGGGAATGGTTTAGTTTTATTTGTATGTGCTTGAGTGATTTGTTTACCTTTCTTGTACTTTGCACCATGATCGTGTTTTTCTATTGTTTGTGCTTGATACGTTCTTACCTGCCCCTACTGGACATCTGGGAAGAAGAGCTTTTTCGCTCATCAGATTCCTCCAGTATGAATAAATATTCTGATACCAGGCGAGATGTTCAACACCTCGCCACCATGGTGCCCATTTGGGATCTCGCGTAGCTACGTTCACCCGCTGTCGTGAAACTCCTGCAGAGACCATGTGAAACACGGCGCCTTTCTTCAACGTCACGATTCCCGAATTCGCCGAATTACCATTAATTATTGTAACTCGTAAAAAGTCGGTCGGATGTGAACCGATCGGTACACGTGTACGTGATGATGGGCAGACGTAGTCTTCTCCAGGGAAGTGTACGCAAGAGAGGGCCCTTGCCTGCGTGCCAGTACAATGTCATTCGCCCGCTGAAGCCGGCTCGCAACCACAAAGCCTGCCCTGAACTCGTATTGATACGACGGGTGACAGACTGTGGTGGTGGTGGCGTTGCGATAAGACCAGACCGGCCCTGCCTGCTTTTTAAAGGGGCTTCGTGTGGGTTTCCCTATTGCCTTTCGCTCCGGCCCGCATACCTCGTAAAACTTCCGCATTGTGGTTTGAACGCGGTCACCGACGTTCTGATTACGCCATACGCGTGTGTGCGGTGACGACCGCGATGTAATGGTTAGCCAATCGGACTTGCAATCCAGAGGTCGTCACATCAGTTCACTTTCCCTTCCCTCCTCCCGCCTCTGTGCGTAATTTTCACACTCGCTTTGCTGTGGAATTTTGAAAGGGGCAATCAAAGCCACGTCCATACACACTGAATTATCATGCCGTTATGAAGTCAAGCATTGGTAGATGACAAATTCCTTTACCCCCGCCCGCCCCCTTAACCATGGGCATCGAGATGACCACCTGGTGGCTTATGGCCATGGGTATGGAGGCAGTACAGAAAGCGGGTTTAATTTCACCTCGGTGGCGAGAGTCTGATTCTTTTTTTTATCAGAATCTATATTTATCTTGGAGAAATCCGATGAGCTATGCAGCTCCTTTTCTCAGATGTCCAGTAGTTTTCACAGATGTTCGGTAGTTATCTTCCTCGCCTGGTATGTAGGAGAGTGTGGGTTCGATCCTGACCCCTACTCAACGCCTGCTGTATATTTGGAGTTTGCGTGTCTCTCGCCTCGTGGTCGCGTGGATTTTTCTCGGGGTCCTCAGGTTTTTCCCTCCATGTTTATAATCAGCATCATGAGTTTAGAGTAATTGGCTGCACTAATAATCCACACGATGATGAGCCACTAAGTTGAGCTATCATTTGTGACAGCCAGTTTGCTTATGAAAAATATCTATATATTGCTCAGTGGGCCTTACCCGGTACAATACAAATTACGATATCACTTCTGGTGTTATGGCCCGAGTCACACACACATTGTCTAGAGATGCATTGTTTACATGCACATGACAAGCAAATTAAACAGTAGTTAATGTGGTCGGCTAGCAACCTCTGGATTGCAAGTCCCAGTGTTCTAACCATTGCAGCCGTGGAAACGATGAGGCCAGTTTTTTAAATTCCCCACCCACCCATTGCCTCTTGGTTAGTCGATCGGCACGTTGCGTGCGTGGGGTAACGGTTGGGCACTCTTGCCTCTTCCGAGACATCTGGTCAGCGTGGAAGAGTAGGCCAAAGCACCGTCTTGAGGGGCTCTCTGAAAACTATATTGTAAACTATTTGTATTTTACCAGGTCAGGCCGACTGAGCTATATAGCTGTTTTTCAGAAGTGGCCTGGCCACAAATGATAGCTCAACGAATTGGCTCATGTGCAAATTTATAGCAGCCAAATACTCTTAAAGCATAGCAGCATGATGTTGATTCTAAATTTGGAGGAAAAAACCATAGGACCCGGAAAAAAATCCATAACGGGGAGAGAGAGGGACACGTAAACTCCAAATACTGTATAGGGCAGGCGTTCGGGTCGGGATCGAACCCATGACCTCCTGTATACCAGACGAGGTAGTGGACATCTCCTAACCACCTTGGCGCCACTCGCTGTAGAGCTTCCTCCAGTCTAGCACCTTCCGCCACCAGTAGCGTGACCACGCAAATTTCAGGTGCTGCTCTTTTTTCCTCGGCGAATTCCGCATCTGCGGGTGGCGCTTTATTTTTTTTAAAGAACCGCCTTTGCAAATTCATCAGAACGGTTCGATAAATATCGACGGTGGCATTAAAGCTGTACAAGCTTCTGCTGGTGCCGGTGGTTCTCGACGCAGGCTGCCGTGCCAGCGCCCGCCCGCCCTACAAAACGTTTTTGCTTTGCCTCGCAAATGTGTCCCTCATCTGGTGTGCAAATTCTCCCTCGGGCGTCCTTGGGAGTGTTTATGCAAGTTAAAGCATGTGCCCCCCCCCCCCCCGCTTGATTACCTCCCGACCGGCAGAGGTGTACGTGGGGACAATGTCAACGCGGTTGCCCTCGACACTTTGGAGACAACGCACGGTGGATTTGTGGAGTGTTTCGGCCTATAGTCTGTTCTATAACGCGGCGGTAATTGCGTTCCTCAAGAATGACGCGTTATGGAAAAATCGCGTTATAATGAATAATATGTAACGTAGGGGGGTAAAGCACGGTCTGTCCGCGATAATGCGTGAGATGCGTACGCAGGCCGAACAAAGACTGAGGCGCGTGGGTGGCGCCTAAAAGCATCCAGCAGCATCCCGCCTTGTGCGACGACGCTACCGCTTCTTCCTCCTCGCGCGCCGTAGTTTTGTTCACTCGATGGCGCGCTATATAAAAATAAACATGTTCCCAAATACATTCATGACGTTATGTTCAATTCACGTTTTGAAAACACGCAGCCTTATAGGAGAACAGACTCTACGGCAACTCCTCGCTTAACGCGTGGCGTTCACCCTACCTCCTTTTTGCTGCAACGTGGGTTCGTCCATTCGGGAATAATTTTCACACGACAAGAAACGCGCACACCGTTCTCACGCGGTTTCTGAGCCGTCGACGGCGAACTACTTTCTTGAGCCGCGCGGGTGAGTGGAATGGGAGCACACGGAGTGATACAGTAGAGCAACGTAGCGGCGCGTATCCTTATCTCAGTTCTCTGTGCCACCCTGGGAATGACTGCAGGCTGAGTTTACGGTGCAAACGTGACTCGGTAACTCGGTAATTCCCCACTTAATGCGGTTTTCTCTTCACGTGGAACTTGTCAGGAACGTATCTGTCGCATTAAACCAAGAGTGACGGTATTGTTATTATTTTGATGACACGTAACACGTAGGCTTTCGCAACCAATATCCATAATAGAGTTTTTTTGGTTCGATTGCGTAAATATAAATGTCTTGCTAATTCCAGAAAGAATCAGAATTGGTTATTGTCTAATGAAGTTGGTTTTAATTTCCACCAAAACGTCACGGTACTGGAATGATAAATGTTGTAGTGGATTTACTCTTACCGAGTGTGCTGAACTAGTAACTACAGATAGTCCCCGAGTTACGATGGTCCGACTGACGATATTTCGATCTTACGATGGCGATAGCGATACGACAAAATTGTAAAATATTTTAAATTTCGCGCGGCAGGCAAACGCAGCAGCGTACGATACTGTATGTTGGGACGCTGTGCAATACAGTATTGTAATTAATAAATACATAATCGAAATAGTTCATACAGTACGGTACTGTAAATTTCTCTGTTTTGCTAAATTATCACCATTCTTTAAGGCTCCTGGGTAGGCTAGGCCATCTTCGACTTACGATATTTTTGACTTACGATGGGGTCGTCGTAACGCATCCCCATCATAAGTAGAGGACTACCTGTAATTGCGCACGTTTTGCTTAGGCGACTAAACCTTACTAATTGTCTGTGTCTGGGTGGTGGTGGTGTGTTTAACGACACGCATTTACGCTATTATTGATGATGCACGTTTGCCCAGGAAAGCCTCGCTGATTCTCGAGTCTTTTGCAGGAGGGTCCTGCTAAGTTTTTCGCAGTAAGGGTGTGAGATTTAGCTGCTGCTGCTGCTGTTACTGTGTTGTCCCAATTGAGTAATTCACAAGTAATTTTTCGCCCGTTGGGATGTTTTGGGCCTATGCCAGTTTCATTGTGTGGTGGTTTTAAAAACAAATGGCTTTGGGACGAGACCACAGAACTCGGAAGAAACTCCATGCAAAACTGGGGCCGAGAGAGAGACAGCATACAAACTCCACTACAGAAAGGTGCCCGAGTTGAGAATCGAACCCAGGCCCTTATTGATGTGGAGGGCGCACTGCGCTGCACTGCTGCTCAAGTTTAATAATACTAATGGTGAATATGATTGTATTATTTGGGTGTGGTGATACACTTGATGCAATGCATTGTTCCAGTGGCTCACAGCTGGGGGCTTAATCCTAACGTCTGATCAACGTTCATTGTTGCTCAGAGGTTTTTTTTATTACTCATGTGTTGATGTAAGTCTTGTGATAAGCCTGGTTAAGCCGAATAAAGAATGTAAGGAATTACACCGAGGCAAACTCTTGTACCTGAGAAATCTCGAAGCATATACAAGTGGAGAGTTCTGCTCTGTCTCCGCACTTAAAGGGGTGCCATGGTGGCGAGATGGTATCTCTCTTGTCTGGCACACAGGAGGTCGTGGGTTCGATCCCGATCATGATGCCTGTACATTTGGACGTAGGCTTTCGCGACCAATATTATTCATAATAAACGTTTTTGGGTTAGATGGCGTTATTTATAAATGTGTTGTAACCCTCCACCACCCGACACGGCCAATCAGTAAAAAGTGTCACGTTGACAAAGGACAAAAAGTTCACTACTTTAGCCCACCGGTGTGTTGAAGAGTGAATCCACAACAGTTACAATTTTTTAGTTATGCGACGTTTCGCTGGTAATTACATCCAGCATCTTTGGGCGATTTACTTATTGGCCGTGTCGGGTGGTGGAGGGTTATGACACATTTATAAATGATGCGATCGAACCCAAAAACGTTTATTATGAAGTATATTTGGAGTTTGCACGTTCTCCCCATTATTGGGTGGATTTTTCTCCGTGTCCCACAGGTTTTTCCCTCCACGTTTAGAAATCAAGGTGCGTTTTAGAGTATTTGACTGTTTTAAAAGTTAATTTGATAAGCCACTTCGTTGAGCTATCATTTGTTATTGCCAGGTCGCTTCTGAAAAGAGCTGTATAGCTCAGTGAGCCCTTAACCTGCTAAAATAAAAAAAAACGAAATCACCTCTGGTGTTCATGGCTTGAGTCACACGTATTGTCTAGAATATACAATGGGTATTTGCACATGACAAACAAATACAATGGTAGTTAATGTGACCGCCAGAGACGTTTTGCAAGGCATCCGCATTAACCACAAGTACTTTGTGGCGAAACATGCAAACATATAATCAAAACATGTTTGTTTGTGTGGTTAATGCAGACTTGATGCCTTGCAAAAGGTTTCTATTTGGTGTTTGAACATCTTAACACAACTCCTGTTTCATTGCTAGAAAGGACAAAACCTATTCTTAATATTAACAATTGGTTTTCCAGATCCATATTATCAATGAGCATTTGAACACGTAGGCTTTCGCGACAAGTATTATTCGTAATAAAGGCTTTTTGGGTTAGATCACGTAAGTATAAATGTGTTGCAACCCTCCACCACCCGACTCGGCCAATCAGTAAATCGCCCGAAGATGCTGGATGTAATTACCAGCGAAACGTCGTACTCAAATTCGAAATGTTGTGGATTGACTCTTCAAACACACCGGTGGGCTGAAGAAGTGACCGATTGGCGTTTTGTTAACGTGACACATTTTTTACTGAATGGCCGTGTCGGGTGGTGGAGGATTGCGACGCATTTATACTTACGCGATCTAAACCCAAAAGCCTTTATTATCAATGAGCATTTATCTTCTTGGTTTTTTCGGTCAAGTCACGTAGAATGGAAATAACAAAATAATAAAAATGAAACATAAAATAATTCTCACGACGTTTCGGCCGCAACGCAAGCAGCCGTCCTCAGGTGAGGAGAACAGGCCTGCCGAGAAGACAGTCTGAATGACACACCCCAGGCTTGGAGCGACTATTTAAGCTGGGATGGAGGGCGAAGAGAGCCTTGACAAAATAATTTGCATATCAAGAGGAATTTAGCATATTTATGGGAAATGCAGATATGCGATTAGTACTACTTGTGAAATGCGTAGGAGGTTTGGCGGGGGGTTTAAAGTCATTATGCCATTCTACGTGACTTTACCGAAAGAACCAAGAAGATGAATCCCTGCAGTCACGAAAGCTTTAAATCGAATAATCAATGAGCATTTGTTTGACAACTCTGGACCGGCTTTGACCCCTCTGGGCCTCCTCAGCAGAGGCAGGCTTATTGAACAATTGCTGCTGGATTACCAGATGTTATTATGAGCAAGGATACTCCATTGCACTTTTGGGGCTGTGTTGCAGGCAAATGGGGCAATGAGTTTGTGTAATAATTCTAAAACCCTTTATTGTTATTTGACAGTGTGTGTGTGTTTGAAAAACCTTGTTTGATATTTATTTTAATACGTTATTAGCCTTTAGCTGGTGTTATTACACGTAGCTTCTAGAGATGCACTGTGTATTTGCCCACTGCAAATACATTTTAAAGAGTGGATGACATGATCCGTTGAGCGACCTCTGGGATTGCAATTCCAAACAGAATCAGAATATGTATTTATACTGGTGGAATCCGATGAGCTATTACGCTCTTTTTCACAGATAGCCACAGGGTAAGAACGTTACAACAACAAACAATACAAAAACATGATAGTAGTGCACAATACAAGAAAGATAAACAAATCACCCAAACACATACAAATGAAACTAAACCATCCCCATCCGAGCAGAAGAAGCCCACTGAGGTATACAGTAAAACCTTGGATTGCGAGCATAATTTGTTCTGGAAACGTGTTTGTAATCCAAAGAACTCGTATATCATCAAAGCACTCGTATATGAGTTGTGATCACGTGACGCTCGGCAGACAAAGCGTATACACGTACTACTCGTATTGCAAGACCTCGCTCGTTTATCAAATAAATATTTATTTAAAAATTTTGCTCGTCTTGCAAAACACTCGCAGACCAAGTTACTTGCAATACAAGGTTTTCCTGTAAACTTATTTTTCAGAAGCGACCTGGCCGCAATGATGCATATTTCAAAACGTGGAGGGAAAAACCGGAGGACTCGGAGAAAAAAAAATCCACACTACCACAGGGAGAACATGCAAACTCCAAATATACAGGCGTCAGAGTTGTGATCGAATCCCGGTACATAGCCAACCGTGCTAAGCGGAGGTGCGGGAAATGAAAAGTCCATCCTGCTCCACCTTGCGGCCCGTTGTCCCACCCAACAGCGTAACCGGCTTCACCACGGTGGAGTCGATCGGTAGGTTGCGTGTGGTGGTGGTGGTGGCACAGTATGGGGCACAGGTGGTGCATCAGCCAGTCATCTCAGTCAGTCGACCTGTGGCATCTGGGTCTGCCACTTGACCTCCTGCCAGCGGGCGTTCGACACTTCACGTGGCCTCAAGGTGCACATAGCCTGGCACAAGCGTCGTGTTGATGTCACCGTCACTTAGTGGCGAATGGCGGTTGTTGTTGTTGGGGTAAGGAGTGGGCTACTGCCACTTCTTCCAAAATGTTTGGCCATTGTGGAAGAGTAGGCCAAAATTCTGTCGAGCGCTCCCTTGTGTGCAGGCTCTACCTCCAGCAGTGAAATGCGGAAGCAATTGCAGGGGATGCACCCTTGCCCTTTTGAAATCCTTTATATTAAGTTCACTTGCTTGCTTGCTTGCGCGCTTACGACCGTGCAAATCTTTTGGTAGTTTTTTAACCCGCTTCCCGTGATCCAATCGAGCTGACATTTTGCACACAGACTCGTTGTGCGTGACAATTTATTTTCGTGAAATTTTTTTCCCAAAATGTTCCACTTTTTAGGAAAAAAAAATTTCATATTTAATTTAAAATACCAATGTGATAAAAATGAAACTCTTACTCAAGAAAAACAGAAATGAATAATAAAATAAAACCGATGCCACGCATATAAAGGATTTATAGTGAAAAACTTTGTTTTTACGGGTTAATTTTTTTCCCGCTCATCCTCGCAGCATCGGCGGCTTTTGACTAAGCCATCGAACGAAGACCGTTCACTGCAACTCGTGCTTTAAGACGCGCCCCTGCGGCCATCTGGAACGCTCTTCCTTCCGATATTAGGAAGCCACTGGAGCGATGTGCTTTGAAATCATCATCTAGATTTAAAACTCATTTCGTTATAATTGCTTGCTGTTGTGTTTAGTTTGTACTTTACCCCCCCGCACCTCTGATTAGGGCGGTTGGCTACGTACGGTGCGACACAAGTTTGGCATACGTACGTCAGTTACCTTTTTTTTTAAAGTGCTCTGGAACATAATTGGCTCTTCGCCGTCCCTTTATAGCGTGGCAGTTCACTCGTAAAGTGGCTCGAATGTTGGCAGGGGCACACGAAGAGCGAAGAGCGTTACAGCGTAATGATCGTCTGCTCATTAAATCCGTATGCCGTGGTACATCCCCATTGGGTGGCGTTGCCAAATATTCACTGGCATCATTATTCAGAGTCGTAAAAATAGTAACGCTTTATTCTTGTAAAGCATCTTTCGTGCAAATCGCATCTTAAATCTCCGTGGAATTTGTAACGCGTGCATTCTTTTTTCTCGTTTTTACTTTTTTACGGAGGGTGCGGGCAAAACCGCAGATTGAGGTGAGAGGCGGCCAGAACCAGTGGCAACTACAACTATTGCCCAAGCTTCGTGATCCTGTAATGGGATGTTTGGCCAACTCCATTAATTGTATATGAGGGAGGAAACCGGAGTGCCTGGAGAAAACCAAGTGTGCGAGAAGGCGGGGGAGGGGTAAGACTCAATCCCCCTGTATACATTTATTTTTTACCAGGTAAAGCCCACTAAACTATGTGGTTCTCTTTCAGAAGGGTCCTGCCTATCACCAATGATATAGCTCGGCGACGTGGCTTATCGTGTGGGAATTGTATTGCAGCAGCCAGATACTCGAAACGCATGATGTTAATTCTAAATGTGGAGGTAAAAACCGGAGGACCCGGAGAAAAATCCACGCCACCACGGGAACAGAGAGAGATGCAAACCCGAAATATACAGCAGGTGTCAGGGTCAGGATCGAACCCACGACCTCCTGTATACCAGGCGAGGGAGAAAACTGCCGAACAGCCGTGAAAGAAAGCTTCGTAGCTCATCAGATTTCAACATGATGAAATAGATTCTGATTCTCGCCACAGAGGTGCTGTCACCATAACCCACATGGTAGACATCTCGATGCCCATGGTTAGAGGGGGGGGGGTAAAAGGAATGTGTAATCCACCAACGCTTACCTCTACAGCGCCGCATCACTAAATGTGCAGCAAAAGTCACCAGCGCTGTACCCAATAGCAGCGTGTATAATTCAGAGGGTGGTATGGCCGTGGCATCGCGTGCCCCTTTAAAAATTCCACAGCAGAGTAAGTGTACAAATTATACACAGGCAGGGGTGGAGCTCAGTAGTTTTAGCACACTGCATCACAAACCCGATAACCTCAGTTTGATTCCCGACCATGGCTAACATCACTGGCGAGTGATTTCTTGACACAGATGCTGGCACCCTCAACTGAAAATAAGTATAACCCGTAAAAACAAAGTTTTTCACTATAAATCCTTTATATGCGTGGCGGCTAGAGTCTTCTCGTCCTCTGGCTTGAGATGGCTGCCACCTATGGGTCAGATGATTGTCTGCCAGTATTAAGCAATTGGTAATTAAATATTTAATTTGTTTTCCCTAAACAGTGTAAAATTTTTGAAAAAAAATTTCACGAACATTAATTGTCTCGCACAACGAGTCTGTGTGCAAAATGTCAGCTCGATTGGATCACGGGAAGTGGGTTAAAAAACGACCGAAAGATTTGCATGGTCGTAAGCAAGCAAGCACGCAAGCACGCAAGCAAGCAAGCGAACTTAATATAAAGGATTTAAAAACTTTTATTTTACCAGTTAAGGGCCCACTGAGCTATATAGCTCTTTTATAGAAGTGATCTGGCCGTAAATGATAGCTCAACAAAGTGGCTGATCACGTGAAAATGTGTAGCAGTAGCCAAATATTCTAAACGCAATGTTTCTAAATGTGGAGGGAAAAACTGGAGGACCCGGAGAAAAATCCACCTGACCATGAGGAGAGAGCCATGCAAACTCCAACATACAGGTGTCAGGGTCGGGATCGAACGCACGACCTCCTGTATGCCAGACACAGGAGTTAACATCTCACCACCAAAGGCAGTTTTGGCACCCAAAACCGCCTTCACCAGCAACGATGCCCATCGTGGCGAGGTGTGGTCAAACAACCCGCACGACCAACGTGGTTGCAAGGGGGAGGTCCTCCGATCGAGCCGTGAATTGACGAGGACAGAAAGGGTGTAACTTTACGAGCATTTAAAAAAATATATGTTCCGGTCGCATACGCGCTGCACTGCAATAAAGTGGCCAGTTCACCTATTTGTTAAATAGCACTAGACGCAGCGTAACAGGCAATAAAATGTCACGCCCTTCTATAAATGTGCTCTGCAAATGTAAACAAAGCAAGAGTGGCACGTGGAGAGCCGCGGTGGTGGGATGTTAACTCTTTGTATTTTTTTATTTTACTAGGTAAGGCCCTGGTGAGCTTTGAAGTGGCTCTTTTTTTCAGAAGTGACCTGGCCATCACAGATGATAGCTCAACGAAGTTGGCTTCTCATCGTGTGCAAATGTATAGCAGCCAAACGCTCAGAATGTGCACGTTGTGATTCTAACTGTGGGGGGAAAAACCAGAGGACCCAGAGAAAAATCCACGCGACGACAGGGAAAGAGAGAGACACGCAAACTCCAAATATACAGCAGGCGTCAGGGTGGGGATGGAACCTACGACCTACTGTATACCAGGCGAGGGAGTTAACATCTCGCCACTGCGGTGCCCCTTTTGTGAAACGCTTTCCCTCCCTGTGGGCATTGGTTGCCATCTGGCTTGCCAGGGTACAGTGGCAGTCCAGCAAGCGGGATAGGTTCCATCTGTGTGAGGTACTCCCCTCGTGCGTCTATGGCACTCTCCGAGTACACACACAGGTTATCCCCCACGTTTATAACCACTCATTTATGGAGCTACACAAACGTACGCAATTATACTACCCCAGACCTTGGGCAATTGTTGAAGGTTCTGGCTTGCCCCTCTCTCTCTTGTCTGGCATCCTGCACCGCTGAATCATTCGCTCTCTCTCCATCTGGTAGTTGGCGAGATGTTAATTACCTCGCCTGGTATGTAGCAGGTCGTGTGTTCCATGCCAACCCTGACACCTGTATATTTGGAGTTTGCATGTTCTCCCCATGGTCGTGTATGTGGATATTTATCCGGGTTCTCCGGTTTACCCATACACATTTAGAAACTTGCGTTTCGAGTATTTGGCCGTTATACATTTCCACGTGATGATAAGCCACTTCTTCGTTGGGCTATCATTTGTGACAGCCAGATGGCTTCTATAATAATAATAATAGTTCAATTTGTAACGCGCGCAAATTTGCAGACGTAGTGGCCGCAACTCAGAGGCGCGGAGCCAAGCTCAGAGTCGCTCGAAAGCGTGATTGTAGAGGTGAGTTTTTAAGTTTCTCTTGAAGGAGGCGATTGAGGTGATGCTGCGAATGTGCAGAGGGATATCGTTCCAGACTGTTGGGGCTGCCACCGAGAAGCGGCGCGTAGACGTGACCATCCTGGATCTTGGTATCAAGAGGAGGTCGTGAGTCGCGCTGCGCAGGCATCTGCCGTGTGCTGCGCTGCAAGTTGTCAATAATGAAGAAAGGTACGGCGGGCAGGCGGATATGAAGGCATTATGGCAGAGGCAGGCGATCTTGTATGTGACCCTACTGGCGATGGGGAGCCAGTTGAGAGCACGGAGCTATGCAGCTCTGAAAAAGAGCTGCATAGCTGAGTGGACCTTACCTGGTAAAATAAAAAAAAGTTTAGTTACCGGTAAAACTGTGTGTGTTGCAAACTTTAGATGATTAACTTTTTTTTAATTGTCAGAACATATTTGTCAGCTCTATTTCTGAAACATTTTTGAAGCGTTTTCAGTCGAGTGAAACATTTACCATCACGCTGTTACATTTAACATGCGGCACGGTGGTTTAATTTTCGCCATCTGGGCAGAAGGCTGCAGAAGGCTGCAGAAGGATGAGAAGAGATGTGTAAATTTGGCAACCTGGTCATGTGCAACTGAATCGCTTATATTTGGACGTCTCTGCAATTGGTCGCGAGCAATTCCACAACCGTTTTCACATGGAGGCCGACTGCTTTCGAGAATAGATCTGCTCAGCGACTTGTAAGTGACATTTCAACAACGTGAACATTTACACGCTCCGATTGTTCAGTACAATCCTGAACAGCCTTGGTCACGCAACTACCCGCTCACGATGAACGAAGCATTTGGTAGAGCAGTGATTGAGTTGCGTGACTTGATGGCATTTTGGTGATGCTCCCCATCGCTCAGATGTGCTTCCGGCATTTTAGAAGAACTCCCTATATGGCAGACGCTGAAGGATGGAAAGCGGCTGTCATTGCCACCTGATGTTAACCGTCGCCAGGAATCGAACTCGGGTCGCTGGGCTGGGTTCATCATGCAGTGCGCTAACCACTGCGCCACCACCCCACGCCGTCAGTACGTTAACAGCTGAGCTTTTAACACGAGCTCTTTAGGGCGCGCATTCTCTCAACCCTGCCTGGCACAGCCAGTTGGAAGCGTAAATGACGAGAGACGCATTATGCCATTTGTCATGGGAATGCTCCTGCTAAATTGTGAGCCAGAAATCTAGAATTTCCCACATTGTGATGGTGTGCGTGTGGACCCCCTCCGAGCTTGTACCGTGCAATGTCACGTAACCGACTCGCAGAGGGGGGGCGAGGAATACAGGCGAATCTGTGAAACAGAATCGGAATATTTAATTACACTGGAGGAATATTGATGAGCTATGAAGCTCCTTTTCACAGATGTCCAATCGGGGCAGGTAAGATCCTTACAACAACAAACAATAGAAAATCACGATTGGAGTGCAAAGTACAAGAAAGGTAAACAAATCACCCAAACACATACAGACGGTCAGATACGTGAAAATCGGTAGGGAATGACTGTTACGCAGTCTTGCACAAATAGGTTACTGGACACAGATAAAGCGGAGGTCGCTTTAAGCATGTGGACGTGTGGAAATGTTCATATTTTAACTATTTACGAAGCTATTTTTATTTTACTAGATAAGGGCCCACTGAGCAATGTAGCTGTCTTTCAGAAACGACCTGGCTGTCATAAATGATGGCTCAACGAAGTGGCTGATCACCACGTGGAAATTTATAGCAGTAGCCAAATACTCTAAAATGCACGTTGATTCTAAATGTGGAGGGAAATACCGGACGACCCCAGAGAAAATACCACCGACCACAGGGGGAGAGACACGCAAACTCCAAATATACAGCAGCAGGCATCAGGGTCGGGATCTAACTCACGACCTCCTGTATACCAGGTGAGGTAGTTAACATCTCCTAGCCACCGTGATGATGATGAGAGAGACACGCAAACACCAAAATATACAGCAACAGGCGTCAGGGTCAGGATCTAACTCACGACCTCCTGTATACCAGGCGAGGTAGTTAACATCTCCTAGCCACCGTGATGATGATGATGATGAGAGAGAGACACGCAAACTCCAAATATACAGCAGCAGGCGTCAGGGTCGGGATCTAACTCACGACCTCCTGTATACCAGGCGAAGTAGTTAACATCTCCTAGCCACCGTGATGATGATGAGAGAGAGACACGCAAACTCCAAAATATACAGCAGCAGGCATCAGGGTAGGGATCTGACTCACGACCTCCTGTATACCAGGCGAGGTTGTTAACATCTCCTAGTCACCGTGATAATGATGATGAGAGAGAGACACGCAAACTCCAAAATATACAGCAGCAGGCATCAGGTTAGGGATCTGACTCACGACCTCCTGTATACCAGGCGAGGTTGTTAACATCTCCTAGTCACCGTGATGATGATGAGAGAGAGAGACACGCAAACTCCAAATATTCAGCAGCAGGCGTCAGGGTCGTAATCTAACTCACGACCTCCTGTATACCAGGGGAGGTAATTCACATCTCGCCACCATGGCGCTCCGCACTGTCTGCATAGACAGGGGAGGGTGGTGGGCATTCGTTGTATTCATTAATGTGCGTATATGTTTAACTTCTTTCTTGCCGCACGTAGCAAACGGCGTTAACCGGAGGTGCGGTAGAGTAGCAGGCATGCACGTGTGGAATACATTAATGCGGACGTTTATGCTAAATGCGTCAATTGTATTTGCATAATCATAAAAGGTGACCTACTTTTTTTTGCTGCTGCTAACATCAGCAAGTGCCCGCGTGAAGTTAAACCGCTGTGGCTGTTTGCTGGGCCAAAGTCCGGCTGTGTACACCACCACCGGTTTACTCCCAAATTATTATGAAGTGCACTCTCCAAAATGTTTGGAATTTTTTTCTTTGTTAAAATTAATGCTTTGATAGCACACCGGACGTTAAAAGCCAGCCAGCGCCGCCCCCCCCCCCCCCCCATGACGTTATTTATAATTGGGGGAGTAGTGCTATACGCGCTGGCGTCACAGTCTAAATCTGGCAAATTTGTTCAATTTCACGCGCATTACCTGTTTGGGCAAAGCCGCGTAACGACGTTTTGAACCCCCTCGTCCCCCCGCCCCAACCAACCGGTAGACTCGTACCCACTTGCAGGCTTGGTGGTGTGGCTCGCTATCTTGCCAGCAGGGGCAATTGAACGGGTGGCACGAGATGTAATGCCAGGGCACTTTGAGTTAAGCATGCACCCCGGTACGTGCAAAGTCATTTGTTTAATTGCCTGTGATTAGATAATGATCTTGTCGTGCCTAGCTTGTGTTAACGACATAATTTGAACTATTAAGAAGAGTTAGTGTCAGGAATTATAACGGTCTGTATAGAAGTGGCACGCTTCGGAGAGGACGTCCACAGAGGTGGAGATGGAGCGATGAAATCGCTTTGTGCTCAGGTGCTGGGTGGACGGCTATGACGCAGGGTGGCGGTGACTTGGGGGGGGGGGGAGGCTTTTATCCAGCAGTGGAATGACCATGGCTGATGTGTGTGTATGTTGAACGCCTTTCGTACATAGCCAACTGCAAATCGGAGGTGATGATGATTGTGAGTAGGCAGGGAGTGCTCCAAATGGCCATGTTACAGCACTGGTGGTGGGTGATGGCGATGATTCTGATGATGGAAGGTACAGACAAACCACGATCTGGATTTTTTTGCAAAATTCACCTCAACTGGAAGAGGCTGCCGCATTTAAACGAACGATTTTTCTTTTTTAAGCTTAAATTGTGTTAATAATTTAGCAGGTAACACCCACTGCGAAGCGACCTGGCTATAAAATTATAGCTCATTATCGCTTGGAGATTTCTAGCAGCCAAATACTCTAAAAGTCTAAATGCACGTTTTTTAATGTGGAGGGAAAAAAACAGAGGACACGGAGAAAAATCCACACGACCACGCAGAGAACATCGAATCCACAGCCTCCTGTATACCAGGAGAGGTAGTTAACATCTCCTAGCCACCGTGATGATGATGATGAGAGAGAGAGACACGCAAACTCCAAATATACAGCAGCAGGCACCAGGGTCGGGATCGAACCCACAACCTCCTGTATACCAGGCGAGGTAGTTAACATCTCCTAGCCACCGTGATGATGATGATGATGAGAGAGAGAGACACGCAAACTCCAAATATACAGCAGCAGGCACCAGGGTCGGGATCGAACCCACAACCTCCTGTATACCAGGCGAGGTAGTTAACATCTCGCCACCCTGTGATGATGATGATGATGAGAGAGAGAGAAACGCAAAAACTCCAAATATACAGCAGCAGGCGTCAGGGTCAGGATCTAACCCACAACCTCCTGTATACCAGGCGAGGTAGTTAACATCTCCTAGCCACCGTGATGATGATGATGAGAGAGAGAGACACGCAAACTCCAAATATACAGCAGCAGGCACCAGGGTCGGGATCGAACCCACAACCTCCTGTATACCAGGCGAGGTAGTTAACATCTCCTAGCCACCGTGATGATGATGATGATGAGAGAGAGAGACACGCAAACTCCAAATATACAGCAGCAGGCACCAGGGTCGGGATCGAACCCACAACCTCCTGTATACCAGGCGAGGTAGTTAACATCTCGCCACCCTGTGATGATGATGATGAGAGAGAGAGAAACGCAAAAACTCCAAATATACAGCAGCAGGCGTCAGGGTCGGGATCTAACCCACAACCTCCTGTATACCAGGCGAGGTAGTTAACATCTCCTAGCCACCGTGATGATGATGATGAGAGAGAGAGACACGCAAACTCCAAATATACAGCAGCAGGCGTCAGGGTCGGGATCGAACCCACAACCTCCTGTATACCAGGCGAGGTAGTTAACATCTCGCCACCCCGTGATGATGACAGAGAACGAGACGTGCAAAATCCAAATATACAACAGGCGTCAGGATCGTGACCGAACCCATGAATCTCCTGCATACCAGGCGAGATGGTTAGCATCTCGCCCTGGAAAATATGCTAGGGAGCATGCGTGCGCTCGCAGAAATGTCCGTACCGGTCGGTGCCTGTAGCCGGCAAGCTTCAGATAAAGAGAAAAAAAGCCTCCCCGTCCATTTTTGGCAAAGACACTTAACGTGGTTCAAGTATTTGTTATTACAAAAACGTTGGGACTTGAATATACAAAGCGCGGCGTTTATTTGAAAGGGCAATTCGAGGAGGGCCAGGAGACAAACGGGGCAGTTTGCCAGCGATGTTTCAAATAAGCCTGACTACTGACAAGACCCTGAATGTTGAGACCGGTTCATAGTTTGGCATGTGTCTTAACCAATGCTTGCGGATAAGATGCAGCCCAAGAAGGCGTGTGGCCAGTGGGTTAAATTTTTTAAAATATAAGTTCATATTTTTTACGTGGAGAGGCAAATATGGGCGGGGTGGGGGACATTATTTATTTTGTTAATAAAAGGCAAGTGGGTCATTTCGCGAATTGCAAACGCATTCCAATCGACTCTTTGGTTCTTTCGGTAAAGTCACGTATAAAGATAAAATAATAAATTAAATACTAGCATACGACGTTTCGAATGCAACACAAGCAATCATCATCAGGTATTTCATTTATACCTGATGATGATTGCTTGTGTTGCAATCGAAACGTCGTATGCTAGTATTTAATTTATTATTTTATCTTTATACGTGACTTTACCGAAAGAACCAAAGAGTAATTCCTGCAGTCACGAAAGCTCCAAATTAAGCATTCCAATCCACTCTTGCGGTTAAACAAAGACAAAGATCCCCCCCCCCCATAGCCTTAACAGACTGTTGGGGCAAGTGCTGTTAGCGAGCAGCACCTGTGAAGGCCGGCACTGTGGTATACATAGATGCGTGGTCAGAACCATGCCCGGCCGCCTTAGTCTCCCCAGTGGCGACGTTTACACACCCACACCAGGTACTCATTTGAGGCCGAGTTAATGCTCGGGGAGGCCCAGAACCGATTCAGATAATTCTGACCGGTGTTGGCCCCCGAGCGGGAATTGCACTCGGGTCTATGGCGGGTTGGTAGCGGCAGTGCATGCTAACCATTGCACTATAATTCCCCATTGCGGCTACACTCGCACACAATCGTGTCACACGGCGTCGCGTACAACAATAACCACAACAGCACCCAGATCGTAATGCATAAATGTACATGAGCTTCGGGGGCACACGGCACATGAAGCGTATGTTTATGGAGCCCAAACCACAGGCAAACAGAGTGGCCAATTACTCTTTGTGACCTTGTCATTTGCTCGGGCATCTACAATAATGTGTGCTGTGTCAGGCTGCTAAAGGCGCAGCCCCGCAATTTCTCGCTCACACCACCGCCGACGAAATATGCAGTCTGTTCTCCCATAGCGTGTGTTTTCATCACGCGAAATTGGATATAACGCGATGGATGTATTGGGGAACACATTTTTTATAACGCGAATTGGAAAAATAACGCATCGGAGCAAACGGGGGACTACGTCACGTGAGTAAGATTTTAAGCGGTTGTACGGCTGCCTCGGCGTAGCATCGCACGACGCATTGGGATGCTGCTGGATGCTAGATGCTACCCACGCGCCTCACTCTTTGTTCGGCCTGTGTACACATCTCGTGTTATAGCGAACCGTGCTTTACTTCGTATTGTATATTTACTACAACGCGATTTTTCCATCACGCGGCATTCTTTAGGAACGCAAAACGCAACTACCGCGCTACAGGAGAACAGACGACTTCCGCAGGCCAGATGTTTTAGAAGTGAGTGGGAAAGTACCCCCACTTTACCCCACCACGCACGCTACCTCCCGATTTATGAGATGTTAGTGAATCCATTCACGCTGCTGGGCTGACGGAGGACACGGTGGTGGTGGGAGGGCGGGGGGGGGGGTTTAAGAAACTTACTCTGTTGTTTCAGCTGCCACGCTGGGAGATGGGATATGAACCCACGAACTCTGGGTTGCGTGTCCAATGCCGCTGACCATTACACCACGGGCAGCAGCCTAATGTGTAAGGTGGTTAAAGGTGTACATCAACTAAAGTAGAACAAAAAATAATATTTTACCAGGTAAGGCCCAGTAAGCCTAGCTATTTTTGAGATGCAACTTGGTTATCACAAATGATAGCTCAACGAAGTGGCTTATCATCATGTGGAAAAATGTCTTGTGCATGTTGATTCTAAATGTAGAGGGAAAAACCAGAAGACCCGGAGAAAATCCACACCACCACGGGAAGATAAACACGCAAACTCCAAATATGCAGGTGTCAGGGTTGGAATCGAACCCACAACCTCCTGTACACCAGGTGAGGTAGTTAACATCTCCTAGCCACCGTGATGATGACGATGATGAGAGAGAGACACGCAAACTCCAAATATACAGCAGCAGGCGTCAGGGTCGGGATCGAACCCCCGACCTCCTGCATACCAGGCAAGGTAGTTAACATCTCTTAGCCACCGTGATGATGATGATGATGAGAGAGAGACACGCAGACTCCAAATATACAGCAGCAGGCGTCAGGGTCGGGATCGAACCCACGACCTCCTGCATACCAGGCGAGGTAGTTACCATCTCGCTCATGCATGGTACGGTCGACCCAAATGAGGTTTTAGATTAATTCTTAAAAAAAAAGAATTGCCTTTTATTGCAGTAAAATCGCTTGGGGGGGGGGGGGGGAGAAATGACGGATATGTGTATACGTCCCTCCAAAAGAAAAACGATCGGCGCAAACGGAGTAAAAGCTTGCCCACAGCCCATCGTAGTATTCTGTTGAATGAACGCAACCGCCGCTCCGGGAGATGGAATGGAAACTGGCGACTCCTGGATTTGTAAAGACCGTCGCGCGCTAACCACCGCGCCACGGCAGCGTCCGCGTACGACGACAAAAGCACTTGCCGCGTTGTCATCTCTGGACAGTGGTAAAAACAGCATTTTTTTTGTTACCAGCCATCAAATTACGGACTGTACGAAACCTCCCTCCCTGCCCTCCCCAGGCCGTGTGTAATAATAGCGTCGGGCGCTGCGGATGTGTGTACGCCGCGCGGGAACAACGACACTTCACCGTAGGCAGAGGCGGCCCTCCCACCTTCACAAAGACAAAGATCCCCCGTGTCGCCTTAACATACCGTCGGGGCAAGTGCTGTTAGCGAGTAACACCCGTGAAGGCTGGCACAGCACACGAGGGCGTGGGTGGCGAACACCACGCACGCCTGGCCGCCTTTGTCTCCCCAGTGAGGCAACGTTTACGCACCGCACTCGGTGCTCAGTTGAGGCCGAGACGCTCTAGGGGGAGGCCCAGGACCGGTTCAGATAATTGCCACCGGTGTCGACCGTGAGCGGGAATCGAACCCGGGTGGCCAGGTTCATAGCTCAGCGCGCTAACCGATGCGCTACCACTCCCCATGAGTTCATAAGCACACACAGGAGCAACAAAGGTGACCTGACTTGTGCGATCAACGTGGATGGGTGCTTCCCATGCCTTCCAACGTCTCATATCCCCCTCCCCCTGTTCGATAGGCAGCCCGGGCAGGGTGGCTCGGGTTGCCGCTTCTACTGCTGTTAGGAAGAAGTCTCCATAGAGATGGCATGTTGGATATGGAAGGTGGCTGTGTGGCTAAGAGGTCAGAGTTGATGTTTCATGCCAGCACTTAATTTTCATTACACTGAAAAGCAATAAAAAATGTAAGTTTGGCCAGTCTTGAGCCACACGGGTTAGAATTTAGCAGGTTAGCCGGGTGGCTCAGATGCCAAGATCGCCGAGCCCTGCACTGCTCAGGGCCGAGGTTTGAATCCAGGCAGCTGCCTGCTATTAAGCCAGGTCCTCGGGTGTCGTGAGTTGACGGTCTCAGGTCACCAGTGACTCGTAGACTCGCACAGACGCCCATCGGCCTACGTGGAGACCTAAGCTATAAAGTAAACTAAACTTTTTAGTTTATTTTAGTAGGTAATGCCCACTGAGCTGTATAGCTCTTTTTCAAAGGCGACCTGGCTATCACAAACGATAGCTCAACGAAGTGGCCTATGACCTCGTGGAAATTTGGAGCAGCCAAGTATTCTAAACGCACGTTGATTCTAAATGTGGAGAGAAAACGCCGGGGGACCCAGAGAAAAATACCACGCGACCACGAGATACAGAGATACTCAAACTCCAAATATACAGGTGTCAGGGTCGGTATCAAACCCAACGACCTCCCGCGTAGCAGGCAAGGTAGTTAACATCTCGTCAGCGTTGGCGCCCCCACTCGCATAGTGATTACACCCGAGTTCTCGAGCGTATGATCACATGACGAATTTGTTTTCACGCTATGAAAAATGTAGCCAATTTGAATCGGCCGCACGTTTGTGTTGTCACGCAAGGTCAAGGCCCTCAAGCGCCTTGCGATGGCTCTGAAGAAACTGCACGGATTTTGGCCCAAGACAAACAGCCACGGCGTGCCTACAAATTGCTTTGAGGAAAATGTCACGTGCAATTAACTGGGGGGGGGGGGGGGGGGGGGTGTTGAGCAAGCACTAAATAATCAATAACTACTCTGAGGGCAGTGTATGTAAAGTCGTTTGTCTAACACTTAGGAATGCGCCAATCATAAACTAGAATGCCTCTTGTCCAGATTCATCATAAATTACGGACCTCTGTCAATCCACTGCCCCGGGTAAAGCACTCCCCTGGCTGCTGAAACAACTCCTTATATATAACAAATCGCTATTTTTGTTCACGAATTAGTCAACAAGTCCTTAAATATAATATATATATAAGGACTAGCTTCAGCAGTCAGCACTCCCCCACAGTGTTTTGCCAATGAATGTGAATTGTTTGAACGTACTTCACCACACACTGAGCATTCGGTTTTTTGTGAAGGGAAGAATTCAGTTGTCCTTAGCTAACTGGTGTCAACTGTGGCCGCGAATCGAACCGAGGTTGCCAGGTTAACGGCGGGGCGCTCTAACTACCGCGGCCGCCTTTTAAACGTCGCTGTCAACGATGCACGAGTCACCGGTTCCCTCCGCACAATGGGGCGATGAGCACGTTTGGCTACGTACGGTGCGAAAGAAGTTCAACGTACAGACAGACATGCATCTCGTCGAGGCACGTAAACGATCATCACCCAAACTCCGGTCATCCTCAAAGCAGCAGCGGCGGCGGCTTTTTGGCCAAGCCATCGAAAAAAGACAGTGGTCACTGCATCAGCGCTTTGGGATGCGCTTCTGCGGTCGTCTCGAACGCTCTTTCGATATCAGGAAGCCACTGGAGGTGTGCACTTTTAAATCAAGATTGAAAACTTATTTCTTGAACTTCCAACCGTGATTAGCACGGTTGGCTACGTGCAGTGTGAAAAAAGTCAACATTTATACCTACATACTCTGTCCTAGAGATTATATTGAAGAGATCTCAGAGGTGGTTTTGGGATCCACTTCCACGGGAAGTTCTCTGGGACGGAAAGGGTCGCGCTGCTCTACAAGAGTTCTGAATGGTCTCTTCGTCCCGTGATGCGACGTGGAATAATAGCACAATCAAGCAATGGTTAAGAGCGGAGGGATATTTCGATTTAAAGCTTTCGTGACTGCAGGGATTCATCTTCTTGGTTCTTTCGGTAAAGTCACGTAGAAGGGAAATAATAAAATAATAAAAATAAAACATTAAATAATTCTCACGACGTTTCGGCCACAACGCAAGCAGCCGTGCTCAGGTGAAGAACAGGTCTGTCGGGAAGACAGCGTCTGAAATTCAGAATTTGTCTGAAATTCAGAATTTGTCTGAAATTCAGACCTGTTCTTCACCTGAGGACGGCTGCTTGCGTTGTGGCCGAAACGTCGTGAGAATTATTTTATTATATTTTATTTTTATTATTTTATTATTTCCCTTCTACGTGACTTTACCGAAAGAACCAAGAAGAAAAAAGCAGAGGGATAATTGACTGAAACCGCCATGTCGCGCTGTCTTATTCGATGCCACACGCCCTCGGCTGTGACGAGAGACGTGGTTTGACTATTGGAATATCGCGCATCTGGGCGTTTATCGGCGCAGTTAAGGGACCCTGCGTCAACGGTCGTTTTAATTTTCTTTTGGCGTTAAATGAAATTCACGGCGGTTAGTGAGCGAACTAAAATTCTTGCGTTGCCCCCTCTCTCCCTCCTCCCAGAGGGAAAATTAATGAGGCAATTTCGCAAAGTAAATTGTGCAATGGGGGATGCAGGCAATTGTCGGAATGCTGTGCGATGCACCGCGTGTTATTAGTGCGGGCTCGTCATATCACAGCGACGTCATGGGATAATTCGGAGGATAAGGCGTAATCGGTTCTTAATTTTTCAGAGTATTTTTTTGGGGTCAAATTTCACTTTTTTTTGGGTCAAATTTCACTTTTGTTTGGGTCAAATTTCACTTTTTTTTGGTCCAATTTCATTTTTTTTTGTAGTTCATTACAAAGATCGCGTTTAAGCTCTCTATTTTTTGGGTCAAATTGAGCGCTCTCGGTCGTTTGGGCACGACGTCGTCCGTTTTACATGGCGGTGCAGTAATCGCCCGAAATCCGCGTCACGTTTCTTCAGCCTCACGTCGCGCTCTGAACGGTTTTAAAAAAAAAAACCCCGTAAATTATCGGGGGCCCGACCTTTCGTTACAGGGAATTGATTTTATTCAAAGCGTTTCGCCTGCTCGTGCACCGTCGCCCTTGCGAAGAGCGCGCAAAGAGCCCGTGCCGATGTGCACGACTGGCATTGCGCATCGGCGCGAGTTGGAGAAACGTGCAAATTGTGAGGACGCACGAAATGTAAGTTAACCTTTTCCCATTCCGTTGACATGCACGCGCGTCATCAGAACGGGATCCGTGTGTACGTTGACCTTCTTTCGCACCGTACGTAGCCAACCGTGCTAATTGGAGGTGCGGGACCAACACCATTTAACGATATTCTGAACCGATCCTGTGCCTCCCCTAGGTCCACTTTGCTTCAAATGAGTACCTGGTACGGTGTGTAAGCATCACCACTAGGGCCGGTAAAGGCGGCCGGGCGTGGTGCTGGCCACCCACCCCCCTCTTGTGTGCCGTGCTGGCCTTCATAGCTGAAAACTAACAGCACTTGTCCCAACAGTCTGTTAAGGCTATACCGGGGGTGGGGGTGATGATCGTTTACGTGCCTCGACGAGACGCATGTCCGTACGTTGAACTTCTTTCACACCGTACGTAGCCAAACGTGCTCATCGGAGGGGCGAGATCAGCCCCAGTGTGCGGAGAGAACCGGTGACCTGTGTATCGTTGACAGCGATGTTTAAAAGGCGGCCGCGGTAAGTTAGAGCGTCCCGCCGTTAACCTGGCAACCTCGGTTCGATTCGCGGCCACAGCTGACACCAGTGAGCCAAGGACAACTGAATTCTTCCAGGGCCAATTCCCTTCACCGAATGCTCAGTGTGTGGTGAAGTACGTTCAAACAATTCACATTTATTAGCAAAACACTGTGGGGGAGCGCTGGCTGCTGAAACTAGTCCTTATGTATATTATATTTAAAGACTTGTTGAATAATTCGTGAACAAAAATAGCGATTTGTTATATATAAGGACTTGTTTCAGCAGCCAGTTTCTCTCCCACCTGAAGACGATTGCTTGTGTGGCGATCGAAACGTCGTGATCTATTATTATTCTGTCCACCTACGTGACTTTACCAAGTAGTTTTTAGTTTAGTTAATTTGCTAAGCCATGGATGGGTGGTGTTTGGCCTGTGTGCTGGCGTTGTGGTGCCCAGGGCAGGTGACGTCATCTGGGTTTGCAATCCCCCCCCCCCAAACCTCACCGCCCTCCCTTGCAGAGACCCCTCGGAGCCATACCGCAGTTGACGAATTCGTGAACTAAAATAGCGAGTGACGGACTAAAAACCTGTTCTCGAACGGTGGAATGTTGCCAATGATAGAAAAGCTCAGCTTTTGACGACCACGTGATCCTGGAACCCAGGATTTATGAATGATGTCATGAACCTGTGCATGTGTGTATGTATAATGGGGAGCGATGGTGTAGCGGTTAGCGTGCTGCGCTACGAACCTGGCGACCAGGGTTTGATTCCCGCTCACGGCCAACACCCAGTGACGATTTTCTGCAACGATCCTGGGCCTCGCCTAGCTCGACTCGGCCTCAAATGAGTACCAGGTGCGATGTGTAAACAGGGAGACAAAGGCGACCGGGCGTGGTGTTGGCCACCCACCCCCTCGTGTGCCGTGCCGGCCTTTATAGGTGCTCGCTAACAGCACTTGCCCCTACATTCTGTTAAGCCTATACGGGGGATTCTAGATTTGAAGCTTTCGTGACTGCAAGGATTCATGCTCTTAGGTTCTTTCGGTAAAGTCACGTAGGTAAAAAATAAAATTAAAAGTTAATAAAAGTAATAATGGAAATAAAATAAAATAATAAATCACGACGTTTCGGAGACTTGTGTTGCCTCCGAAACGTCGTGATTTATTATTTTATTTTATTTCCACGGGGGATTATTTTTTTGTATGTTCGCCGATCCGTGGATTCCTCTTTCTTAGTCCCAAAATGTAATAAGGGCAGGAAGAAGACAAAGCTCTCAAGTTCGTTCCTTTTGGTCCCTTTTGGTGCACCCTCGAGGTTTTCTCTCGCCGCGTTTATTCTCTGAAGTGCCTTCCCAGCTCGAGCGAAATCTCCCCCCCCCGCGCCGCACGTGTGTGAGTTATGTTGGGGCTGTGAAGTTTGTGCCTGGTGGATCTTTTGCGCTCACCTCTTTGACCTGCTTCCACTCCCACTGCTCTTGCCAAACATTCCTTTCACCTCCCATCCTCCTCTTCATCCTCCTCCTCCTCCTTCTGTTTCCCTTGGGACTTGTGTGAGAGTGTCTGGAATTTTCTCTCTGAACGTGTGTGTCCGTGTGTTTTTTTTCCCCCCTCTCTTTCTTTTGAGAAGCCCACAATGTGCAGACAGTGTCCCTCCTCTCCCTTCCCCCGAAAAGAAGTTTATCTAATGTTGGATGTTACTGCTGGCGGGTCTGATTGTGACCATTCTCCCCTCATGGTATGTAACACAAAGTAATCATTAGCATTGTAGTTGCTTACTCTCAGGCTTTTTCGGTTAAGTCACGTAGGTAAAAAATACAATTAAAAGTTGATAAAAGTAATAATTGAAATAAAATAATAAATCACGACGTTTCGGAGGCAACACAAGTCTCCGTCATCAGGTGGGACCGTCACAGCTAAAATGATTGCATCAAGAAAATTACTGCATCAAGTGATGCAGCAATTTTAGCTGTGACGGTCCCACCTGATGACGGAGACTTGTGTTGCCTCCGAAACGTCGTGATTTATTATTTTATTTTAATTCCATTATTACTTTTATTAACTTTTAATTTTATTTTCTACCTACGTGACTTTACCGAAAAAACCTGAGAGTATGAATCCTTGCAGTCACGAAAGCTTCACAAATCTAGAATTGTTGTTGCTATTGAGAATATAAGCAGCAAATTAAATAAGCAGACGAGATGCTCTCTCTTCTCACTTCTGGAAGGGCCCTCCCTCCCCACCAGAGGCTAGAGAAGCCCCTCTCGAGGGTATGTTTTGGCCTACTCTTCCACGCTCGGTCGGTGTACCCACACTTTACCGCCACGCGTGAACAGACAGTCCGGGTGAGCAGGCGATTTGCGAAGGCTTGCTGCTCCCTTTAGAGCAAGGCCGTAATTCTAATATATATTTGGGGGGACACAGATCCCCCCAATATTCAAATATGCTCAAAATGTCCCCCCCAATATATTGCTATAAAATAGATTTTTGTTTATATGATTGTGGCTATGGTTGTACTTTATAAATCCCTAATCTCTGCCATTACGTACAATGAAACAAGAAAAGGTTAAAAAAAGAAAAAACAGAGCAATTTGATACAATACACTATTAGACATTATTGTAAAAAATAAATAAAAAGTCCATCCCTTGTGTTAGCGATTATTATAAAAAAATTAATAAAAAGTCCATCCTATGTGTTAGCGAATTTTTCAATTTTCGATTTAAAGCTTTCGTGACTGCAGGGATTCATCTTCTTGGTTCTTTTGGTAAAGTCACGTAGAAGGGAAGTATTATTACTTCCCTTCTACCGAAAGAACCAAGAAGATTTTTTAAATATTTTAGGCAGGAAATGGCAGGAAATTCGTTTTCAAATTTTGATTTTTTTCTGGAGGGGGGGCACCCCCAGACCCCCTGGAAAATTTGGTCCCCTCCAATGTTGACTTCGTACGCTACGGCCTTGCTTTAGAGCACCGGGTTTAGAGCCACGTCAGCGGACTCGCTCTCCGTATGAATGTAAACGAGTTCTCATCGTTGGAGCCGACCTACTGCCTGTAAGCGAGCGGCGGGTTTAGCCAGGTACCTTCCAACAAAAGGCGGTTATGAGAGGAATGTGCGTGCCCGCTGTGCCTCGTGTTTGGAGCATGACTTCACATTCCTCTTGCCCCTTACAGTGGGCAGCATTCTTGGTGCTGTGCCCCCCCCCCCTCCTCTCCGCCAAACTAGAGCTACATGCTGGGTTTTTTGGTTGTTTGTTTGAGAACAAAAGAGAGCTGTGGGTTGATCCCTGAATAAACATTGCGATGGGGCTTATGGTAGTGAGTGTGTTAGTGGGTGGGGGTTCTGGCAGTGAGTGTGTTAGTGGGTGGGGGTTCTGGTAGTGAGTGTGTTAGTGGGTGGGGGTTCTGGTAGTGAGTGTGTTAGTGGGTGGGGGTTCTGGTAGTGAGTGTGTTAGTGGGTGGGGGTTCTGGTAGTGGGTGGGGGTTCTGGTAGTGAGTGTGTTAGTGGGTGGGAGTTCTGGTAGTGAGTGTGTTAGTGGGTGGGGGTTCTGGTAGTGAGTGTGTTAGTGGGTGGGGGTTCTGGTAGTGAGTGTGTTAGTGGGTGGGGGTTCTGGTAGTGAGTGTGTTAGTGGGTGGGGGTTCTGGTAGTGAGTGTGTTAGTGGGTGGGGGTTCTGGTAGTGAGTGTGTTAGTGGGTGGGAGTTCTGGTAGTGAGTGTGTTAGTGGGTGGGGGTTCTGGTAGTGAGTGTGTTAGTGGGTGGGGGTTCTGGTAGTGAGTGTGTTAGTGGGTGGGGGTTCTGGTAGTGAGTGTGTTAGTGGGTGGGGGTTCTGGTAGTGAGTGTGTTAGTGGGTGGGGGTTCTGGTAGTGGGTGGGGGTTCTGGTAGTGAGTGTGTTAGTGGGTGGGAGTTCTGGTAGTGAGTGTGTTAGTGGGTGGGGGTTCTGGTAGTGAGTGTGTTAGTGGGTGGGGGTTCTGGTAGTGAGTGTGTTAGTGGGTGGGGGTTCTGGTAGTGAGTGTGTTAGTGGGTGGGGGTTCTGGTAGTGAGTGTGTTAGTGGGTGGGAGTTCTGGTAGTGAGTGTGTTAGTGGGTGGGAGTTCTGGTAGTGAGTGTGTTAGTGGGTGGGGGTTCTGGTAGTGAGTGTGTTAGTGGGTGGGAGTTCTGGTAGTGAGTGTGTTAGTGGGTGGGGGTTCTGGTAGTGAGTGTGTTAGTGGGTGGGGGTTCTGGTAGTGAGTGTGTTAGTGGGTGGGGGTTCTGGTAGTGAGTGTGTTAGTGGGTGGGGGTTCTGGTAGCGAGTGTGTTAGTGGGTGGGGGTTCTGGTAGCGAGTGTGTTAGTGGGTGGGGGTTCTGGTAGCGAGTGTGTTAGTGGGTGGGGGTTCTGGTAGTGAGTGTGTTAGTGGGTGGGGGCTCTGGTAGTGAGTGTGTTAGTGGGTGGGGGTTCTGGTAGTGAGTGTGTTAGTAGGTGGGGGTTCTGGTAGTGAGTGTGTTAGTGGGTGGGGGTTCTGGTAGTGAGTGTGTTAGTGGGTGGGAGTTCTGGTAGTGAGTGTGTTAGTGGGTGGGGGTTCTGGTAGTGAGTGTGTTAGTGGGTGGGGGTTCTGGTAGTGAGTGTGTTAGTGGGTGGGGGTTCTGGTAGTGAGTGTGTTAGTGGGTGGGGGTTCTGGTAGTGAGTGTGTTAGTGGGTGGGGGTTCTGGTAGTGAGTGTGTTAGTGGGTGGGGGTTCTGGTAGTGAGTGTGTTAGTGGGTGGGGGTTCTGGTAGTGAGTATGTTAGTGGGTGGGGGTTCTGGTAGTGGGTGGGGGTTCTGGTAGTGAGTGTGTTAGTGGGTGGGAGTTCTGGTAGTGAGTGTGTTAGTGGGTGGGGGTTCTGGTAGTGAGTGTGTTAGTGGGTGGGGGTTCTGGTAGTGAGTGTGTTAGTGGGTGGGGGTTCTGGTAGTGAGTGTGTTAGTGGGTGGGGGTTCTGGTAGTGAGTGTGTTAGTGGGGAGTTCTGGTAGTGAGTGTGTTAGTGGGTGGGGGTTCTGGTAGTGAGTGTGTTAGTGGGTGGGGGTTCTGGTAGTGAGTGTGTTAGTGGGTGGGGGTTCTGGTAGTGAGTGTGTTAGTGGGTGGGGGTTCTGGTAGTGAGTGTGTTAGTGGGTGGGGGTTCTGGTAGTGGGTGGGGGTTCTGGTAGTGAGTGTGTTAGTGGGTGGGAGTTCTGGTAGTGAGTGTGTTAGTGGGTGGGGGTTCTGGTAGTGAGTGTGTTAGTGGGTGGGGGTTCTGGTAGTGAGTGTGTTAGTGGGTGGGGGTTCTGGTAGTGAGTGTGTTAGTGGGTGGGGGTTCTGGTAGTGAGTGTGTTAGTGGGTGGGAGTTCTGGTAGTGAGTGTGTTAGTGGGTGGGAGTTCTGGTAGTGAGTGTGTTAGTGGGTGGGGGTTCTGGTAGTGAGTGTGTTAGTGGGTGGGAGTTCTGGTAGTGAGTGTGTTAGTGGGTGGGGGTTCTGGTAGTGAGTGTGTTAGTGGGTGGGGGTTCTGGTAGTGAGTGTGTTAGTGGGTGGGGTTCTGGTAGTGAGTGTGTTAGTGGGTGGGGGTTCTGGTAGCGAGTGTGTTAGTGGGTGGGGGTTCTGGTAGCGAGTGTGTTAGTGGGTGGGGGTTCTGGTAGTGAGTGTGTTAGTGGGTGGGGGTTCTGGTAGTGAGTGTGTTAGTGGGTGGGGGCTCTGGTAGTGAGTGTGTTAGTGGGTGGGGGTTCTGGTAGTGAGTGTGTTAGTAGGTGGGGGTTCTGGTAGTGAGTGTGTTAGTGGGTGGGGGTTCTGGTAGTGAGTGTGTTAGTGGGTGGGAGTTCTGGTAGTGAGTGTGTTAGTGGGTGGGGGTTCTGGTAGTGAGTGTGTTAGTGGGTGGGGGTTCTGGTAGTGAGTGTGTTAGTGGGTGGGGGTTCTGGTAGTGAGTGTGTTAGTGGGTGGGAGTTCTGGTAGTGAGTGTGTTAGTGGGTGGGGGTTCTGGTAGTGAGTGTGTTAGTGGGTGGGGGTTCTGGTAGTGAGTGTGTTAGTGGGTGGGGGTTCTGGTAGTGAGTGTGTTAGTGGGTGGGGGTTCTGGTAGTGAGTGTGTTAGTAGGTGGTTCTTCTGGTAGTGAGTGTGTTAGTGGGTGGGGGTTCTGGTAGTGAGTGTGTTAGTGGGTGGGGATTCTGGTAGTGAGTGTGTTAGTGGGTGGGGATTCTGGTAGTGAGTGTGTTAGTGGGTGGGGGTTCTGGTAGTGAGTGTGTTAGTGGGTGGGGGTTCTGGTAGTGAGTGTGTTAGTGGGTGGGGGTTCTGGTAGTGAGTGTTAGTGGGTGGGGGTTCTGGTAGTGAGTGTGTTAGTGGGTGGGGGTTCTGGTAGTGAGTGTTAGTGGGTGGGGGTTCTGGTAGTGAGTGTGTTAGTAGCTGGGGGTTCTGGTAGTGAGTGTGTTAGTGGGTGGGGGTTCTGGTAGTGAGTGTGTTAGTGGGTGGGGGTTCTGGTAGTGAGTGTGTTAGTGGGTGGGGGTTCTGGTAGTGAGTGTGTTAGTGGGTGGGGGTTCTGGTAGTGAGTGTGTTAGTAGGAGGGGGTTCTGGTAGTGAGTGTGTTAGTGGGTGGGGGTTCTGGTAGTGAGTGTGTTAGTGGGCGATGGTTCTGGGAGTGAGTGTGTCTCGTCTCATGCCGGGTGTGGTGCAGAGGGTATTGTTGGTGGGGTCATCCGTCCCATTGACGATGAAGTTTTGTTTCACTAAGACGGCGAAATGTACATACATAGTGAGCATGCATGATGAGGCTGCTTGTAATTGCTGGCGAAACGTCACGGAACTCGAATTGTAAATCTCGGTTTATTCTCCAACACAACCGGTTTGCTGAACTAGAAACCAATTGGCACGTTTTGTTTACGTAACAAACCCTACCAATTGGCTGTGTCGGGTGGTGGCGAGTTTAACGACACATTTATATTTACGTGATCTAACCCAAAAAAACATCTTATAGATTAGCAATTTGTGTGTGTGCTGTTCTTTTGCACTTTGAGGCCACGTGAAGTGTCGAAGGCTCACTGACAGGAGGTCACAGGACAGACCCAGGTGCCATGTGCTGGCTGACTGAGATGACCGGTAGATGCACCAGCTGTACCCCCTACTGCGCCAACTTGCTTCATTTTAGCTGCCCGGAGCTCCACTCGTTGTGAGCGTCGCTCCTCTGCCCTCAGTTGTTGGAGAGCGACTGCCTCGGACTGCTCAGTAGCGTCCTTCACGAGCTTCCTCCATAGGCCTGGCCTGACACAGGTCCTGTGGTGACGTCACCGTCTCTTTGTGGCAAATGGCGGGTGTTGTTGTTTTTTGCGTTTGTGGTTGTAATCGGTGCGGGCCGGTGGTTGCTCAGTGGCCATGCGGTGGGACCAGCAATCTGATCAGGGTTGGGAGTCCACAACCGGATTTTTGGTGGTGGATAACTCGGCCCATAATCCTTATGGCGGGGGGTCGATAAAATACATACCATCTTCTTGGTTCTTTCGGTAAAGTCACGTGGAAGGGAAGTAATAAAATAATAAAAATAAACATAATAAAATAATTCTCACAGCGTCTGTCTCCCCGGCAGACCTGGTCTTCACCTGAGGACGGCTGCTTGCGTTGTGGCCGAAACGTCATGAGAATAATTTTATTATGTTTTATTTGTATTATTTTATTACTTCCCTTCTACGTGACTTTACCGAAAGAACCAAGAAGATGAATCCCTGCAGTCACGAAAGCTTTAAATCGAAAATACATACCACTTTGTGGGTAACGTCAACAGCGGATGTTCACGAATTGAATGTGGAATATCCACCACTGGCTCAGGGCTCGTACACGCGAGATGGAGCGCCGATTCGATGGGTAAGTGAGCAAGAAATTGCGTTGAATTGTTTTTTAATGGGGCTACAGTCCGTCCTCCTGTAACGCGGTAGTAGCTGCGTTGGCGAAGAACACCGCGTTGAGGAGAGGTCGCGTTATAATATAGGGCAAAGCGCAATCTCCGATAACACGTGAGAGATGCGTACACAGGCCGAACAAAGACTGAGGCACGTGGTGGGAAGCGTCTCGAAGCATCCAGCAGCATCCCGTCTTGCGCGATGATTTCGCCGAGGGAGCCGTACGACCGCTGATTCCCACTCGCGTGTCCTGGTTCCGTTGGCTCGATCGCGTTATATATATCCGTACTCTTTGGTTCTTTCGGTAAAGTCACACGTTATAAAAAGCATGTTCCTCAATTCATTCGTCACGTTACATCCAATTCGTGTTGTGAAAAGAACACGCGGCGTTATAGGAGAAGCGACTGTAATTCCTTTACACGCTTGTCTGTGTTTTTTTTTCTAAACCCAGCGAGACAAGCGGAGGAATTTGGTGCGGTTTTTTTCCTTTGGTTCAGCCTGTGACTCAGAGGGGCGTAGTGCAAAGTGTCGTGAATAGCATTGCGGTGCTGATTTGTGAAGTAGTTTGTCGTCATCGTTAGCCGTGATCTGTCTACAGGCGGATGAAGGCCTCCCCGAGCCTTTGCCATGTCTCGTGGTCTCGCAATGGTTTATGTCGGTGTTGTTCACAGCAAGGCCACCGCAGGGCCACTGGCGACCCTCTGGTGGCCTTTAGTGCGGCCCCTAACGTGCGGCCACGGACGATGCAGAAAAGTGACAACACCCGCCATCATCGTGCTATCAAACCCTCAATGGTTTGAAATGTGTGGCGGCCCTCACACGTGGATTAATAGCAGCAGGTTAAAGATGGAATCTTGGATTTGTTGGCCACCCAATTGTCTGTTGAGAAGCACGAGTGGATCTCGTCCCCATTCCTCCTTTAACGGAGTGTAGACAGCAGCAGTAGCGCCAGCAGCGCCAGCGGCGGAGTGGTCACGATGCCGAATCTTTGACGACGCCATTCATGGCATCGCGGGTGGCCGCATGCCCCCCTCCCCCCCCGGTACTGATTCGGTTGATGGTTGATGGTCGACCATTGGCGACATTGATGGTTGATACCGCGGGGGTAGGTTCGATGGTCGGGTCATGTATGATGTCTTGTTGGCGAAAATGCCCGTCACCCCCCCTCCTCTGAATATTAGTGAACAACACTGATTTATATATTCATATTCTTAGGTTTTTTCGGTAAAGTCACGTAGGTAAAACATTAGAATTAATAAAAGTAAAATAAAATAAAAATCACGACGTTTCGGAGGCAACACAAGCTTCCGTCTTCAGGTGGAACCGTCACAGCCACGACAGCTGTATCAAGTTAATGAGAGATTGCAGGGGCAAGTGCAGCACACCGAACTAAGTTTGTTTTGTTGCACCAGGTGAGAACTCGGACAGACCAGGATGGTCTCTTTCCAAGCAGTGAGCCTGAGACATTCTATGTATGCCTTTTAGATTGTTACTGGTAGGAACCTCCTGGTTACACCAGCCCACAGGGGATTATTGCGTCCGTCGTGCAGGGAGGCGCTGGGTGGGGAGGGGAAGGTGGGGAGGGGAGGGTGGGGAGGGGCTAGGTTGGGAGGGTTGGGTGGGGAGGGGAGGGTGGGGAGGGGCTGGGTGGGGGGTGGGAGGGGTGGGGCTGGGTGGGGAGGGGCTGGGTTGGGAGGGGAGGGTGGGGAGGGGCTGGGTGGGGGGTGGGGCTGGGTTGGGAGGGGAGGGTGGGGAGGGGCTGGGTGGGGGGTGGGGCTGGGTGGGGAGGGGAGGGTGGGGAGGGGAGGGTGTGGAGGTGGGGGTGGGAGGGGTGGGGCTGGGTGGGGAAGGGCTGGTCACCCTGTGGTGGGTGCCCTTATAAAACTCAACGTTTAACCTACTCACGCCGGCTTGTCGGGCATATTTGCGGAATACACCACGCCGCCGTTGACCCTGGCCATTGACCGAGCAACCCAACGTTCCTATCAGCTCCCTCCGCAGGAATGTGTTTAGATTGTTTTACTGCTTAGAAATTTCCATGTGGCAAGCCACTCTGTTGAGCTGGCATTTGTGGCTAGGTCGCTTCTGAATTATATGTTAATAGTTCACTGGGTTTTACCTGGTAAGTGAAAAAAAAATAGTTTAGTTTTATTTGTATATTTTTTTAAGTGATTTGTTTACCATTCCTGTACTTGGCACTCCTACCGTGTTTTTGTATTGTTTGTTGTAACTTTCTGACCCTGTGCCCCTACTGGACATCTGTAAAAACAAGAGCGTTATAGCCCATCAGATTCCTCCAATGAAAGTACATATTCTGAGTCTGTATTGTTGACGTTTTTTTTGCATCGTACGTAGCCAACCGTGCTTATCGGAGGTTGACATTAGCTGACAATCGGAATGGCAGACATTAGTCAGACATCAGTCAGCCATTCAGAGGCTATGATCGCAGCACGGTATAAATCCCAGTCGCGCAACTGTTTTGTGCATCTGGCCACTGGGCTTATAGGGTGGATGGTTTATAGACTGCCGATCATCAGTTCCATCGCTCAACACGCACGCAATAATGAAAACACAATTGAGAGCACACAGTGTTTTCCCTTGTGAGCCACTGGACTGGAGGTGGCGTCATTGCAATCGTCCGGTTGACCACAGCGGTAACTCTTGTTGTTGCCTCATGGCAGGAAGCCGACGGGGGGGGAGGGACCCCCCCCCCGGGAGGGACCCCCCCCCATCTCCCCGGATGGCAGCTGCCACTGTGTGGCACAAAGCGTGCGCAACACCGAACTAAGAGCATCCAGTAGTAGGTTTTTACCCTTTAAAACTGGTACAAAACTGACACCTTTATTCAAGGCATCATGTTTGCAATAACCACAACACAAGTAGTCAAAAAAGCAAACAAAAAGAAGCAACTCTGATAATAATATGCACTGTCCTTGAAGTTGATTGGTCCACACCCGAGACGGCTTTCTTTAGAGCCTAGTCCCCATTGGTGTTGGACCAGATGACACCAGAAGGCGTACAACTCAAACACAGTGCAATATCAGAGTATTGAGAGCTCGGGGTAAGCATTTACACTATGAGATCTCTTTTACCAGTGGCAAAATATAGTAGTAGGTTTTTACCCTTTTAAACTGGTACAAAACTGACACCTTTATTCAAGGCATCATGTTTGCAATAACCACAACACAAGTAGTCAGAGTTGATTCTTTTTGTTTGCTTTTTTGACTACTTGTGTTGTGGTTATTGCAAACATGACGCCTTGAATAAAGGTGTCAGTTTTGTACCAGTTTAAAAGGGTAAAAACCTACTACTATATTTTGCCACTGATAAAAGAGATCTCATAGTGTAAGAGCATCCATTTTAGTCTCCCAGTAGGGGGGGGGGGTTGGGGTGATGTTGCTATGTAAATTTACTCAATTGAGTTACTTGCGTGCCATTTTTGTTACATTGGGCAAATTTTGGAGCACAAGGACCCGGGAACACGTGGCCTACTTTTGTTTTAGAAGAACCCCACTTGACCCTTTTTCGAGGCTGGTGTCACAATGAAACTGAAGTCGTAAAAAATATTACCAAAAAGGGGGTGGGTGGGGAGTGCTGTGTGCTTTCAAGGAACTAGGTTGCTCCACACAATGCGGCCGGTTAATTATTGAATGTTCTGACAACACTGCAGGGGCTACCTTTTTAAATAATAACTAGCTGTACTACCCGGCTTCGCCCGGGACTTGTATCCACCACGGCCGGCCGCCTTTGTCTCCCCAGTGGCGATGTTAATACGCCACACCAGTTACTCGTTTGAGGCTGAGTCGACCTATGGGAGGTTCAAATAATCTTGATCGGTGGTGGCCATGAGCGGGAATCTAACTCGGTTCGCCGGGTTGGTAGCGCAGCGTAGCGTTAACCACTACACCCACCGCTCCTCACACACACAGACGCACAGACACACACACAGACACACACACAGACACACGCAGAAACACACAGACAGACACAGACAGACACACAGACAGCACGCTAACCACTACACTACCGCTCCCCACACACCACACACGCACACACACAGACACACACACAGAACACACACACAGACACACAGACAGACACACACACACAGACACACAGACAGCACGCTAACCACTACACTACCGCTCTCCACACACCACACACGCACACACACAGACACACACACAGACACACACACACACACAGACACACACACACAGACACACACAGGCAGCACGCTAAGCACTGCACTACCGTTCCTCCTACACACCACACACGCACACACACACACAGACACACACACAGACACACACACAGACACACACACATAGACACAGGCAGCACGCTAAGCACTACACTACCGTTCCCCCTAGACAACACACGCGCGCGCGTCCATAGGTACACATACACGCGCTTGCTGCAGACACACACATACACGCACATACACACAAACACATACACACATGCATACACACAGACATACACATACATACAAACACACACATACATACACACAAACACAATACACACACACATACATACAGACACACACATACATACACACAAACACATACAGACACATACATACACACATACATACAGACACACAGACATACACATAAACACATACACACATAGTCATGACCCGGCTTTGCCCGGGACTTGTATCCACCACGCCCGGCCGCCTTTGTCTCCCCAGTGGCGATGTTAATACGCCACACCAGTTACTCGTTTTGAGGCTGAGTCCCTCCCTCGCCACTCTGCCTCCCTCGCCACTCTGTAGAGGACGTGAAATTTGTATGAATTTACCTCAGAGTGGCGTGTTGGGTGTCGAGGCCTAGCACCGTGCAGAGCCTCCCGCCTTGCCTGATTTTCCCACCCGGCGAACGCTGGGTACGGGTGCCGGTCCCCCCCCCCCCCCGCGCTATTAAAAATGGCGTCCACCCCGCGGAGAAAAGTTGCTACTCGTTGCCAGGGGCAACCGCCGTCCAATGAAAGCGGCGAAGGCGTGGCTAGCCGTTGCCAGGGGCAACCGCCGTCCAATGAAAGTGCAGTCCACACACACACAGACACACAGACATGAACGATTTTATATATATAGATTGCAGGCCTAATTTGCCCTCTGTCTGTTGGAGCAGCAGGGCTGGGTGTTTTGTCCAAGACCTTATGGCATTCAGGACATGGTTTGCCACGGTGGTGGAGAGATGTTAACTACTGTGCCTGCTATACAGGAGGGCGTAGGTTCGATCTCGATCCTGACGCCTGTGTATTTTGAGTTTGTCTCTCTCCCTGTGGTCGTGTGGATGTTTCTATGGGTCCTCCGGGTTTTCCCTCCACACTTAGAATCGACACCAAGCGTTTAGAGTATTTGGCAGCTATAAATTTCCACGTGGCGATAAGACGCTTCGTTGGGCTACAATTTGTGGCGAGGGTCGCTTCTGAAAAAAGAGCTACATATCTCAGTAGGCCCTACCTCGTAAAATAAATAAAGTTTACTGTACGTAGTTTATCTTTGAACTTCTTTTGCTCCGTACTTAGCCAACCGGTAGTGCAGCGGTTCGCACGCCGCGCTACAAACCAGTGGACCCGAGTTCGATTCCCGCTCAATTCCAACAGCAGTGACGATTATCTGAACCGGTTATTGGCCTCCCCGAGGTCGACTCAGCCTCAAATGAGTACCTGGTGCGATGTGTAAACATTGCCACTGGGGAGACAAAGGCGGTCGGGCGTGGTGTTGGCCCCCCTTGTGTAGCGTTCTGGACTAAGGAGTTTAATAAGTATCTAATCGCAAGCGTGTGTCGGTGATCGGCGGAAAAAACCGGGTTTTAACGTGACAACGAATGAAGCCCTCTTGTTCCGAATTTTTTTGCACCCTTCGCCGTGACCTAATTACTCGCGCGCGGCATATTCTGATTAACTACGCAATAATTGTAGTGTTTACGCCATCTGACCCAAAAATAACCTCTCGTGGATAATCGTGGTCGCGACAGGCCGACTACTTCGTGTTGAACGTGTTTTTAGTTTTTGTGACAAATATCCGGCCAGGTGGCTGGTTCAGAAGGTTACGAGTTCAACTCCTGTTGGGGGGTTGACTCATCCCGTAAACACTCCAGGGGGTCGATAAAATATGTACCGCTCTGTGGGGGAAGTGAACAGTGGACTGTCCATAGGAATGTGGAATTTCCACCACTGGCTCGGAACTGTAAACGGGTGGTGGGTGTGCGCACTGCCTCGCTGCTCATTGGAGCAGGAAATCACTTTGAGTGTGAGTTGACGAATTCTTTGTTTCGTTTTTACTTTAGCATCTGCTGTAACCACGGCTTGGCTTGAACATTCGCATCATTTCCTCCGGTTTCCTCCGCCCTAAACTTCGCAGGCAGCGACTGCAATTGTACAAAAAAGTTTATTGTGAGCAATGTTTAATCCAGCCTTGTTGTCAGGTTAGGTAAGACCACAAGCCCCCATACGTACCTCTTATTTTAGTGACGGTCTGCCCCGTTTATCGCTGTCCCGCTTGGGTTTGTGAAGTGTTGTATGCCTCACTCGGCTCATGAGAAAGCGGCCTGTCAGAAGTTGATTGTGAGAAACTAGATTGAAGCTCGCGTCGGGGGTGTCGGGTTAATTTTGCGTCGCCTGGTAGAGCTTTCGAGGCCACGATTCGAGTCGCTTTTGCAAGACCGGGAGATCTGGCTCACGGGAGGACTTGGGAATTCTCTGTATAATTTTTTATATGCATAGCGCAAAGTGTTTGCCTTAAAATATTTGCGCTCCGCCCCCCCCCTCCCCCTCCCGATGAGTTGTACTAACATTCTGATGAGCTCCCCCCCCCCTCTCCTCCCCCCTTCAACTTGCTTATAAGGGATTACATCTTGAATCATTGCCTCACTTGATGCAGCTAATTCGGCTGTGACGGTCCCACCTGATGACGGAGACTTGTGTTGCCTCCGAAACGTCGTGATTTTTTGTTTTATTTTATTTTCATTAATTTTGATGTTTTACCTACGTGACTTTACCGAAAAAACCTAAGAATATGATTCCTTGCAGTCACGAAAGCTTCAAATCTAGAAACATAAAGTTGTTTTGTAATAATAATATTTTTCAGAATCACAATATTTTTTTTAACTGGAGGAATCCGATGAACTATGAAGCTTTTTGTCACAGATGTCCAGTAGGGGGTGGGTGTGAACGTTGCAACAACAAACAGGACAAACACATTCCTGCGGAGGGAGCTGGTAGGAACGTTGGGTTGCTCGGTCAATGGCCAGGGTCAACGGCGGCGTGGTGTATTCCGCAAATATTCCCGACTGTGAGGGTGGGCACAAGCCGGCGTGAGCAGGTTAAACGTTGAGTTTTATAAGGGCACCACGGGGTGACCAGCCCCTCCCCACCCAGCCCCACCCAGCCCCTCCCCACCCTCCTCACCCAGCCCTTCCTTGCACGACGGATGGACGGACACAATAATCCCCTGTGGCCTGGTGTAACCAGGAGGTTCCTAACAGTAAAATACGATCGTAATAATAAGATCGATAGTGATTTGTTCTTTGATGGAGTGTCCTTTGTGCCGGGGGTATCTCGGAGCGCTTTACACGCGTGTTTATATCAAACCTCGGCACATTGTAAAGGGCACCCCCCACAGCGGCAGCTGTCCCTGTGTGGCACAAGGTCATGGAGTTACCTGGCTTGCGTACGGGGGGAGGGCACGATGATTGTTGCTGTGTGGAAACCCAAGTAAGTGATTATAATTCGGAGGATACAGAAAGTAGCGTGTGCCAAGCTTGACAAATGTTGGCCAATTCCCTTTCAAAAACGTATTTTACGTGGGACTCAACCAGATTAGCCGGAGAATACACACGCACACACATGGCAAGATACCAGTTCAATCCCATTATGCATAAACCTTCTTGCTGTACTGCCTACATGAACCATCAACCCCTTTACAGTAATCCCTCGCCACTTCGCGGTTCAAATTTCGCGGCCTCAGTGCATCGCGGATTTTTCGAACTGATTTAAAGGCCTCATTATACCTGTGCAGTAACACCATCATCATCATCATTCATCATCACATTCATCGAACTGCACAGGTCTGTCATCGTCGTCATTGTCATCGTCATTGTCATCGTCGTCGTCGTCATTACTGGAGTCAAGTCTCAAAACACCATAATACGTATCGTATGAGAGAGAGAGAGAGTGAATGTATAATATTAAGGTTTTATAATTAAATAGATTTAAGTAAAAAATATATATATAAAGTATAAATATACATATTTTAAACATTCTGGTACTCACACACACATATACGGAAATTCCTAGGGGGCCAATCCTACTTCGCGGATTTTCACCTATCGCGAGGGGTTCCGGTCCCCATTAACCGCGATAAACGAGGGATCACTGTATATCCCTATACATTGCTGGCCAACCCAATATACTTCAGAAATCTAAATCTGTATTTAGACTGAAGGAATCCCATGAGCTATTAAGCTCTTTTTCACCGATGCCCAGTAGGGGCGGGTAGTGAAAGGGACATTGTTTTGGTTTCCCCATGTAATGGTCCAGTGCCATTGTAAATGAATGACGAGCTGGAATGGGTGAGCAAAGACAAAGATCCCCCGTATTGCCTGAACAGATTGTTGGGGCAAGTGCTGTTAGCGAACAGCACCTATGAAGGCCGATACGGTACACGAGGGGGTGGGTGGCCAGCACCACGCCTTTGTCTCCCCAGTGATGATCTATACACACTGCAATGGGTACTCAATTGAGGCTGAGTCGACCTAGGGGAGGCCCAGCACCGGTTCAGATAATCGTCGCTGGTGTTGGTGGCCGTGAGCGGGAATCGGAACTCGCGTTGCCGGGTTTGTAGAGCAGCGTAGCGCTAAACCGTAGCGACCGGGTGAGCAAACACAGATAGAGAGGCCTGTTGAGCATTACAATGCATTGCTCACAGTGAAAATCTATTCAACACCAGTTAATAATACTCTCTTTCTGGTACGGGCTTCCTCCTCCACCTGTTGCTATAAACACTGGAGTCCGTTTATTTTTTTTTTCCCACCCTCGGGCTAATTTATATTAATTTTTTAATTCATTGCCGCTTGTTTACCCTAAACTAAAAACATTATATATTACCATTTGTAAGGCTCACTGGGCTATACAGTGCTTTTTCAGAAGCAACCTGGCTATCGCAAATGACCGCTCAAGGAAGCGGCTTATCACGTGGAAATTTATCGCAGCAGCCAAATACTCTGAACGTACGTTGGTTTTAAATGTGGAGAGAAACACCGGAGGACCCGGGGAGAAATCAACGTGGCCACGGTGAGAGAGACACGTAAACTCCAAATATACAGCAGCAGGCGTCAGTCGGGATCGCACCCACGACCTCCTGTATACCAGGCGAGGTAGTTAACATCTCCTAGCCACCGTGATGATGATGAGAGAGAGAGAGACACGCAAACTCCAAATTTACAGCAGCAGGTGTCAGGGTCGGGATGGAACCCACGACCTCCTGTACACCAGGCGAGGTAGTTCACATCCCGCCACTGCGGTACCCGGTTAAAGCCTCGCCGAGTCTCAAGACCTTTAGTTCAGGAAGGTCCTGCCAGGTTTTCCCAGTCAGAGGGGGGAGGGGGGTGCAATGTTGTTGCTTTTTGTGCGATCCTAGTTGAGTAATTTGCAGGCATTTTTGAACATTGGGATGTTTTGTTGAGCAATGCCGGTTACGTTTTTTTGTTTAGCCCTACAGGAGGAGGAAAAATCGGAGGGCACGGAGGATCCCGTGATAGTTTCAAGTTTCAAGTTCATTTATTTGGTGTAGCCCTGTGAGCCATTCGGCTCTTGAATCGGGTGCAACCGCAACAAAAAAAAAACTAAAACATGAACAAAAAAACATCTTAAAGTGACTAAGTGACTGAGTGCAAACAGAAACTCCAAGAAAAGACAGCAAAATATTGCAGAAAAAGCACCGTACACCAACGCTGTGTGCAAAAATCCCAGTGGGATGCAAGTCAAGCAACAACAACCACAATACAACTTAGATTAAGGCCATCAGTCTAACTCTGTACTACAACAAACAAACATGGCCAAACCAAAAAACTTTTCGAAATCACCAAAATAAAGCCATAAAAGCAATGAAACAGTGATCATAGGAACTGTGGCCGAATTGTCACAATAAACAACGTAAACAACATGTACTACCAAACTCTGCAGCCAAGGAGTGGGGTGGGAGATTGTGCAAATCTGACACGGAATCGAACCCAGGCCCTTCTTGGTGTGAGGCACGAGCATCACCACTGGGGTCAACCCTGGGCACCCTGCAAAACGTCACCTCGACTCAAATTGTAAACGTCGTGGGTTTACTCTGCAACACACAACCGGGTGTGCCGAGCTAGTAACTAACTGCCACGTATTGCTTACGAGACAAACCCTTAATAATTGGCTGTGTCGGGTGGCGGTGGATTCACGACACATTTGTATTTGAACGTATTGGGCGGTATTTCACCGGTGGTGCGCGGTATATATATAGAAAAGCAAAATTTTGCCGATAATAAAAAAAATTCCCCCCGATCCGGTCAGAAAATCTTGTGTGGGGGGGTGGTGGTGGTGGTGGTGCGTCAAAATGACACCGAAGCAGTTTTGATTCAAGACTGTTTTACGAGGACCCCGGTGTGTTATGCTGCACTGGTCTACCGCCGTATACGTACATTTACGCGATATAACCCAAACAAAAATTCAATTGTTAAGAACAATATTGTCCATGAAAACCGACCGATTACCACGTGTTAAAGTGAAAGTATTACTGCGTGCATTTAGCTGTTTTTGAGTCTCTTGGGAAGCGGTCGCATAATCTGTCGCGTTGCAAATAAAAATTGCTCTTCTTGGGGGGGCGGGGATGGGGGGTGGGATTGTGGGGGGCGGGGGGGCTTTGTGAACTGACCTTGCCCTAGGCTCTGTCCGCCGCATTCAGACTCCACTCCCATGGTTGCCCTGAGTCGGGCAAGACAATGAGATACAGTGTGGCAGTGCAAACGCAACAAGGACAAAGATGTCTCTCCCTTTTGTAGCCGGCACAGCTTGTTGAGGCAAAGTGCAGTGAGCGAGCGCCTGTGAAGGCCGGCTTGGTTCACGAGGCGGTCGGTGTGACCAGCACTACGTACTGATGTCTTTCCAGCGCTGATGTCTTTCACACAGTAACACAGACCAGACTGTTGGGGCAAGTTCTGTTAGCGAGTAGCACCTGTGAATTCCAGGACTGTGCACGAGGGGGTGGGTTGTCAGCATCATGCCCGGCCGCCTTTGTCTCCCTAGCTGCGATGTTTACACACCGCACCAGGTACTCATTTGAGGCTGAGTCGACCTAGGGGAGGCCCAGGACCAGTTCAAATAATCGTCACCGGTGTTGGGCGTAAACAGGAATCGGGTTCGTGGAGCAGCACGCTAACCGCTACACTATGACCCAACAAAAGACGAAGACACACGCATACCCCAGCAGTCCCCGTCTTCATAGCCACAATCCACTGTCACCCACACAACCATATTTTCCGCTGACGCTGGCCGTGAGCTGGAGTCAAACTCGGGTCGTTGGGTCCGTAGCACAGCGCGCTATCTACTATGCAGCCGCACCCCCCCCCCGCCTGTCCTTCCAGTGCAAACACAAAGACATGGACGCACACACAAAAGGAGGGTCGTGCCTTTGGCATGTTAGCGAGCCGTACGTGTGTAGTATGCCTTGGGTTTTTCCTCGTAAGCACGCTAAAGAAAGCTCTTCTCTATCAAGCACGGTCAGTTTTATCATAGTGAAAACATTGGCGATGCCAGGAGAGGGCTGGAAAGTCGCGCTGGCACCTGATAGGGCTCGACGTGGTACCAGACCACCAGCGCTTCCATACAAGCTTGCCCACTTGAACGGGCGCCAAGGTGGCGAGATGTTAACTCCCTCGCCTGGTGTACAGGAGGTCGTGGGTTCGATCCCGATCCTGACGCCTGCTGCTGTATGTTTGGAGTTTGCGTGTCTCTCTCATCATCATGGTGGCTTTGAGATGTTAACTACCTCGCCTGATGTACAGGGGGTCGTGGGTTCCATCACGAACCTGACGCCTGCTGCTGTATATTTGGAGTTTGCGTGTCTCTCTCATCATTATCACGGTGGCTAGATGTTAACGACCTCGCCTGGTGTACAGGAGGTCGTGGGTTCGATCCCGATCCTGAGGCCTGCTGCTGTATATTTGGAGTTTGCGTCTCTCTCTCTCTCATCATCACGGTGGCTTTGAGATGTTAACTACCTCGCCTGATGTACAGGAGGTCGTGGGTTCCATCCCGATCCTGACGCCTGCTGCTGTTTATTTGGAGTTTGCGTGATCTCCCCGTGGTTGAGTAGATTTTTCTCCCGGACCTCTCGGTTTTCTCTCCGTTTAGAAACCGTGTGTTTTAGAAGGTTTAGCTGCTGTAAATTCCCACGTAATGATAAGCCACTTCGTTGGGCTATCATTTGTAATAGCCAGGTCGCTTCTGAAAAAGAGCTGTATAGCTCGGTGGGCATTACCTGGTAAATAAAAAAATATCTTCTTGGTTCTTTCGGTAAAGTCACGTAGAATGGAAATAATAAAATAATAAAAATTAAACATAATAAAATTATTCTCACGACGTTTCGGCCACAACTCAAGCAGCCGTCCTCAGGTGAAGACCAGGTCTGTCAGACGCTGTCTCCTCGACAGACCTGTTCTCCACCTGAGGATGGCTGCTTGCGTTGTGGCCGAAACGTCGTGATAATTATTTTATTGTTTTATTTTTATTATTTTATTATTTTCATTCTACGTGACTTTACCGAAAGAACCAAGAAGATGAATCCCTGCAGTCACTAAAGCTTTAAATCGAATTTTATTTTATTTTTGCGAATAAAAAAAAATAGAAAAAAAGATATATTGCATAAGGCGCTTTACAGTATTTTGTACAGTATATATCTGCCGGTGGCTCAGTGGGAGAGCGATCGAGTGGCTCTCTATCGGAAGGTTGTGGGTTCTAAGCCCGGTTTGGGAGGTTTGACTCAGCCCATCAGCCTTCTGGGGATCAAAAAATTAACCCGTAAAAACAAAGTTTTTCACTATAAATCCTTTATATGCGTGGCATCGGTTTTTTTTTATTATTCGTTTCTGTTTTTCTTGAGTAAGAGTTTCATTTTTATCACATTGGTATTTTAAATTAAATATGAAAATTTTTTTCTTCCTAAAAAATGGAAAATTTTGGAAAAATGTTTTCACGAAAATAAATTGTCACGCACAACGAGTCTGTGTGCAAAATGTCAGCTCGATTGGATCACGGGAAGTGGGTTAAAAAACGACCGAAAGATTTGCACGGTCCTAAGCAAGCAAGCGAACATTTATATAAAGGATTTAAACAAGTATAACCCGTAAAAACAAAGTTTTTCACTAGAAATCCTTTATATGCGTGGCGGCTTGAGTCTTCTCCTCCTCTGGCTTGAGATGGCTGCCACCTATGGGTCAGATGATTCTCTGCAGTATTAAACAATTGGTAATTAAATATTTAATTTGTTTTCCCTAAACAGTGTAAAATTTTGGAATAAAATTTCACGAACATTAATTGTCTCGCACAACGAGTCTGTGTGCAAAATGTCAGCTCGATTGGATCACGGGAAGTGGGTTAAAAAACGACCGAAAGATTTGCACGGTCGTAAGCGCGCAAGCAAGCAAGCGAACTTAATATAAAGGATTTAATAAAATAGGTACGGCTTTGTGAGCAATGCCATCAGCGCATGTCCTGTGGAGAGACTCGCCCCTGTCATCGGACTGTGGAATTTCCACCACTGGCTGAGGTGCTGTAAACGGGAGTTGGGTACCAATGCCTCACTGCTCAATGTACGAGTAAACCCCTTGGAATTTTATTTGGCATCAGAATTACTCGTGGCCTGAAGATATATAATTGCATATTACCCCTAAAAACACACACACACACACATTTTACTCGTATAACATCAGCTTTGGATTGTACATTACTCAAAGACTCTGGACGTCTATACCCTGAACATCTGTGTAAAAGAGCTTATAGATAATCGGATTCCTCCAGTACAAATACACATTCTGATGATTCTGAACCGTATGTTGAGCGCTGTGTGGACGCAATCGATGTCTAATACTGGTAGGAACCACCTGGTTCCACCAGCCCACAGGGGATTATTGTGTCCGTCCATCGTGCATCCAAAAATGGGAGGGGAAGGGGCTGGGTGGGGAGGGTGGGGATGGGTGGGGAGGGTGGGGAGGGTGGGGCTGGGTGGGGGGTGAAAGGGGTGGGGCTGGGTGGGGAGGGGCTGGTCACCCCGTGGTGCCCTTATAAACTCAACGTTTAACCTACTCACGCCGGCTTGTGCCCACCCTCACAGTCGGGCATATTTGCGGAATACACCACGCCGCCGTTGACCCTGGCCATTGACCGCAACCCAACGTTCCTACCAGCTCCCTCCGCAGGAATGTGTTTTTAATCCACTTTGAGGGCAGGGTTGGAGGTGTCCAGAGCAGATGGGCTCATAATGACACTTGCCGACAGTGCTATGAAGTGGTGCCTCTCACGCAGTGGTTCTCAGAGTGTGGTCGCCGGAACCACCAGTGACCCATCAGTAGAGACCACCAGTGGCTCACCAGAGGCCCAACCAATGGACCACCAGTAGATACCACCAGTGCACCACCACAGCAATTTTCTTGCTGTGGTTTTCACACCTTATGATGATTGCTTGTGTTGCAATGGAAACGTCGTGAGAATTGTATTGTTTTATGTTTATTATTTTATTATTTCCCTTCTACGTGACTTTACCGAAAGAACCAGGAATATGAATCCCTGCAGTCACGAAAGCTTTAAATCGAAAAATATTTTTTTTGTAAGTAGTATTTAGAGAGAGAAGTGAAATGCGTGTTGTTATGGGGGGGGGGGGGGTGGGGGGGTAGCTGGGTGGTCCGGTGGAAATGTTTGCATCAGCTGGGGCGGTGGTTCCGAGGGGCCAAAAAAGTTTGACAAACACCGGTCTAATGTAAACACTAAGACCTTGTGAAATGTCTCTCCTTCACCTCTACTATCCTTACCATTTCAACGAAATCACCATTTATGCATTCTTGGGAAGTGGCCGTTAACCTTGGGAAGGGGGGCACCTCATCTCTCCCTGTGCCAGTTATTCGCCTTGAAGGTAGTTTTTGGCCGACAGCCAAAAAACCACCGTAGGCTAAAACGTGAAACGGTGGCGGCATCTGGCTCCTATCACGCCGTGTGTTTTCGAAACGCGATTTGGATATATAACGCGTTTAATGTATTGAGGAACGCGATATTTTTATAGCGCGGACGCCAATTGGATATGCCACGCGATCGTTTGAACGGAACTACGGTCGCACGAGTAGAAATCGGCGGTTCTACGGCTGCCTTGAGTGTAGCATCGTCGCACAAGGCGGGATGCTGCTGGATGCTTCTAGATGCCTACCCACCACGCGACTCGGTCTTTGTTCGGCCTGCGTGCTCATCTCGCGTGTTATCGCCGGCTCTGCTTTACCCCGAAATTATATATAATTTACTTTAACCGAGATTTTTCCTGAACTGTGACTCTATATTGTATCACGCGATGCGCCAGTGCCCACTGAACCACAGTGTACTATGTGTGTAGGGACGTCCCTCTGTTAGACCTCCACTTGCGGCTCAATCTTCACCGCGTGTTGGACCTAGGGACAACTTTCAGGAGGGCGCCACGGTAATGAGATGTTAACTGCCTCTCCTGGTATACAGGAGTTGGTGGGTTTGATCCCGACCTGTATGTTTGGAGTTAAAATGTTCTCCCCGTGGTCACGTGGATTTTTTTCCGGATGTTCCGGTTTTTTCCTCATTTAGATCAACGTCACGCGTTTCGAGTTTTTGGCTGCTTAAAATTTCCACGTGATAAGCCACTTCGTTAAGCAATCATTTGTGATAGCCAGATCGCTTCTGAAAAATAACAATGTAGTTCAGTGGGGCCTTACCTGCTGAAATACAAATAATTTCGTTTTGGTTTACCTGGCCCTTATTAGTAATATTTCCTGCACGGGATCCATGCCGCAGCCAACGACCCATTGGTTGAAAACCGCTGGTCGATAAGAGACCCGAGTTTTCTTTTTTGTCTGGCGATAAAATATACATTTTTTAAAGCAATTTGCCCGCTTCTGAGAAAAATGCTTTCCTGTGAAAGTTAATTACTGTTATTATTACGCTTGTTTACCCAGCAAGGCTTCACGATTTTTTTCGGTTTAGTCTGGCCAAGTTTTCGCAATAGGGGGTGATGTTTTTGCTGTTGTGTGCAATCCCAATTGAGTCATTTGCAGGTGAATTTTTTTTTTTTATCATTTGGATGTTTGGCCAATGCCACTTACACTGGGGTTTCTGTTGGCCTTGGGAAGAAACTGGAAAACCCGGAGGAAACCCACCGAGAGGGGGGAGAGAGAACGTACAAACTCCACACGAGAGAGAGGTGCCTGAGTCGGGAACCGAACCAAGGCTCTTCTTGCTGCGAGGGGCGAGGGTGTTACCACCACGCCATCCTAATTAGCCCTTCCACAATTGGAAAACCTTCCACCACCCGACACGGCCAATCAGCAAAAAAGTGTCACGTTGACAAATGACAAATAGTTCACTGCTTTAGCCCACCGGTGTGTTGAAGCGTGAAACCACAACATTTACAATTTTTGAGTACGACGTTTCGCTGGTAATTGCATCCAACATCATCGGGCAATTCGCCAGAATGGTGAGGCTCTGCTCTGGCTCTCGGTCTTGAATAGAGCAGCAGCAGGGTGACGTCATCATTAACTCCTCAACTCATCAGGTGCAACGATTTGAGGTGGAGGGGGGGGGGGTTATTGTACGTTTGGTATTACCTTCGAATCTCTGCACCTCTATGGGGAGGATACTTTTCTTAAAACCAGAAAATTGGAGAAGCTCCGCATTAAGCGGATGAAATTGATGTCTTCATTGGCGTTCCTCAAAAGGTGCAGAGAAATTGTAAATGTTGTGGTTTCACGCTTCAACACACCGTAAAGCAGTGAACTATTTGTCTTTTGTCAACGTGACACTTTTTTGCTGATTGGTCGTGTCGGGTGGGTGAGGGTTACGACACATTTATAAATAACGCGATCTAAACCCAAAAACGTTGATTATGAATAATATTGGTCGCGAAAGCCTGCTACGTGTTAAACTGGAAAACCTTAATTACCACCGGAGAAGAGACGGGCGTTGCGTATGCCACAATAGGGCACCACGGTGGCAAGATGTCAACTACCTCGCCTGGTATACAGGAGGTCGTGAGTTCAATCCCGACCCTGACACCTGTACATTTGGAGTTTGCGTGTCTCTCTCCCCATGGTCGCGTGGATTTTTCTCCAAGTCCTCCGGTTTTTCTCTCCACGTTTAGAATCTAACGTCACACGTTGAGAGTATTTGGCTGCTATACATTTCCACACGTCGACAAGCCACTTCGTGATAAGCTATCAATTGTGATGGCTAGGTCGCTTCTAAAAAAGAGCTAGAAAGCAACTCGGTGGGGCCTTACCTGGTAAAATAAAAAAAAATGTTTAGATATATTTGAAAAAGTGGCAGTTTTTTCTTAACGTTAAGAAAAAAACGCCACTCAAAAAAAAAATTGCTGTGGTTTTCACACCTGATGATGATTGCTTGTGTTGCAATCGAAACGTCGTGAGAATTTAATCGTTTTATTATTATTTTATTATTTCCCTTCTACGTGACTTTACTGAAAGAACCAAGAATATGAATCACTGCAGTCGCGAAAGCTTTAAATCGAAAAATGTTTCGAGTTTAGTTTATGTGCACGTGTTCCACTCTACGTGTAGACTTTGAAAAGCTGCAGCACGCTGGCCATGTCCAAAGCCGGAATTTACACAGATGGTCTCCTCTCCCGCACGCCCCCTTTGAAGCGCGGCGGCCAGCTGAGCCCATTGCAGCGGCAGGTTTAAAATATAAATGATTTTGCTCCCTTGTAACCCAAGCTGCCGTGGTGCGTGACTACGCATCCCCCCCCCTCGTGTTGTGGGCACGCGGCTACGAGATACGCGGGTAACCAGACTCCCCGGAATGCCGCTATAAACCACGCTCGCTCCTACCTCTTTACTTCCCCTGCTGGAGTATCGGCCGCATCGATCTCTCTTGCCTGCATGTGGCCAGACTCTGTGGGCACGCGGGTGACCAGACTCCCCGGAATGCCGCTATAAACCACGCTCGCTCCTACCTCTTTACTTCCTCTGCTGGAGTATCGGCCGCATCGATCTATCATCTATCTTGCTTCCATGTGGCTGGACTCGGTGGGCAGAATTTTTTTTTCAACGGGGGTACACCGGAGTTTGTTCGACAGGCAGAAGGGGGGTCGGGGGTCCACATGTGGTGAGGTAAAATGTGGGTACTGTCACCACTTGCAGGACGTCCGGACAGTCAGCGTACGAAGCTCCCTCTGTTAGAGGCCCCGTCTGCCAAGCAATTACAGAGCTGCACCTTTATTTAACATTTGTTGTGCATCATCTTTTTTTTAACCTTTAACTACGAGTAATCGGGACGGGTCACAGTGACTCTGTTGGCACCGAGCAAGCCGAACAGCGCGGGCCACGGCTGAGTGCGGAATCAGCGCGGCCACCTAATCCAGGCAAATCCTGCGCGTCGCTAAATCGGCCTCTTGCAGGGAACGAATCGAGCGGGTGAGGGGGGGCGCGTCACTTCACGAGGGGCTCCGGTACTCTCTCTGTCTTTCCCCCTCTTCACATCGGACGTCGCGTCATCGCCCCCTAATTAATTATGCCTCCCCTGAACCGTGGAGAGAACCCCCCCCAGTGGCAACCGAAGGTTCGATGGGGGGGGGGGGGGGGACTGGGAAACTGCCGCGTGTTCACTTCCTAAATTGAGCTGGTGGTCTGGATAAATTCCCGGAGAGCCTTTTGTACATATGTGCAGAGATGGGATTGGGTGGGCAATGAACGGGTTGGGGTGGTACGGGGGCCGGGTCGTCTGCACCCGCGTACAGTATTTGGCTGCTGCTATACATTTCCACGTGATGATGATAAGCTCACTTCGTTGAGCTATCATTCGTGATGGCGAAGGTCGCTTTTGAAAAATAGCGATGTAGCAGCTCAGTGGATCTTACTTGGTAAACAAAAAAACACATTCCTGCGTAGGGAGCTGGTAGGAATGTCGGGTTGCTCGGTCAATGGCCAGGGTCAACGGCGGCGTGGTGTATTCCGCAAATATGCCCGACTGTGAGGGCGGGCACAAGCCGGCGTGAGTAGGTTAAATGTTGAGTTTTATAAGGGCACCACGGGGTGACCAGCCCCTCCCCACCCAGCCCCCCCCACCCCACCCAGCACCTCCCCACCCTCTCCACCCAGCCCCTCCCCACCCTTCCCACCCAGCCCCTCCCCTCCCAGCCTCACCCCACCCTCCCCACCCAGCCCCTCCCCACCCTCCCCTCCCCACCCAGCCCTTCCCTGCACGACGGACGGACACAATAATCCCCTGTGGGCTGGTGTAACCAGGAGGTTCCTACCATTGAAATGTTTTAGTTTAGTTTAACATAATCAGCAACAGGTGTTGCAGGTAGTTGATGAGTGGACTGGATGATTGGGAATTAGCATGGATGGTGGAACTGCTTGTGGCTATGTAAGGACACAGCAGGGCACGGCTAGGAGATCTCCTGAAACTGGGGCGGTAGCTGCTGTGGTGGTAATGTTACGGTGGTTAAAATGATGACGTCACCCTGCTGCTGATCTATTTAAGACCAGGAGCGAGTGAGGGCTGCACCATTCTGGCAAATTGCCCGATGTAATTACCAGCGAAACGTCGTACTCAAAAATTGTAAATGTTGTGGATACACTCTTCAACACACCGGTGGGTTAAAGTAGTGAACTTTTTGTCTTTTGTCAACATGACACTTTTTTACTGATTGGCCGTGTCGGGTGGGGGAGGGTTACGACACATTTATAAATAACGCGATCTAACCCAAAAAACGTTTATTATGAATTATTATGAAAATAAAGAATTCAGGCGGTGTGCGGTTTGAGACGGTCCGATTTGCGACGTTACTATGACGCCTCCGTGGATTGGTTAGCGACGCAGAAACTTGATTTACAGTCGGTGTTGAATGCTTCAGCTCGTCTGATAGCAAACAGAGTTTGACACGTGGTGAGCAGCACTCGCTACCTATTACATACAGGATCGCGTACAAGTCATGCCTACTCGTCTTCAAGAGTCGTTTCCATCAATCTCCGATCAGTGCGCACCAGCTGCAACAGATCCAGGTTGACTCCGACTACGATCCGCGGTTCTCGCGGCGACCCGCTGCCGTACCCGCGTTTAAACCTCGTGCGATGCGGCCACCGCAGTTTCGGGGTCTCCGGCCCAAAAACCTGCTAGCTCATGGTCGGTAGCCACCCCTAAGTATGAGCCAGTTTCCGCAACAGACTCAAAACGGTGTTGTTTCAGAGAGCCAACTTTGACGTGTGATCAATGTGCATTCGTGATGGTCTGGTCTCGTAAGAGTGTGAAATAACAAATGTTATTACTTCTATACTCTTTGTTTTTTTCGATAATGTCACGTAGGTAAAAAATTAAATAAAAAATAAATTATCTTTTAAAAAAATAAAAAATGTATATTATTTTTTAATTTTATTTTTTACCTACGTGACTTTACCGAAAAAACCAAAGAGTATAGAAGTAATAACATTTGTTATTTATATACAAAAATTAAGAAAAATATTTTTATTTATTAAATGTTTTCCTACGTGACTTTACCGAAAAAAACCCAGAGTATGGACCCTTGCAGTCACGAAAACTTCAAATCTAGAGTTATTACTTCTGACACGATTCCCAGACGTATCTGCCCGGTTTCTGATGTGACTTTGCATGGAGTTTTTGTTTATTTTCGAGTGTTTGTGTGTGTGTGGATTCATCTTCTTGGTTCTTTCGGTAAAGTCACGTAGAAGGGAAATAATAAAATAATAAAAATAAAACGTAATAAAATACAATTCTCACGACGTTTCGGCCACAACGCAAGCAGCCGTCCGGCTGTGTGTGTGGATGTTTACCGAATTAAAAAACCCCCGTTAAATATGGCCAATTTAAAAAGGAAAAACACATCGGGCGAGTGATGTTTCTACCGTTTATGGGAAAATAACGATCCGGTTGACATCAATCTGATTTACGCCCATGGGGTTTCCGTGTACGCATTGCTCAACGTCATGAAAGCTGGGACCGCCTGTATTATAGTCTACAATCTAGACTTGGCAAAGTTATTTCCTACGCAATGCTTTGCACACCTTTGTGTGCGGTTATAGTGTTCTCGAATGTGCTGCTGACATGGAAGGTCGTGTCGCTAGGTTTAATGCAGGGAGTGATTTCCTACTCAAATTGAGCGTTTAGTTGGTGCTCATTTCCTGTCTTGATGGGCAGTGGCACCACCCACTGAACGGTGTTTCCACAAACTCAATGGGCGGCGTTGCCACCCACTCATTGGACTGTTACCACCCACGAGAAGATGCTGCCATCCACCGAACGATGTTGCCACCTGCTGGACGATATTGCCACCCACTCGATGATCTTGCCCCTCACCCACTGGACGGTGTTGCCACCCACTGGACGGTGTTGCCACCCACTGGACGATGTTGCCATTCACTAAGCTCATCGGATTCCTCCAGGACAAATACATAAAAATAAAGAAAGAGGGTCTATGATCGGCAGGTCGCGTGCGGTGGTGGTGGTGGGGTTCAGTAGGGCATACAGCTGGTGAGCATCTACTGGTCATCTCAGTCGGCCAATCCATGGCACCTGGGTCTGTCCCGTGATCTGTCGGCGAGCCTTTGACACTTAACGTGGCCTCAAAGTGCACCTTGCCTGGCACAGGCGCCGTGGTGACGTTGCCGTCACTTAGTGGCGAATGGTGGGTAATGGTATTGGTGGTGGTAGTGTGGGTGCTTCCAGGATATTCCACCAGTGTGGAAAAAGTAGAAAAAATATCCTCTAGACGGTGGGGGGACGTGGTGGTTCTCATCCGTCAGCAGTGACGCGAGTAAGCAATTGCAGGGCTCCACCTTTATAATTTTACGCAACGAACCATCCCAACTCTGCCGCTGTGGAAAATTGGAGGTCATCCCATCTCGTTCGGCGTTTGTGCCGTAATCTCGACCCGCTCTCGGCCCTTTGCCAAGTGCGCGGCTCAATAATTTATTTGAGGTCGTGTTTCATTCACACGAGGTGTATCCTTACGGACTGCGGCTGTCATTCATTAGTCATGGGTTCGAGGATTCGGTGTAGGGGAGGCAGGTGGGGGGGGGGGGGGTTCAGCGTGGTTGGCGGTGATGTCAAGCTTTTAGCTACGATATCGGTGACCCGCGCTCAAATTTTGTTGACGAATTTGCATTCCATTGGAACCTCATTTGCCAGTAAAAAATATAATAATTGTTTTTTTACCCTTCTATCTGGCAACAAAACTGACACCTTTTTTACAAGGAGTCATGTTTACATAGACCACAATACCTGCAGTCATAATGCAAACAAAAAACATAACTCTGATAATGTGCACTGTACTTGAAGTTGATTGGTCCACACCCGAGACAGCTTTCCAATGGTGTAAATGCTTACCCCGAGCTCTCATACTCTGATGGTGCATTGTCTTTGAGTTGGCGTCATCTGGTCCAACCCATGTGAGACTAGGCTCTAAGGAAAGCTGTCTCGGGTGTGGACCAATCAACTTCAAGGACAGTGCATACATTATCAGAGTTATGTTTTTTGAATTATGACTGCAGGTATTGTGGTCTATGTAAACATGACTCCTTGTAAAAAAGGTGTCAGTTTTGTTGCCAGATAGAAGGGTAAAAAACCAATGATCGAATTTGCATTCGTTTTTTTATTCTTACACTCGCTTTACCCCCAGCAGAGAGAGCCTCGTTTGAGTCTCAAGCCGTCTCCTTGAAGGAGACTCCTGTCAAGGTTTAGCAGTCAGGGAGGGGGGGGCATCGTTGCTGTTGCTACTGCTGTTTGCAATTCCATAATTGAGTAATTTGCAGGAGTTTCAAGAAATTCTGCAGTCGCACGTTGGCGAGATGTGAACTCCCTCGCCTGGTATAGAGGAGGTCGTGGGTTCGATCCCAATCCTGACTCAAGCGGTTTATTTGGAGTTGCATATATCTCTCTCTCTCATCATAATCATCACGGTGGATATGAGATGTGAACTCCCTCGCCTGGTATAGGGGAGGTCGTGGGTTCGATCCCAATCCTGACTCAAGCGGTTTATTTGGAGTTGCATTTATCTCTCTCTCTCATCATCATCATCACGGTGGATAGGAGATGTTAACTCCCTCGCCTGGTATACAAGAGGCCGTGGGTTCCATCGCGACCTGTCGCGTGGATTTGTCTCTCTTTCCCCTTGGTCACGTGGATTCTTCTCCGGGTCTTCCGATTTTTCCCCTTCACATCTGGAATCGACGGCACGAGTTTAGAGGAGTATTTGGCTGCTGTATATTACCACGTGATTATGAGCCTCTGCGTTGAGCTACCGTTTGTAATGGCCAGGTAGCTTCTGAAAAAGAGTTTTCTTGCAGCTCAGTGGGCCTGTCTTGGTAAAATAAAAAGTAAAAAATGATAGGGATGTTTGGCCAATACCATTTACATTGTGCGTGGTCTTTTTCTATCTACCGGGCAGGAGTAAAAGTATCAGAATTTGTTGAAATCACGCCTGACGTGGCCCTTGGTAATTCCCCAATTAACTTTTGAGACTCCAGTTTTTGTGCCTTACGCTGCTCGTTAATTTCACATTGGCCATTATTCCCTGGCGCGGTTTAGGATCGCGCTCGTGCACACGTGACGGCGCTTGTTTTAAAATCTGCGGAGGCGTTTTTATTAACGCGGCCGATTTACGAGAGGCGGACGATGCTCTTGTTACGCGTGCGGTCGGTTTGTTACCAACGCACGCGTTGCTGTCGCGAACGGGTACCCGTACCTGGCCGGGTACGGGTACCCGTTTGCGACCCTGGTGCGGCCGGGTACGGGTAGACCGTGAGTCACTGGTGAGTAACTGTTTGTCACTCATTTCCCAACGGTCTTGTCTCTTCTCACAATTCAAGTTCCTAGAATCAACCCACCCGCGCCTGCAACATGGCTTCATCCCAGAGGTCGCAATCAGGTACCCGATACCCGTACCCTACCCGTACACGACCGGGTACAGGTAGGGTACGGGTACGGCCGGGTACTGGTACGGGTACCCATTTGCGACCCTGGTGTGGCCGGGTACGGGTACGGGTAAGGAATCAAAACCCGTTTGTGACCTCTGGGTAGCGGTTAGCGCGCTTCGCTATGAACCCAGCGACCCGAGTTCGATTCCCGCTCACGGCCAACGCCAGTGACGATTATCTGAACCGGTGGGCCTCCCTTAGATCGACTTGGCCCGAAATGAGTACCTGATGTGGTGTGTCAACATCGCCACTTGGGAGACAAAGGCGGCTGGGCGTGGCGCAGACCACCCACCCCCTCATGTGCCACAGTGTCGGCCATCATAGGTGCTTGCCAACAGCACTTTTCCCAACAGTCTGTTAAGGCTACACAGGCGATCTTTGTCTTTTGCTGATGGTATTTAGCTCTGCGTGATCCCGCGCTCTCGCCAATTTGCCAACGCGCTTGCTCTCGGCTCTTGCTGCTGCCTCCCGCTAATGGCTTCATTAGTTTATGGAGAACAATAATTGGCAATAAAAATGTTGCCTATTTTTATCGGCTGCCGTTATTCGTTGAGCGGGCATCCGTGCGAGGGTCACGTGGCCGTGGTGGGGGGCTTCGTTTACTGGGTTACGTGTTTACGTTTTGGTGGAATGTTCTCCCCATATCACGGAGGCTTATGCACTCGAGTAAATTTAAAGTATTTCCGATTAGCACGTACGGTGCGAAATAATTTCAACGTACTTGTGTACAAAGCAGATTGTTACTTCATTTTTATTATTACGATCGTTTACCCAGGCAAGCCTAACTTAGCCATGGTGATTCCACGGTGGTGAGATGTTAATTACCTCGCCTGGTATACAGGGCTATACAAAAATCACGTGGATTTTTTTTGCGCCGGGTCCTCCGATTTTCCCCTCCACATTTAGAATCAACATAAAACGTTTTAGGGTACAGTAAAACCTTGGATTGCGAGCATAATTCGTTCCGGAAACATGCTTGCAATCCAAAGCACTCGTATATCAAAGCACTCGTACATCAGTTGTGGTCACGTGACGCTCGGCAGACAAAGCGTGTACACGTACTACTCGTATTGCAAGACCTCGCTCGTTTATCAAATAAAAATTTATTTTAAAAAAAATGCTCGTCTTGCACAACACTCTCAGACCAAGTTACTCGCAATCCAAGGTTTTGCTGTATTTAGCTGCTGTACATTTTTCCACACCGTTGAGCTATCGTTTGTGATAGCAAAGTCGCTTCTGAAATAGAGCTAGATAGCTCGTTGGGCCTTACCTGGTTATAATAGTCTTGATAATTGGTTTTTTTTTGTTGTGCGCCTTTTGGCGTCATCTGGTCCAACACCATGTGAGACTAGGCTCTAAGGAAAGCTGTCTCGGGTGTGGACCAATCAACTTCAAGGACAGTGCACATTATCAGAGTTGTGTTTTTTGTTTGCATTATGACTGCAGGTATTGTGGTCTATGCACCTTTTGGCGTCATCTGGTCCAACCCATGTGAGACTAGGCTCTAAGAAAAGCTGTCTCGGGTGTGGACCAATCAACGTCAAGGACAGTGCATACATTATCAGAGTAATGTTTTTTGTTTGCAATATGACTGCAGGTATTGTGGTCTATGCACCTTTTGACGTCATCTGGTCCAACCCATGTAAGACTAGGCTCTAAGGAAAGCTGTCTCGGGTGTGGACCAATCAACTTCAAGGACAGTGCACATTATCAGAGTTATGTTTTTTGTTTGCATTATGACTGCAGGTATTGTGGTCTATGCAAACATGACTCCTTGTAAAAAGGTGTCAGTTTTGTTGCCAAATAGAAGGGTAAAAAACCAATTATCATATTTTTACTGGCAAATGAGGTCCCCATGGTATAATTGTCTTGTTGTAGGATGGTGCGGCCAGGTCTTTACAGTGTTGCTGCTTGATAATCCGAATTGAGTAATTTGCCGGTAATTTTCCAGCATTGGGATGTTTTGGCCTCAATAGCGGTTACATTGTGTGATTTGTTTTAGCTACGGGAGGAAACTGGAGAATCCGGAGGAAAAACCCATGCAGAACAGGGGAAGTACAAACTCTACTGGCTCACATTCACCCATTCTCACGCACTTACCCAACACTGTGCAGAACAGTGGGAGAACACACTTGTCACACACTCACTCACACTGCAGAGCAGGGGAATAACACACACACAGGTTCACCCACACACTCGTTCATTCATTCATACACTGTCACACACTCACTCACACTCTGCAGAACAGGGGTAGAACACACTTGGCACACACTCACTCACACTGCAGAGCAGGGGAATAACACACACACAGATTCACCCACACACTCGCTCATTCATTCATACATACACTGTCACACACTCACTCACACTGCAGAACAGGGGAATAACACAACACACAGATTCACCCACACACTCGCTCATTCATTCATACACTGTCACACACTCACACTCTGCAGAACAGGGGGAGAACACACTTGTCACACACTCACTTACACTGCAGAGCAGGGGTATAACACACACACAGATTCACCGACACACTCGCTGATTCATTCATACAATGTCACACACTCACTCACACTCTGCAGAACAGGGGTAGAACACACTTGTCACACACTCACTCACACTGCAGAGCAGGGGTATAACACACACACAGATTCACCCACACACTCGCTCATTCATTCATACACTGTCACACACTCACTCACACTGCAGAGCAGGGGAATAACACACACACAGATTCACCCACACACTCGCTCATTCATTCATTCACTGTCACACACTCACACTGCAGAACAGTGGGAGAACTCACTTGTCACACACTCACTCGCACTGCAGAGCAGGGGAATAACACACACACAGGTTCACCCACACACTCGCTCATTCACTCATACACTGTCACACACTCACTCACACTCTGCAGAACAGGAGGAGAACACACTTGTCACACACTCACACCGCAGAGCAGGGGAATAACACACACACACAGATTCACCCACACACTCGCTCATTCATTCATTCATACACTGTCACACACTCACTCACACTCTGCAGAACAGGGGATAGAACACACTTGTCACACACTCACTCGCACTGCAGAGCAGGGGAATAACACACACACAGGTTCACCCACACACTCGCTCATTCACTCATACACTGTCACACACTCACTCACACTCTGCAGAACAGGGGTAGAACACACTTGTCACACACTCACTCACACTGCAGAGCAGGGGTATAACACACACACAGATTCACCCACACACTCGCTCATTCATTCATACACTGTCACACACTCACTCACACTCTGCAGAACAGGGGTATAACATACACAGAGATTCACCGACACACTCGCTCATTCATTCATTCACTGTCACACACTCACACTGCAGAACAGTGGGATAACTCACTTGTCACACACTCACTCGCACTGCAGAGCAGGGGAATAACACACACACACAGATTCACCCACACACTCGCTCATTCATTCATTCATACACTGACACACTCACTCACACTCTGCAGAACAGGGGAGAACACACTTGTCACACACTCTCTCGCACTGCAGAGCAGGGGAATAACACACACACAGATTCACCCACACACTCGCTCATTCATTCATACACTGTGACACACTCACTCACACTCTGCAGAACAGTGGGAGAACACACTTGTCACACACTCACACTGCAGAGCAGGGGAATAACACACACACAGATTCACCCACACACTCGCTCATTCATTCTTACACTGTCACACACTCACTCACACTCTGCAGAACAGGGGTAGAACACACTTGTCACACACTCACACTGCAGAGCAGGGGAATAACACACACACAGATTCACCCACACACTCGCTCATTCATTCTTACACTGTCACACACTCACACTCTGCAGAACAGGGGGAGAACACACTTGTCACACACTCACTCACACTGCAGAGCAGGGGAATAACACAACAACAACCGCCATTCGCCACTAAGTGGCGGTGACGTCACCACGATGCTTGTGCCAGGCCAAGTGCACCTTGAGGCCACGTGAAGTGTCGAAAGCCCGCTGGCAGGAGGTCACGGGGCAGACCCAGGTGCCACTGGTCGACTGACCGAGATGACCGAGATGACTGGCTGATGCACCACCTGTGCCCCCTACTGTGCCAACTTGCTGTGCTTTAGCCACCCGGCGCTCCGCTCGTTGTTGTGAGCGTCGCTCCTCCGCCCTCCGTTGTTGTTGGAGGGCGACTGCCTCCAACTGCCCAGTAGCGTCCTTCACGAGCCTCCTCCACTGAGGCCGATCTTGACACCGCTGGTACCAGTCATCGGCAAGTCCACTCAGCTCCACGTCCTCCTGTACCACATCACTCCATCTCTTCTCCAGCCCGTGCCGCGCCCGTCTAGCCCCCTCGATCCGGCCGAACAAAAGCTGTTTAGGCATGCGGTGGCTGGGCATGCGGGCTACATGACCCAGCCAACGCAGCCTTGCCTGCCGGAGGTGCTCACCGATGGGACTTTGCCCAGATCTTTCAAGGATTTGTGAGCTCCTCACACAATCCAGCCTGGTTAAACCCAGGATGGATCGTAGGCAGGCCAGCCTAAATGTTTCCAACCGGCGAAGATGCTCCACCAGGGGGGTCCACGTCTCGCAAGCGTAGAGAAGGGAGGGAATGACCGTGGCCGAGAAGACCTGAAGCTTCGTGCGGAGCGACAGACCAGGTAGCTTCCACACAGCGTTACGCAACCGATGAAAAGATATTGCCGCTCGACTGATTCGGAGTGAGACCTCTGCTGATAGACTGGAGCCGGTCATAAGCACACTGCCCAGGTATGGGAAACTCTCCACTCTCTCCACAACTGCCCCATCACCAATTGGGAGTTGTGGGGGTGGAGTGTCCGATGGTACAAAATACCCAGGCAGGTGCTTGGTTTTGGTGGGGCTGATGGTAAGGCCCCACCTCTTAGTGGCACGCTCCAGTCTCAGCACACACACAGGTTCACCCACACACTCGCTCATTCATTCATACACTGTCACACACTCACTCACACTCTGCAGAACAGGGGTAGAAGTGTAGAACACACTGTCACACACTCACTCACACTGCAGAGCAGGGGTATAACACACACAGAGATTCACCCACACACTCGCTCATTCATTCATACACTGTCACACACTCACTCACACTTTGCAGAACAGGGGTAGAACACACTTGTCACACTCACTTACACTGCAGAGCAGGGGTATAACACACACACATTCACCCACACACTCGCTCATTCATTCATACACTGTCACACACTCACTCACACTGCAGAACAGGGGTAGAACGTGTAGTAATACCATACCTGTCAACCCATACGGTTTTTTACCCCGTGTTTTTTGTACGGGAAAATGTAGTTTTCAAGTCCATACGGCATACAGCCGTTTCAATACGTGGGGGGGGGGGGGGAGTTTGTCTATCGGTTTGTGTTTCTGCCTTGTGATGGGACTTTGTCGGGTGACCGTTGAGATGTATAAGAGTACGGGGAGAACAATGAGGTCTGAATTGGTCTGTCATGAGGTAGGCACTGATTGGTCTGTAATGAGGTAGGCACTGATTGGTCTGTAATGAGGTAGACACTACTCTTAGATTTTTCGGTAAAGTCAGGTGGGTAAAAATAAAAATAAATAATAGAAATAATAATAGAAATATAATAAATGATTTCTTATAAATGATTTATTATAAAAGAATAAATGAATAATTATTTTATTTCTATTATTATTTCTATTTTTTTTAAATATTTTTTTATTAATTTTTTTCCCTACGTGACTTTACCGAAAAACCTAAGAGTATGAATCCTTGCAGTCACAAAAGCTTCAAATCTAGAGGTAGGCACTGATTGGTCTGTAATGAGGTAGGTATGTAATACCCTGATTTAAGTCTCCCCCTTTTACGATGTTTCGCAAATACGTGTCCGCTACCCGATTAGCATCGCCTCATCCCCCACACACGTTCACCTCGCTGACAGCATCATCCGTCCTTTCTCATATCCGTCACGTCTCCTCGGGCCTTTCCCTATCAGACTAAGATCCCCCGTATGGCCTTAATAGACTTCTGAGGAAGGGGCTGTTAGCGCGTAGTATTTCACGGCGATGGTGGTTGAACAACAGTGTGGACAAGACGAAAAAGTCACAGGACCTGCAACACCGTGGGACGTGGTGATGGATGGGCGACGTGGCGACTGACCGCCAGCGAGCGAGCGAGAGAATCCGGAGCGCTCGCTCGCTCATCAATCAACCCCCGACCGCTTTACGTTTCTACGGGAAGAAAATAAATGAGTGGAAGCCGGTTTGTTTTTACTAAGCGACTCGGGCACCTCACGGTTGTTGTTAAGCACGTGGCCCTGGGGGAGCCACACGTACCACGTGACCTATCAGACAAAGGTCCCCCGTATAGCCTTCATAGACTTCTGAGGAAGGGGCCGTTAGCGAGCACCTGTGAAGGCCGTGCAGTACTAGGGTACGCCCAGAACCAGTTCAGATAATCTAAGAAATATATAAATATTCAAATATATTTTCAGTCATATATGTTACATCTATACCTATTCATGATATATTTATTTACATATATTCTTAGTTTTTTTCGGTAAAGTCACGTAGGTAAAAACATTAAAAAGTAAAATAAAATAAAAATCACGACCTTTCGGAGGCAACACAAGCTTCCGTCTTCAGGTGGTACCGTCACAGCCACGACAGCTGTATCAAGTAAATGAGAGATCGCAAGAGCTACAACTCGGTTTATATAATGGTTGGAGTGGTAGCTCCTGTCGTGGCTGTGACGGTACCACCTGAAGACGGAAGCTTGTGTTGCCTCCGAAACGTCGTGATTTTTATTTTATTTTACTTTTTAATGTTTTTACCTACGTGACCTTACCGAAAAAACCTAAGAATATGAATCATTGCAATCATAAAAGCTTCAAATCTAGAATTATTTACATATACCAACATTTATAGATGGTAATACCCCAATTTATGTCTGCCCGTTTTATGTCGTTTCGCAAAACACATCTTCACTTTGTCATGAGCACCGCTGCACAATTTGCGTCGCCTCATCCCCCACACACTCACGTCGTTGACGGAATTGTCCGTCCTCTCTCATTATCTGTCGCTTCTCAGCCTTCCAGTACGACTACTAACCACGACTGCTACCCACTACTACCACCACCACCCACTGCTACCCTGTAAATTGCTTTGACTGACGTTGTTTCGATATTCGTCGTCGCACCTTTCAGGAACGCCTCCCCCCCCACCGATGTAAACCGGGGTATTCCTGTATATTTTATTTATCTGATTTTAAACTGAACAATTGAAATTTTACCAGGTAATGCCCACAGAACTGTACAGCTCTTTTTCAGAAGCGACTTGGAATTGATAGCTCAACGAAGTGGCTTATCGCGTCGAATTTTGTCGCATGTTTCCAACTGTAGACGGTAAAACCGTAGCACCCAGAAAATAATCCACACGAATACTGGGGAGAGAGACACGCAAACTTCAACTATACAGCAGGCTTCAGGGTCGGAATCGAACCCACGTCCTCCTGCATACCAGGCGAGGTAGTTAACATCTAACCACCGTGATGGTGATGAGAGAGAGAGACACGCAAACTCCAAATATACAGCAGCAGGCGTCGGGGTCGGAATCGAACCCACGTCCTCCTGTATACCAGGCGAGGTAGTTAACATCTCCTAACCACCGTGATGGTGATGAGAGAGAGAGACACGCAAACTCCACATATACAGCAGCAGGCGTCAGGGTCGGAATCGAACCCATGTCCTCCTGCATACCAGGCGAGGTAGTTAACATCTCATAGCCACCGTGATGGTGATGAGAGAGAGAGAGACACGCAAACTCCAAATATACAGCAGCAGGTGTCAGGGTCGAAATCGAACCCACGTCCTCCTGCATACCAGGCGAGGTAGTTAACATCTCCTAGCCACCGTGATGATGATGATGATGAGAGAGAGAGACACGCAAACTCCAAATATACAGCAGCAGGCGTCAGGGTCGGAATCGAACCCACGTCCTCCTACACACCAGGCGAGGTAGTTAACATCTCCCCAGCTGCAGGGCGGATAGGTTGCGCGCGGAGTCTGGAGAGAGAAGGTGGGGGGGGGGGGACGTGGCGTCCGCCTTCTTCTTCCGGCTTGACGCGTCCGGCCTCTCTGTCGTTGCCAGGAGCTGGAGTTCCACGGCGTGATGCGCTTCTACTTCCAAGACAAGATGTCGGGCAACTTTGCCACCAAGTGCATCCGCGTGTCCAGCACGGCCACCACGTCGGACGTGGTGGAGACGTTGAGCGAGAAGTTTCGCCCGGACATCCGTATGCTGACGGCGCCGCGGTACTCCCTCTACGAGGTTCACTCCAGCGGAGGTGAGAGGGAGGGAAGGGAGGGGGAGAGATGAGAGGGAGAGAAGGAGGGATGAGAGGGAGGGAGGGAGGGATGAGAGTATCAGTGGAGGAGATTCAGGGTTAGGGTGTGATTAATAATCATGATGTCAATAATCATACTAATTTGTAATGCGCGCAGTACTAGTTCCCTCTCGCTAAGAGAGTGAGAGAGAGACAGAGATAATGGTGTTGTACAAGTGGTTGCTGTTGGGTGTTATTTGTTAATCCGGTTGTCGCGGTGTTGACGTGTGCTGTGCTGTTCCTGCTTTGTCATTGATGTGGGCATTAATGCTACACTGGTGCCAATGCTTCTACCAATGCTGGTGCCATTGCCGCTGGTGGCCCGCCGGTATTGTTGCCAGTGCCACGTGCTGTCGCCCAACCGCCTTATGCCCGTGCCGCCCGTGCAGAGGAGCGGCGCCTGGGGGAGCACGAGAAGCCGCTCGTCGTGCAGCTCAACTGGAACAAGGACGACCGCGAGGGGCGCTTTGTGCTCAAGAACGAGAACGACATCGCTCCCGTCAAGGTGCCCACCCAGCAGTCCAGCCACCCAGCCAGCCAGCAAGCCATCCAGTTAGCCACCCAGCCAGCCACCCACCCACCCAGCTAGCCACCAAGCAAGCCATCCAGTCAGCCAGCCACCCACCCACCCAGCTAGCCACCCAGCCACCCAGCAAGCCATCCAGTCAGCCAGCAAGCCACCCACCCAGCTAGCCACCAAGCAAGCCACCCAGTCAGCCAGCCACCCAGTCACCTAGCAAGCCCCCCAGTCACCCAGCCACCCAGCCACCCATACCCGCCCATACTTAACCATACTCTTCTACACAGCCAACCACCCACCCAGCATGCCATCCAGCCATCCAGCCACCCAGTCACCCAGCCAACTAGCCAACTAACCACCCACACATGCATGCATGCACCCATCCACCCACCCACGCACACACCCACCCTTAAAAACTGCTACTGCTACGCAGGGTTTTCACAGTAGAGGGGGAATGGTGATGTTGTTGCTGCTGCTGTGTCTTGCCAATCGAGTCGTTTTCAGGTAGATTTTTTCATCATTGTTGAATTTTTGGCCAATACCGGTTGTGTAGTATGGGAGGATATTTAGCGACGGGAGGAGGAAACCGTAGAACTAGGGAGGGAACAGGGGGAGAGCATACAAACTCCACACACTCTCACTGGTACTCAAACACATTTACACTCGCTCACACAACAACACCTCCAATTAGTCTGGTTGGTTCTTTCGGTTAAGTCACGTCTAAAGATAAAATAATAAATTAAATAATAGCATATTACGACGTTTCGATTGCAACACAAACAATCATCATCAGGCTTGTGTTGCAATCGAAACGTCGTAATATGCTATTATTTAATTTATTATTTTATCTTTAGACGTGACTTAACCGAAAGAACCAAAGAATAATTCCTGCAGTCACGAAAGCTCCAAAATTAAGATAGTATGGTTGGCTTTGTGCGGTGCGAAATACGTTAAACACACGCGCATACAACAGCCGCCGTTTTCCACTCTGTGGCGGTGACGTCACGACAGCGCTTGTGCCAGGCCAGGTGCACTCCGAGGCAACGAGAAGTGTCGGAGGCTCGCTGACAGAGGAGGTCACGGGACAGACCCAGGTGCCATGGGTTGACCGACTGAGACGACTGGCAGATGCACCACACTAGCTCACACAAATACAAAGATTCCCCATATAGCCTGTAACAGACTGTTGGGGCAAGTGCTGTTGGCGTGCACCTATGTAGGCCGGCACGACACAAGGGGGTGGGTGGCCAGCACCACCCCCGGCCGCCTTTGTCTCCCCATTGTCGTGTTGACCCGCTACGCCCACCGCTCCCCACACGCTCACATTCACACACACTCACTATTTGTAGAACACAAAAACTGCACTCACAGAGACTGCAGAATAGGGAAGAGAGAGAGAACGTAGAAACTCTGCACACAAGGCAGGCGCCCGTGTCAGGAATCGTGTGTGTATTGCGGCGTACGCAATACACACATGTTCCAAAATGATGAAAAATAGGTCATACCCTAAGAATAGATTTAATTTTTTCTGAAAGGATAAAGCCTATTCTTATTTTTCATCATTGTACTGGCAAGAAGGTGTCACATAGATGCACACCTTTCCACTCTACACGTAGAAAATTGAGAAGAGGTTTTACACTCTTTCTGAAAGTGCAAAACAGCTATTCTTATCTTTCATCATTTTAGGATGCTGGTAGGAAGGTCTCATAGATGCACACACGGGTTCGTCTCTACGTGTCGACTTTGAAAAACCGCAGCACGCTGGCTGCGTCCAAGCCGAAATTTACTCGGACTCCCTCCTTGCCCCATCCCGTTTGATGCGCGGCGGCGGCCAGCTGAGCCTACTCCAGAGGTCGCAAACGGGTTTTGATTCCTTACCCGTACCCGGCCGCACCAGGGTCGCAAATGGGTACCCGTACCCGTACCCGGCCGGGTACGGGTACCCGTTCCCTACCCGTACCCTACCCGAAATGAGTGACAAACGGTGACTCACCAGTGACTCACGGCCTACCCGTACCCGTACCCGGTCGCAAACGGCTACCCGTACCCTACCCGTACCCGGCCGGGTATCGGGTAGGGTACGGGTATCGGGTACCTGATTGCGACCTCTGGGATGAATCCATGTTGCAGGCGCGGGTGGGTTGACTCTAGGAACTTGAATTGTGAGAAGAGACAAGACGTTGGGAAATGAGTGACAAACGGTGACTCACCAGTGACTCACGGCCTACCCGTACCCGGCCGCACCAGGGTCGCAAATGGGTAGCCGGGTATCGGGTAGGGTACGGGTATCGGGTACCTGGTTACGACCTCTGGCCTACCCTTCCCCAACCCTTCTATCGCGTGTGTCACCTGGCCGCGCGTGTCGCAGAAGGTGGAGCGCAACGGTGCCGGCAAGGCGGAGAAGGAGGGCGTGATGCAGAACTTCAAGCGCACGCTGTCCAAGAAGGAGCGCAAGGAGAAGAAGAGGCGGGAGAGGGAGGCGTCGTCGCGCTGCGAGGAGGACGAGGAGAACGCCCCCGACGTTGGCGCAGCCCCGCAGGCCGACAGGTGGCTGCGCACGCACACACACGCACGGCACGCGCACACGTACATGTACACGCGTACGCACGCACACGTACATGTACACGCGTACATGTACACGCGCACACGTACATGTACACGCGCACACGTACATGTACACGCGCACACGTACATGTACACGCGTACGCACGTACATGTACACGCGTACGCGCGCACACGTACATGTACACGCGTACACGCGTACATGTACACGTGCACACGCGCACACGCACATGTACACGCGCACACGTACATGTACATACGTACACGCGCACACGTACATGTACACGCGTGCACGTGTGCACACGTACATGTACACGCGTGCACACGCGCACACGTACATGTACACACGTGCACGCGCACACGTACATGTACACACGTACGCGCGCATGAGGACACCAGGTCGTAAAGATCCCCCCCCCCTTGCCTGTGCGAAGAATAAATAAACAATTTTTCGTTTAAAAGCTTTCGTGACTGCAGGGATTCATCTTCTTGGTTCTTTCGGTAAAGTCACGTAGAAGGGAAATAATAAAATAAAATAAATAATAAACACAAACAAATAGACATTATTTTCTTGTTGCCCATATTGAAACGGCTGTACTTCGTATGGACCTGAAGACTCAATTTCCCTGTACAAAAATACGGGTAAACCGTACGGGTTGACAGGTATGGGTGTGTTGAAGAGTAAACCCACAATCCACTGGGGGTGTTTACTCTCCAACACATCGGTGTGCTGAACTAGTGTAATGACACCGACACACATTGCTACTCGGAGCCTTTTATTTAGGCACAGCACCAACACTAGGCCCGGGCTTTGTTTTCGATGCTTGAACTCTTTCCGAACGTCACCTTCTCCGTGTGCCCTCCCCTGTTATACTGCCCGAGACCCCCTTTCTGGTGGCTCGCTCGCCCCACTTAATCCAAACCTCCTCCACCAACGGTGGTCAACCGTCACCCCTACTGTCCGCCCTCGCTTTTCCCGCATTTTACGTTCAAAATCTCTCCTCCAATCCCTTTGAACGCTCGTCTCCCGACCAATCGCTCTGGAGGCCCTCTCTAGGTAACGGCGGTGAGAGAGTGGAAATATTGAAGTTGTGGGGGGGGGGGGGGGAACCTTTGACATCCTGACTGTCCTCGGTCATTATACTAGTAACAAATTGGCGTGCTCTGTTTACGTGACAAACCTTACTTATTGGTCGTGTCGAGGTAACGACACACATTTATATTGACGCGATCTGACCCCAAAAAACCCTCTTGTGGAGAACGAAATTAATTTAAAAAACGCGTTTGGTTACCGACGCGTTGGGGGGGGGGCAGTTAGGTAACGGCGGTGAGAGAGTGGAAATTTTGAAGTTGGGGGGGGGGGGAACCTTTGAAATATAATTATTTGATAAAACGAGGCTCTTCAAGGAGAGTGGTGGCGGCGGGGGGAGGGAGTGGGAGCTGTGTAAATAAATGAGCGCCAAAGCGTCACGCCGTGCGGCCTTTTGTCCCGGCAAACGGAGCGAGTCGTGAATTTTACCGAGCGTTTCATGCCCGGCGATGAGTCTAATAACGCGCTGCTCGGGCATGCGCCGTTGTAGGGAGCACAGCCCTGCAATCGCTCGCTCGGCTGCTACTGCTAGAAGAGCATCCACTAGGTTGGTTGGCTTGGTACGGTGCCGAAGACGATCTCCGTACAGTGCATGCAGAGAGTGAGGTTGTTTTGGCCTACAGGCGACAGCAGCACCATTAGAGACGTAACTGCGGTTGAACTCGGCGGTGGACAGGCGGGTAGGTGGGTGGGAAAGGAGGGTTTTAAGAAACTCGCACAGATAGAGCCCCCATAGAGAATACTTGGTCACCTTTTCCAGCAGTTGCAAGATTGCACCTTTATCTTTTAAACTATTTTTTTCACATGCGACGTGGCCATCACAAATGGTGGCTCAACGAAGTGGCTTTTCATCATCTATCATGTGGACATTTATAGCAGCCAAATTCGATAAACGTGTGATGTTGATTCTAAATGTGCGAGAGACATGCAAACACCAAATATACAAATGCATTTGACCCGTTCCTCTGCCCAAACTTCTTTGCGATGTCTTCTTCTTGGTTCTTTCGGTAAAGTCACGTAGAATGGAAATAATAAAATAATAAAATAATACATGAAATAATTCTCACGACGTTTCGGCCACAACGCAAGCAGCCGCCCTCAGGTGAAGACAAGGTCTGTCGGGGAGACAGACCTGGTCTTCACCGCTGTCTCCCCGACAGACCTGGTCTTCACCTGAGGACGGCTGCTTGCGTTGTGGCCGAAACGTCGTGAGAATTATTTTATAATGTTTTATTTTATTATTTCCATTCTACGTGACTTTCCCGAAAGAACCAAGAAGATGAATCCCTGCAGTCACGAAAGCTTTAAATCGAAATTTTATTATGTTTTATTTTTATTATTTTATTATTTCCATTCTACGTGACTTTACCGAAAGAACCAAGAAGATGAATCCCTGCAGTCACGAAAGCTTTAAATCGAAATTTTATTATGTTTTATTTTTAATATTTTATTATTTCCCTTCTACGTGACTTTACCGAAAGAACCAAGAAGATGAATCCCTGCAGTCACGAAAGCTTTAAATCGAAATTTTATTATGTTTTATTTTTAATATTTTATTATTTCCCTTCTACGTGACTTTACCGAAAGAACCAAGAAGATGAATCCCTGCAGTCACGAAAGCTTTAAATCGAAAATTCTTTGCGATGGTCACATATTTCATGGTGCTGTGTCAAGCAACACATGTGCCACACCAGCTTTGTCTCTCTAGCCCCCCTCCCCACCGTACCCCCACACCACACCCCTTATGGGTTTTATACCATCCTCAGTTGATGGTCGATAACTTCCCTTCCCTTATCGGGTGCTCACGCGGCTAAATGCTGTGTATCCTTTGGGAGTGAATCTTTGCTTTCGATTGCCAACAAAACACAGGGCAATCACATGGGACAATCGCAGCTCCTTGTTGCGGCAAAATTGTTTTCCCAATTTATATATTTTATTATATTTCTTGTACAAAGGGGGCCAGGAAAACAAATTGCATTTGGGATTACTGGGGTGACTGAGCGACGCTTAGCTCTGCACTAAAAGAAATCCGGGTTGGAATCCAGGCATCCACTCGGCATATAATCATTTACGTGATTTTGTTAATCAACAACAACAACAGCAATAGCCAGCGTTCGTCACTAAGTGGCGATGACATCTCCACGGCGCTTGTGCCAGGCCAGGTGCACTTCGAGGCCACGGGAAGTGTCGAAGGCTCGTTGAAAGGAGGTCATGGGACAGACCCAGGTGCCATAGGTTCATACACACATGTCCACTCTCAACGTAAGGTTTCCGCAGGCCTATAATATGAACTCTTGCCTAACACGTAGTAGGTTTACGCTGCCAGTTTTTCGTCGTTGAATTTTGGGTTGAGCCATGTTATGATCTAAGTAAATTTGTGTTTTAAAACCCCACCAAACCGACACAGCCAAACAAATTAATTTGTTAACGATGCACAATTTATTATTGTTTTAACTCACGCTCACTGGTGAGTTGATGAGTCTCGCAACCAAATTTCTCAAATAATCATTTATGTGATTCTGATTTAGCAATTTGCGAAATCATTGCGTGGCCTAGCCCCCAAAAAATGTTTTAAATCATGAATTCTACTCCTAATGTCCGAACCTTGCGATGGACAAAGATCCCACGCAAGGCATCAGCAGTGGCAACAATCACTTGCGCCGCAAAGATAATCCCCGACCTCCCTTGCCCAGGCGCCGTTGTTGGTAATGAACATGGCATCAGTGGCGGAGCGTGGCATTCGTGCCGCACCGTGGCGGCCACCGCATGTTCCAATTTAGCGCGGAATCACCGAGCGTGATTTTAATTTGCGAAGGTTTCTTTCTCTCTCTCTGTGTACGTGCAAGCGCCCGTGCGTGCGGGGTCTCCCGCCTGTCGCTCGCACGGTTCATTTCCGCGTTATTTAACCCCTTTCCCGTTTCGAGTCGTCTGCAAGTTGCAGGGTGGGTAGTGGGTGTCCCTGTTCACCGACGAATCTCGGTACGCGCGAGCGCCTCGGCGTTTATTTTGTTTAGAGAGGCGCAGCAGCAGCAGCAGCAGCAGCCCCCGTCGTTTTTAAAGACGTCGTTACTCACCGCGGAGAAGCGCAGCGGCACGACCGCCGCCACTCTACGATAGCCGGCGCCAAACTCTGGTAGCCTCGGTGTACCGATGAGGTTATTTTTACTTATATTTTTATTCCGGTTTCGCTTTGACGACGTACACCTACGTGCGTCAGAACTGGATAGGGTTAATAAGCCAAAGCAGATGGTAACGCTAATTAATGTCGGCATTGTTGGGTTGCTTGTACAAGACGAAGGATTTAAAATTGAGCACGCGCTGCTCCCCGGGGGGGGGGGGGGGATTTTGGGGTTCAAGTTGGGCCTCCACAGCCTGTCAGGCTCTGCGGGCGCCGAGTTTGGCCGTGTCGATATTCACGCTTCGTCATTCACTTGGGTCGGTCGCGCTCGTGTCACACGTGCAGCCCTCTTGTTAATCCACTGCTGGATGAAGGCCCCTTCCCTCCCCCCCACACTAACCGTCAATCGGTCATGGGCAGGGGGTCGGGGGTCGGCGACCTGTGGCCCTGAACGTGCGTGGCGGCTCTTGAATAATAACAATAACAAATTATTGGTTCTTTCGGTAAAGTCGCGTAGAATGGAAATAATAAAATAATAAAAATAAAACATAACAAAAATGTTATATTTTCATTATTTTATTATTTCCATTCTACGTGACTTTACCGAAAGAACCAAGAAGATGAATCCCTGCAGTCACGAAAGCTTTAAATCGAAACAATAACAACGTCTATTTTATAAAAGCGCCTTTCACATTGAATGGTCTCAAAAGCGCTGTGCGTAGAACTAAAACTACACTCGCAAATAAAGAAAAAAATCTAAGCGAAATAGAACGCCGATAATAACGGTATCAACGACCACTCTCGAAATGCCAATGAAATGAAGGACTGTGATAGAAGCAAATGGTAATAGTTGCAGAGTTATTAATCATAATAATACCCTCCATTTTATAAAGCGCCTTTCATATTGTAGCATCTCAAAGCGCTGTCCGTAAAAATAAGGGCTCCTTCTTGGCGTTATTTATCAATGACCAACAGCCTCGTATGTTCGCCACATTGCATTGTGGCTCTTGAAATATTGGGTGTACCGAATTCGAAAATCTTAAATGGCTCCTCTTATATTGGTTGCGTGTTGCACGACCGTACTTCACCACACTGGTCCAATGCGGGTTGGTGAAGAGTGGGGGGGGCGGAACACAGAGGACTCCGCATATCGCTCGCCACTGTCAGCCGTGGCCGAGCATCGAGGTGAGGAGCCGGGTTCGTAACTCACGGTGCGCTAACCATCGTGCCACTACCCCACTCCCCACCACTTGTTTGTGATGAATCCCAATGGATGTCAACGTGGGTTTAGCGTCGAATTTTATTTGTAGGGTTTTGACGATTAATTTTGCCGGTCCGGGCTACCTCGGGTCGGGATGTTGAGTGAACATTTACACTGAGACATCTCCTTTACCAGTGGCAACATATAGTAGTAGGTATTTACCCTTTCAACTGGTACAAAAACTGACACCATCATGTTTGTAAAGGAGATGTCTCATAGTGTAAATGCTTACCCCCGAGCTCTCAATACTCTGATAGTGCGCTGTCTTTGAGTTGTACGCCTTTTGGCGTCATCTGGTCCAACACCAATGGAGACTAGGCTCTAAGAAAATGCTGTCTCGGGTGTGGACCAATCAACTTCAAGGACAGTGCATATCATTATCATCATAAGAGTTGTTTCTTTTTGTTTGCATTTTGACTGCTTTTGTTGTGGTTATTGCAAACATGATGCCTTCTATAAAGGTGTCAGTTTTTGTACCAGTTGAAAGGGTAAATACCTACTACTATATGTTGAGTGAGGTTGTAGATATTTACACGAACTGGGGTCCGTCTTTATACATACTCTTTCGTTCTTTTGGGAAAGTCACGTAGGTATAAAATATAAAATAAATTAAATCCTAAATTTCGATTTGAAGCTTTCGTGACTGCAGGGATTCATCTTCTTGGTTCTTTCGGTAAAGTTACGTAAAAAAAACATAATAAAATAATTCTCACAACGTTTCGGCCACAACGCAAGCAGCCGTCCTCATTCAGACTCTGTCTCCCCGACATACCTGTTCTTCACCTGAGGACGGCTGCTTGCGTTGTGGCCGAAACGTCGTGAGAATTATTTTATTATGTTTTATTTTCATAATTTATTATTATTTTATTATTTCCCTTCTACGTGACTTTACCGAAAGAACCAAGAAAATTAAATACTACTTAAGCAATTGTGTTTCTTGCTGTGGTTGTCCCACCTGATGAAGGACGCTTGTGTTGCGCCTGAAACGTCGTGATTTTATTTATTTTATATTTTCTACCTACGTGACTTTACCGAAAGAACCAAACAGTATGGATCCTTACACCAACGATAGGTCGCCTGAGACGTTCGGGATCGCCTTCCGAGTTCTCCGAGGTCAAGGCACGTGACCTGCCATGGCTGAGCGGGTCCACTGCGTGCGGCCGCTCTCCAAGCTTTGAAACGACGCTTCACCCGGTGCTGATTAGACAATCGGAGTTGTTAGAGCTATATTTAAAGTCCCGTCTTGAAAACTCACCTCTGTAAACCGGCTTTTACTTCCCCCACTCGACCCCTGGACGTGTACCCTACACGTTGTCTTTATTTCCTGTTTTCCGCAAACAGAGGATTGGGATTTAATGATGAAATGCGCCACCTTACGAATGTAAATTATCATTGTTAATCATGTCTGTTTCCCAACACATTCTTCTAAATACTGTTTTTTTTATTTTACCAGCTAAGGCCCACTGAGCTATGTAACTGTTTTTCATAAAAGACCCGCCTATCACAAATGATAGCTCAACGAAGTGGCTTATGGTCGTGTCGAAATTTATAGCGGCGAAATAACTCTAAACGCGTGATGCTTGATTCTAAATGTGGAGGGAATAACCGGAGGACCCGGAGATAAATCCACACGACCACGGGGAGAGAGAGAGAGAGACACGCAAACTCCAAATATACAGCAGCAGGCCTCAGGGTCAGGATCGAACCCACGACCTCCTGTATACCAGGCGAGGTAGTTAGCATCTCCTAGCTACCGTGATGATGATGATGAGAGAGAGACACGCAAACTCCAAATATACAGCAGCAGGCGTCAGGGTCAGGATCGAACCCACGCACTCCTGTATACCAGGCGAGGTAGTTAACATCTCCTAGCCACCGTGATGATGATGATGAGAGAGAGACACGCAAACTCCAAATATACAGCAGCATGCGTCAGGGTCAGGATCGAACCCACGACCTCCTGTATACCAGGCGAGGTAGTTAACATCTCCTAGCCACCGTGATGATGATGACAGAGACACGCAAACTCCAAATATACAGCAGCATGCGTCAGGGTCAGGATCGAACCCACGACCTCCTGTATACCAGGCGAGGTAGTTAACATCTAGCCACCGTGATGATGATGACAGAGACACGCAAACTCCAAATATACAGCAGCAGGCGTCAGAATCGGGATAGAACCCACGACCTCCTGTACACCAGGCGAGGCAGCTAACATCTCGCCACCTAGGCGCCACCATTCCTCGCCACACTAAAACACAGGGCATTGTGTTTACATTGCATACAGTGCCCACAGTTGAATTCTATCCAACTGCCAAACGTGTCCGGTTCTGAGGTTTTAACGCCCGTTATTGTCTATTTAATCCTGCCTAAGCTTTTGCAACCCCCACCCCCGCCCTACTTTTGTAATCTCAAGCCATTTTCTGCATTGACACAGCGCTATTCGTGCGTGTACTGCAGCACAATTACAATCGCTGTGATCATCGTCATCATCATCAGCCAGCGCAAATCCCACTGCTGGATGAAGGCCTCCCCAAGCCTTTGACATTTCTCTCACCGTCTCGCGATGCGACAGGCCAGGCACCTTGCATGGTGTACAATTGAACGTGGGTGCCAATCCCGACCACCCGTACCGTGAGGGCCCCCGCGCTGGTTTGGCTCGGATGTGCCAGTGGATATATGTGAAACTACCGGACATCTGCGAAAAAGAGCTTTGTAGGTCATCGGATTCCACCAGCGTAAAAAAATATTCTGATACTGTGTCAGTGGAAAAGGGGGAGGTAGGAGTCATACTCTTAGTTCTTTCGGTAAAGTCACGTAGGTAAAAAATGAAATTAAAATTAATAAAAATAAAATAAATTTTTTACCTACGTGACTTTACCGAAAGAACTAAGAGTATGATCCTTGCAGTCACGAAAGCTTCAAATCTGGAGGTAGGAGTCTCTGTGTGTGTGCGGGGAGCAATTGTGTGGCGGTTAGCGCTACGCTGCGCTACGAAACCGGCGACCCGAGTTCGATTCCCGCTCACGGCCAACACCAGTGGCAAGTGTGCGATCGCGACCTGAGCCTCCCCCCGAGGTCGACTCAAATGAGCACCTGGTACGGTGCGTAAACGTCGCCACTCGGGAGCAGAGGTCGCAAACGGGTTTTGATTCCGTACCCGTACCCGGCCGCACCAGGGTCGCAAATGGGTACCCGTACCCAGCCAGGTACGGGTACCCATTCCCTACCCGTACCCTACCCTACCCGAAATGAGTGACAAACGGTGACTCACGGCCTACCCGTACCCGTACCCGGCCGCACCAGGGTCGCAAACGGGTACTCGTACCCGTACCCGGCCGGGTACGGGTACCCGTTCCCTACCCGTACCCTACCCGAAATGAGTGACAAACGGTGACTCACCAGTGACTCACGGCCTACCCGTACCCGTACCCGGCCGCACCAGGGTCGCAAACGGGTACTCGTACCCGTACCCGGCCGGGTACAGGTAGCCGGGTATCGGGTAGGGTACGGGTATCGGGTACCCGGTTGAGACCTCTGCTCGGGAGGCAAAGGCGGCCGGCCGGGCGCGGTGCTGGCCACCCACCACCTCGTGCGCCACGCCGGCCTTCATAGCTGCTACTCGCTAACAGCGCTCGCCCCAACACCCTGTTAAAGGGGGGGATCTTTGTCTTTGTTGCGTGCTCAGTGCGGGCGTGGCGGAGGAGGTCTACAAGGAGATGCCCGAGACGAGCTTCACGCGCACCATCTCCAACCCCGAGGTCGTCATGAAGCGGCGGCGCCAGCAGAAGCTGGAGCGCCGTCTGCAGGAGTTCCACGGGGACGACGGGCGGCCCCGCTCCGGTGCGTGTCACGGTCGACGTGTAGCGACACGTGTGTAGTGACGAGTAGCTACACGTGTGTAGTGACACGTGTGTGGTGAAGTGTAGCGACACATGTGTGGTGACGAGTAGCGACACGTGTAGTGGCATGTAGCGACACGTGTGTAGCGACACGTGTGTAGCGACACGTGTGTAGCTACGCGTGTGTAGCGACGCGTGTGTAGCGACGCGTGTGTAGCTACGCGTGTGTAGCTACACGCGTGTCTAGTGACGTGTAGCGACGCGTGTCTAGTGACGTGTAGCGGCGCGTGTGTAGTGACGAGTAGCGGCGCGTGTGTAGTGACGAGTAGCTACACGTGTGTAGTGACGAGTAGCTACACGTGTGTAGTGACGAGTAGCTACACGTGTGTAGTGACGTGTAGCTACACGTGTGTAGTGACGTGTAGTGACACGTGTGTAGTGACACGTGTGTAGCGACGCGTGCGTAGTGACGAGTAGCGACGCGTGCGTAGTGACGAGTAGCTACGCGTGCGTAGTGACGAGTAGCTACGCGTGCGTAGTGACGAGTAGCTACGCGTGCGTAGTGACGAGTAGCTACGCGTGCGTAGTGACGAGTAGCTACGCGTGCGTAGTGACGAGTAGCTACGCGTGCGTAGTGACGAGTAGCTACGCGTGCGTAGTGACGAGTAGCTACGCGTGCGCAGTGACGAGTATCTACGCGTGCGCAGTGACGAGTAGCTACGCGTGCGCAGTGACGAGTAGCTACGCGTGCGCAGTGACGAGTAGCTACGCGTGCGCAGTGACGTGTAGCTACGCGTGCGCAGTGACGTGTAGCTACGCGTGCGCAGTGACGTGTAGCTACGCGTGCGCAGTGACGTGTCGCTACGCGTGTGTAGCGACACGTGTGTAGTGACGAGTAGCGACACGTGTGTAGTGACGAGTAGCGACACGTGTGTAGTGACGAGTAGCGACACGTGTGTAGTGACGAGTAGCTACGCGTGCGCAGTGACGAGTAGCTACGCGTGCGCAGGACGAGTAGCTACGCGTGCGCAGTGACGTGTAGCTACGCGTGCGCAGTGACGTGTAGCTACGCGTGCGCAGTGACGAGTAGCGACACGTGTGTAGTGACGAGTAGCGACACGTGCGTAGTGACGAGTAGCGACACGTGCGTAGTGACGTGTAGCGACACGTGCGTAGTGACGTGTAGCTACACGTGCGCAGTGACGAGTAGCGACACGTGTGTATGACGTGTCGCTACACGTGTGTAGCGACACGTGTGTAGTGACGAGTAGCGACACGTGTGTAGTGACGAGTAGCGACACGTGTGTAGTGACGTGTAGCGACACGTGTGTAGTGACGAGTAGCGACACGTGTATAGCGACACGTGTGTAGTGACGAGTAGCGACACGTTTGTATGACGTGTCGCTACACGTGTGTAGTGACGTGTCGCGTTGTTTGTTGACCTTCCCCCGCACCTCCAGTTAGCTCCGTTGGCTACGTACGGTGGACAAGAAGTTCAACGTACATACGCAATAGCAACGCTGAAACACATGAGCAACGCTGCAGCACGGTAGTAACAATTCAAAGCATGGGCAATAGTGTTAGCAACATAATAGCAATGCTGCAACATTTGAGCAACACAGTCGTGATGCTGCAACACAAACGGATGCGCAGTGACATTATCAACACGTGAGCAAGGCTGCAACACAGTAGCAACAATTCAACGCATGGGCAATAGTGTTTGGTGAACATCAACATAATAGCAACACTGCAACACCGAAATGCATGAGCAATAACATGAGCAACGCTTCTTTGTCTAGCTATATCCGTGTTTGTGTGTCTGTTGTATGTGTGGATACGGGAGCAGTAATGTAGCTGTTAGCACGCTGCGCTACGAACACGGCGGCCCGAGTTCGATTTCCGCTCACGGCTAACACCAGTGATGATGATTTGAACTGGCCGTGGGCCTCCTAGGTCGACTCGGCCTCAAATGAGGACCTGGTGTGGTATATGAACATCGCCACTAGGCGACCCGGGCGTTGTGCCGACCACCATCGGTTCTGCTACTCACTAACAGCACTTGCCCCAACAGTCTGTTAAGGTTATACGGGGGGGGGGGGGGATCTTTGTCTTTGCGCGTGGGCAGGCGGGATGCTGCGGGTGTTTGCCGACAGCCTCAGGCCGACGATCCCCTACAAGACGCTGCTCGTGTCTCTGTCGGACCCCGCCGAGTTTGTGGTGCGCGAGGTGCTGGATAAGTACGGCCTGGAGCGGGAAGACCCCGCCAACTATTGCCTGGCCAGGGTGAGTGGTTCTTATCGGCCCCCAACGATCCCCAGCAACCCCAGCGGGCCTCAGCGGGCCTCAGCGGGCCTCAGCGGGCTTCAGCGGCCCAGGTTGCACGCCAAAATGTCCTTCCACCTCTCCCCCCGCACCTCTGATTTAACGTGGTTGGCTGCATACGGTGCGAAAGAAGTTTTACGTGTGTAGTTTTATTCATGTATATTATTGTAAGTGATTTCTTTACCTTCTTGGTTCTTTCGGTAAAGTCCCGTAGTAGGGAAGTAATAAAATAATAAAAATAAAACATAAAATACAATTTTCACGACGTTTCGGCCACAACGCAAGCAGCCGTCCTCAGGCGAAGAACAGGTCTGTCGGAAAGACAGCGTCTGAATGAACACCACCAGGCTTGGAAGCGTATATCTAAGCTGGGTTGGAGGGGGAAGAGCGCCTTGACAAATGAATTTACCTTTCGATTTAAAGCTTTCGTGACTGCAGGGATTCATCTTCTTGGTTCTTTCGTTAAAGTCACGTAGAAGGGAAGTAATAAAATAATAAAAATAAAACATAATAAAATAATTCTCATGACCTGAGGACGGCTGCTTGCGTTGTGGCCGAAACGTCGTGAGAATTATTTTATTATGTTTTATTTTCATTATTTTATTACTTCCCTTCTACGTGACTTTACCGAAAGAACCAAGAAGATTAATTTACCTTTCCTATACTTTGCACCCGTATCGTGTTTTTGTATTTTTTAGTTGTCCTAAAGTTCTCACCCTCCCCCCACCCCCCCCTTCCTCCTCCAATCCAAACAAAGTGTTCTGATTCTGACACACAGGCGCTTGCCCATGTTCGCTCGCTGGCGCTTTCGTGTCGCCCGTTCGTTGCCGCTCGCCGGCGAGAGCTCGTTGGGTACGGACCGCCCCAACTTTGTTGTTGTCGTTTTTTTTGTTTCTCCGTTCGTCCACCGCTGCAGCTGGTGCTGCCGCCCGACAGCGACATGATGGAGGAGGCGGTGCGACGCGAAGGCCTGGAAACGGCGCTAGACGACCAGGACTGCCCTCTCAACATCCTGGTGGAGTGGCCCGCTGAGGACGGTGAGGCCGCATTGGGACGACATGCTCAGAGGTTGCAGAAGTTTTGTTTCCCCTGCCGAGTAAAGCCCATTCGTAGCTCTTTTTTTAAATCCCTTTATATTAAGTTTGCTTGCTTGCGTGCTTGCGTGCTTGCGTGCTTGCTTGCTTACGACCGTGCAAATCTTTCGGTCGTTTTTTAACCCACTTCCCGTGATCCAATCGAGCTGACATTTTGCACACAGACTCGTTGTGCGAGACAATTAATGTTCGTGAAAATTTTTTTTCTCCAAAATTTTACACTTTTTAGGAATTTTTTTTTCTATTTAATTACCAATTGCTTAATGGTGGCAGGCAATCATCTGACCCATAGGTGGCAGCCATCTCAAGCCAGAGGACGAGAGGACTCTAGCCGCCCGTTTCAAACACCAATGTGGGCTGAAATAAAACCGATGCCATGCATATAAAGGATTTATAGTGAAAAACTTTGTTTTTACAGGTTAATTTTTAAATCCTTTATATTAAGTTCGCTTGCTTGCGCGCTTACGACCGTGCAAATCTTTCGGTCGTTTTTTAACCCACTTCCCGTGATCCAATCGAGCTGACATTTTGCACACAGACTCGTTGTGCATGACAATTTATTTTCGTGAAAATTTTTTTCCAAAACTTTACACTTTTCAGGAAATAAAATATTAGATTTAATTACCAATTGCTTAATGGTGGCAGGCAATCATCTGACCCATAGGTGGCAGCCATCTCAAGCCAGAGGATGAGAGGACTCTAGCCGCCACGCATATAAAGGATTTATAGTGAAAAACGTTGTTTTTACGGGTTAATTGTTTTCTATTGATGCGCCGACGATGATGATGAGCCAACGATGTGGCTCTCATCGTTATCGTCACGTGGAAATTTAAAGCGGTAGCCAAATGCTATGAACGCGTCATGTTGATTTATAAATGTGGAGGGAAAAACCGGAGGACCTGGAGAAAAGTTCCATGTGACCACGGGGAAAGAGAGAGACACGCAAACTCCAAATATACAGCAGGCATCAGGGAAGGGTTCGAACCCACGACCTCCTGCAACCCAGGCAAGGGAGTTAACATCTCGCCGCCATCACCTCCTCTTCATGGTGTTCATCATCGCGAACACCACAATTACCACCATCAGCACCTTGACCGCAACCACCGTCAACACCACCACCTCGACCACGAGCACCGCCACTACGACCACCATCAACACCACCACGACCACTGCCACGACCACTTTCAACACCAACACCACCATCACCTTCAACACCACCACCACCACCTCGACCACCTTAAACACTACCACCACCTCATCCACGACCACCTTAAACACCACCACCACCTCCACCACAACCACCTTAAACACCACCACCACCTCCACCACGACCACCTTAAACACCACCACCTCGACCACCTTAAACACTACCTCCACCACGACCACCTTAAACACCACCTCCACCACCACGACCACCTTAAACACCACCTCCACCTCCACCACGACCACCTTCACCACCACCACCACGACCACCTTCACCACCACCTCCACCTCCACCTCCTCAATAACCGGCGCGTGCGTGCGTGTGTGCTCGTGCGGCGAGAGCAGGCGTGCTGGTCTTCCAGCTGCGCAAGAAGGAGGACGTGGCGGCGCGACGGAAGAAGCAGCAGCAGCAGCAGCACAAGGGGGTGGTGGGCAAGGCTGCCGGGGAGGGGCAGGAGGAGCGCCGGCGTGGTGGCGGTGGCGGCGGCGACGCAGCCACTGGAGCCGACGCCGGCTCCGGGCACGACGCGTACGGAGCGGCGCCGCCGCCCGACAGGCTCCCGTACCTCGTGGAGCTCAGCCCTGGTACGGCCGGCCGGAGTGTGATGGGGTGGGGGGCTATGGGGGGTGTGACGGGGGGGGGACTGGTGGGGGTTAGGAGAGGCAGGACAAGGGCGGCGACGCCCGTCTCGGATTAATCGTCGATGGTTTTTACACCCCCCCCGTTCCGCGTTTTCGATATCGACGTGCGTGTTTAGAGTATATTTGACTGCCGCTATGAATTTGCATGCGACGACGCCGACGACGAAGATGATGAAACGGCATATTCTTAGGTTTTTTCGGTAAAGTCACGTAGGTAAAAAATTAAAATTAATAAAAAATAAAAATAAAATAAAAATCACGACGTTTCGGAGGCAACACAAGCTTCCGTCTTCAGGTGGAACTGTCACAGCACGATAGCTGTACCACTTGATACAGCTATCGTGCTGTGACGGCTGTACCACTTGATACAGCTATCGTGCTGTGACGGTTCCACCTGAAGACGGAAGCTTGTGTTGCCTCCGAAACGTCGTGATTTTTATTTTATTTTTATTTTTTATTAATTTTGATTTTTTTTTACCTACGTGACTTTACCGAAAAAACCTAAGAATATGAATCCTTGCAGTCACGAAAGGTCGCTTACGAGGCTCCCCTAACTAGTGGCGCTTGGCCCAGCTACGGCCGGGTGGTGGGGTGTCAGGGGGTGGCGGTGGGAAGGGCTCGGGGGACGATGGGGGGGGGGGACTGGTGGCGTGGGGTGGATCAGAGGTCGCAACCGGGTACCGGATACCCGTACCCTACCCTATACCCGGCTACCCATACCCGGCCGGGTACGGGCAGCCGTTTGCGACCCTGGTGCGGCCAGGTACGGGTAAAGAATCAAAACCCGTTTGCGACCTCTGGGGTGGATAGGCAGTACGGCCTGTTCTCGTACAACGCGGCGGTAGTTGCTTTCCTGAAGAACAGTCGCTATTTTTATTATTTTATTGTTTCCCTTCTACGTGACTTTACCGAAAGAACCAAGAAGATGAATCCCTGCAGCCACGAAAGCTTTAAATCGAAAAATACCAAAGTCTATTTTTATGCTTTTTGCATTGTGTACACAGACCGAGCAAAAAAACAGACGCGCGTGGGTAGCATCTAGAAGCACCTATGAAGGCCGGCATGGCACACGAGGGGGGTGGGTGGCCAGCTCCACGCCCAGCCGCTTTTGTCTCTCCACCAGCGATATTTGCGCATTGCACCAGGTACTCGTTTGAGGCCGAGTCGACCTAGGGGAGGCCCAGGACTGGTTCAAATATAATCGTCACTGGTGTTGGCCGTGGGGCGGGAATCGAACTTTGGGTTCGTAATGCAGCGCGCTGACCGCTACACCACCATGTACACGCACACAAATACAAAGATCCCCCGTATAGCCTTAACAGACTGTTGGGGCAAGTTCTGTTCGCGAGGAGCTATTAAGGCCGGCACGGCACACGAGGGGGTAGGTGGGTGGCCAGCACCACGCCCGACCGCCTTTGTCTCCCCAGCGGCGATGTTTTTAAACACACCACACGGGGTGCGTGCGCGCGTGCACGCACGCACGCACCAGCACTCTGTGTTTGTGCTTGCTGGGAGGAGCTTGACAGGAGCTGGCGTCGCCGTGAGACGCGCCGGGGGGCCCGGGCGCTCGCGGTTTTCCCAGCAAAGAAAATCTGTTTCCTACAATTCACCGGTTTCCTGGCAGCCCCCACTGGAGGGGGGGAGGGGGGGGATTTGGGCGCTGAGACCACATGCTACCCCCCCCCCCCCCCCCGCCGAACCGTCACGGACCTCGGCACGCAACAAATGGCAATCCTCTCTTTCTCTCCCCCCCCCCCCCTTGCCCTCACCGCGCGGCATTAAGCAGGGTGGCACCCTGCTTAATGCACCCTGGTAAATACCAGAGACAAAGTTTCCCCCCGTGTATAGCCTCTGCGAAGACCGGCGCGGCTCACGAGGGGGTGGGTGGTCAGCGGCACGCCCGGCCGCCTTTGTCTCCCTCGTGGCGATGTTTACACGTTACCACAGGGGCCACCCTGATCAACACCGGACTAGACGCTGGCACGTTTGTGTGTCAGCGTCGCTGTCCAAATTTGACAAACTACCCACCGCAAATGATTCAGTTGGGTTAGCCACCAAAGCAACATCACCCCCGACTGTTTCACACGAGCTCATGTCATCTGTCGTGTACGACCTCTCCCTCGTTAGTCTCGACCGGTGGCACCACGTTGGCTAGGAGATGTTAACTCCCTCGCCTGGTACACAGGAAGTCGTGGGTTCGATCCCCACCCTGACACCTGTTGTATATTTGGAGTTTGCGTGTCTCTCCCTTTCATCATCATCACGATGGCAAGGAGATGTTAACTACCTCGCATGGTATACAGGAGGGTCGTGGGTTTAGTCCCGACCCTGACGCCCGCTGTGTATTCGCATTTTACTCTGCGTGCGCGCGGCAGTGCATCGTATCTCGCCAAACTTTATCGTCACATTATCAATTGTGAAAATGTTTTCGCTTAACGCGACACCGTTCAGGACCGCATTCATATACCTGCGAGCGCGTTGAACGAGGACTCGCTGTCAAGGCCTGGGCCCCTTTCCTGTGTAACACGAGAGGGACGCACGCCGCTCGTTTGTCTCCCCGCTTTGTTTGCTTGCGTCTCGGGGGGGCGGCGTGGTGGGTTGCCTCGATGGGATGCGCCGTTAGTAGCCTAACGACGCCTTAATGGGCTCTGCCCCTTCGTGTGACGACTTGTGGCGTGCGCCATCGTTGTGAGCGTCCGCGTGCCTCCCGATGTCCCTGTGCTATGTGCTGTGTACGGTGTCTGTACTACGTTGCATGTACGTGCGTGAGCGCGCGCGTTGGGGCGAAACGAGTCTGCAAAATGTTTGTTGTGTGCTTGTCCTCTGCGTGCGAGCATTACGTTGTTTGTGTAATGTTACGCGGTCTTATCGTGTGATATTTGTAATGCGGTGTTATGTACGGTGTGTTGTATCGTGCAGTGTATGACATTTGTATTGTACGTGATGTGCTTTGTTGCGTATGACATTTGTACCGCGTGTTGTCTTGTGTGTTGTGACTTGGCGTGTGTGGTGGCAAGATGTTAACTACCTCGCCTGGTGTACAGGAGGTCGTGGGTTCAATCACGACCCTTGACGCCTGCTGCTGAAAATTTGGAGTTTTAATATTCTCCCTGTGGTCGCGTGGATTTTTCTCTGGGTCCTCTGGATTTCCCTTTCACATTTAGAATCAACATCTGTTCATGAAATTTGGCCGCTATAAATTCCATGCGATAAGCTACTTCGTTGAGCTATCATTTGTGGCCGGTTCACTGCAGTAAAAAAGAGCTGATTAAAAAAAAAATGTAATAGCAAAATAGAAAATAGTTTATAAATAAATTTCGATTTAAAGCTTTCGTGACCTCAGGGATTCATCTTCTTGGTTCTTTCGGTAAAGTCACGTAGAAGGCGTCCTCAGGTGAAGAATTCTTCACCTGAGGACGGCTGCTTGCGTTGTGGCCGAAACGTCGTGAGAATTATTTTATTATGTTTTATTTTTATTATTTTATTACTTCCCTTCTACGTGACTTTACCGAAAGAACCAAGAAGAAGTTTATAAATAGTTGTGACTTCCACGAAGCTCATGGCCCACACTAAACTGCGATCCACTGCACACACCAAGGCTGCAGATGCGGCTACCTGATGCACAAATGGAAAATTAAAAACTCTCCAGTAGTAGCGTGCGACCATGGATCATCAAGAACAGGACCACAGTACGACGGGTAACAAAGCAATTCCCCGAGATCCACAAATACGAAGAAGACATCACGGCAATAAAACTAATTCCGCTGACTCCTGACGCGGTTTTCTGGTCTTGCACATCTGAATGCGAAATTGTGGTTGCTGCTCTGTGTGTGTACGTTCTGTGTATATTGAACGAACTTCCTTCGCACCGGACGTAGCCGACCGTGCTCATCGGGAGTGCATCTACATCGGCCGCCGTGCGTAAGAAAAGGCTCGTGATTTGGTGGCGGATTGGCCTTCACCGCCCCCCTGTGGCTCGTCTGATAATTGCAGTTGCTCGATTTTAATGGCAACCGTCGCCCGCTTGAAATCCGCGACGCGGGGGTGCAAGCGCGTGTGTTGTTGAATGAGTTGCGGTGTGAAGTTCGTCGCGTGTTACGCCCGCGTCTGTGTGTGTGGTGTGTTGCCGCTCGCGTGCGATGACCGTACACGTGCGCGTTTGACGTGTGAAGCGTGTGTTGGTGTCGGGTGTGCGAGTTGTGCGATGCGGCGTGCGTGTGCGTCGTGTCGGTGGTGCGCGTCTTGTCCGTGTGTGCGTCGTGTACATCGTGTACAATTGTGTATGTGTGTCTTGTAGTGTGTGCGTCTTGCACGTTGTGTGTGTGTGTGCATCGTATCCATTGTGTGCGTGTATGCGTTTTGTCTGTTGTGTGTGCATATGCGTTTTGTCTGTTGTGTGTGCATCATGTACATTGTGTGTGTGTGCATCGTATCCGTTGTGTGCGTGTGCATCGTGTCTATCGTGTGTGTGTATGCGTTTTGTCTGTTGTGTGTACATCATGTACATTGTGTGTGCGTCTTGCACGTTGTGTGTGTGTGTGCATCGTATCCGTTGTGTGCATGTGCATCATGTCTATTGTGTGTGTGTATGCGTTTTGTCTGTTGTGTGTGCATCATGTACATTGTGTGTGCGTCTTGCACGTTGTGTGTGTGTGTGCATCGTATCCGTTGTGTGCGTGTGCATCATGTCTATTGTGTGTGTGTATGCGTTTTGTCTGTTGTGTGTGCATCATGTACATTGTGTGTGTGTGCGTCTTGCATGTTGTGTGTGTGTGTGTGTGCATCGTATCCGTTGTGTGCGTGTGCATCATGTCTATTGTGTGTGTATGCGTTTTGTCTGTTGTGTGTGCATCATGTACATTGTGTGTGTGCGTCTTGCGCGCATGCCGATCACGACGGGTGTTCGTTCCCCACTTCGCGCACTCCACCTCCGCGCTGCGCGTGATGTCCCCCCGCGGCTCTTTCGTGTCTCTCGTGTCTCTCGTGTCTCTCGTGCCGCGTGCTGTCTTCTTCGTGTCCTCTCGTTAATCTCTCTGCTGCTGCTGCTGGACACGGCAGGCGGTCGCCACAGCCACCGCTCTTACAGGACTCCAGGTAACGGCCCCGATGTCCAGACATTGTCCTCATCAGCCATGCTCTCTCCGCTGCTGGAATGAGCCCCCACCACATTTCACCGCCCTATCACTCCCGCACGCTCGCCGTCGGCGTCTGCGTGCTTTCTTTTTTTATACCCCGCGTGATCCCCTTGAGATGGAACGTCTCATTTGTTCAGGGTGTTCCCGGGAAGTCGGTGATCGAAATAAATAACAAAGCTTGCGTCTCGGGCCGGGTACGTTGATGCGCGGGCATTGACGTTCCGAGCTGTATGACGCTCGGTGCTTGCACCACCCCTCCGCCACCGCCCTCACCTCCCGCCACGACCATTCTTCCCGCTCCCCACCAGGTAAAGCTCACTGAGCGATGTAGCTCTATTTCAGAAGCGACCTGGCTGACACAAATGATAGCTTGACGAAATGGGCTCATCATCGTGTGGAAATTTATAGCAGCAGTCTAAATACTGTTGAACGTGCGATGTAGATTCAAAATTTCGATTTAAAGCTTTCGTGACTGCAGGGATTCATCTTCTTGGTTCTTTCGGTAAAGTCACGTAGAAGGGAAGTAATAAAATAAGAAATAATAAGACATAATCAAATAATTCTCACGACGTTTCGGCCACAACACAAGCAGCTGTCCTCAGTTAATGAACAGGTCTGTCGGGAGACAGCGTCTGAATGAAACACCACCAAGCTTGGAGCGTATATTTAAGCTGTGTTGGAAGGGGGGAAGGGCGCCTTGACAAAATAATTTGCATATCAAGAGGAATTAATGCAAATTATTTTGTCAAGGCACTCTTCCCCCCTTCCAACCCAGCTTAAATATACGCTGCAAGCGTGGTGGTGTTTCTTTCAGACGCTGTCTCCCCGACAGACCTGGTCTTCACCTGAGGACGGCTGCTTGCGTTGTGGCCGAAACGTCGTGAGAATTATTTTATTATGTTTTATTTGTATTGTTTTATTACTTCCCTTCTACGTGACTTTACCGAAAGAACCAAGAAGATAGATTCTAAATGTGGAGGGATAAACCCGAGGACCCAGGGGAAATTCCATGCGACCACGGAGAGAAAATGAAAACTCCAAACATACAGGCATAAGGGTCGGCATCGAACCCAAAGATCTTTTAGCTCCATGGGCTTGAACGTAGATATATTTTTTACCTTTCCTTTACTTTGGACCCTGAGAAAAATCCACACGACCATGGAGAGAGAGAGTGAGAGAGACACGTCATTTGTGTACAGGTCGCTTTTGAAAAATAAGTTAATGTCTCATTGGGCTTTGCCTGGTAGGATGGGAATAGTTCAGTTGTATTTGTATGTGTTTGGGTGATTTACCTTTTTTGTACTTTTTATTGTTGTAACGTTCTTACTCCGTGGCCCTACTGGGACATCTGTGGGAAAAAAAAGAGCTTTACATCCCATCGGATTCCCTCCAGTATAAAAATAAGAGATTCCGATCCTGAACCCCAAGACAGAGGTCGCAACCGGGTACCCGATACCCGTACCCTACCCGATACCCGGCTACCTGTACCCAGCCGGGTACGGATACCCGTTTGCGACCCTGGTGCGGCTGGGTACGGGTAGGCCGTGAGTCACTGGTGAGTAACCGTTTGTCACTCATTTCGGGTAGGGTACGGGTACGGGTCGGGTACCCGTACCCGGCCGGGTACGGGTACCTATTTGCGACGCTGGTGCGGCCGGGTACGGGTAAGGAATCAAAACCCGTTTGCGACCTCTGCCCCACGACCTCCCGGCGTGCCGGGCGAGGCATTGAACGTCTCGCCACCGTGTGCCGCGTGCAGACGGCTCGGACTCGCGGGACAAGCCCAAGATGTACCGGCTGCAGCTCAACGTGACGGAGGTTGGCAGCGACACGTCGTCGCCGCAGTTCATCCAGGTGAGAGGGGCTCGCGACGCGTGCGGAGGAAGGGGTCCCTTCCGAGGTCGTCACGGGTTGATTTTTTAAAATCCTTTATATTAAGTTCGCTTGCGTGCTTGCTTGCTTGCTTACGACCGTGCAAACCTTTCGGTCGTTTTTTAACCCACTTCCCGTGATCCAATCGAGTTGACATTTTGCACACAGACTCGTTGTGCGAGACAATTAATGTTCGTGAAATTTTTTTCCAAAATTTTACACTGTTTAGGGAAAACAAATTAAATATTTAATTACCAATTGTTTAATACTGCAGACAATCATCTGACCCATAGGTGGCAGCCATCTCAAGTTAGAGGACGAGAGGACTCTAGCCGCCACGCATATAAAGGATTTATAGTGAAAAACTTTGTTTTTACGGGTTATACTTATTCCCTTCCCGTTCCTGTTTGCTCTGGGGTCCCCCCCCCCCCCCCGTACCGCTGCCTGTACAGTAAGTTCTGTTAGCAGCTTGCCCCACCGCGCCACCCACCACACGGCACCACACAGCTGTCTGGCGCCGGTATCTTGCCCCCTCTACCGCCGCCGTTCTCTGCGCGCGTGTGCGTATGTTGAGGCCGACCGGCGGCGTGTGTGTCACGAGTGCCCATCAACGGCCAAGTCCACTCGGCTCCGCATCCTTCTGGACCACCTATAACGCACACACACGTGGAATAACAGGGTGGTTCACCCCCACCCTCACACCCACCCTCACACCCTCACGCCCACCCTCACACCCTCACTCCCACCCTCACACCCACCCTCACACCCACCCTCACACCCACCCTCACACCCTCACACCCACCCTCACGCCCACCCTCACGCCCACCCTCACACCCTCACTCCCACCCTCACGCCCACCCACCCTCACGCCCACCCTCACACCCACCCTTACACCCACCCTCACTCCCACCCTCACACCCTCCCTCACACCCTCACACCCTCACACCACAGCACCCTCACACCCACCCTCACACCCACCCTCACACCCTCACGCCCACCCTTACACCCACCCTCACGCCCACCCTCACGCCCACCCTCACACCCTCACTCCCACCCTCACACCCACCCACCCTCACACCCTCACACCCACCCTCACGCCCACCCTCACACCCACCCTCACACCCTCACACCCTCACACCCACCCTCACGCCCACCCTCACACCCACCCTCACACCCTCACACCCACCCTCACACCCTCACTCCCACCCTCACACCCACCCACCCTCACACCCTCACACCCACCCTCACACCCACCCTCACACCCACCCTCACGCCCACCCTCACACCCACCCTCACACCCTCACACCCTCACACCCACCCTCACACCCTCACTCCCACCCTCACACCCACCCACCCTCACACCCTCACACCCACCCTCACACCCACCCTCACTCCCACCCTCACACCCACCCTCACACCCTCACACCCTCACACCCACCCTCACACCCACCCTCACGCCCACCCACCCTCACGCCCACCCTCACCCTCACACCCACACTCACACCCTCACTCCCACCCTCACACCCCACCCTCACACCCCCTCACACCCACCCTCACACCCACCCTCACACCCACCCTCACACCCACCCTCACACCCACCCTCACACCCACCCTCACGCCCACCCTCACACCCACCCTCACGCCCACCCACCCTCACACCCACCCTCACACCCACCCTCACACCCACCCTCACGCCCACCCACCCTCACACCCACCCTCCCACCCTCACACCCACCCTCACACCCACCCTCACACCCACCCTCACGCCGCACAGCTGTTTGGCGCCGGCATCCAGCCGCAGCACTGCGTGGTCACCAACATGGAGGGCGTGGTGACGGTGACGCCGAGCAGCGTGGAGGCCGACACCTTCGTGCAGGGACGCCGCATCTCGGAGACCACCATGCTGCGCAGCGGCTGCACCCTGCGCTTCGGCCGCGCCAGCGTCTTCAAGTTCGTGGACCCCGGCCACGAGCCGCCCGGAGTCTCCTCCGGCGGAGTCCGCCGTGCGGCCGAGGGGGAGACGGAGCCGGCGCGCGCCACCGCCAGGAGGTGAGGCCGTCCGTGACAACCCCCCCCACCCCGTGTCGCCGTGATGAGCCGCCACTTGGTTGAGCCGCTATAGTTTGTGGTGGCCGGGTCGCTTGTGAAGAAGAGATGCATTGTAGGTCAGTCGTGTGCCCCTCTTTACCTGGGAAGATAATAAATAAATAGTTGATAGTTTTATTTGTTGTGGTCGGACGTCGATCGTTGGCTCGCGTGGCTTGAGTTCAGGATGCTGGTACGCAGGAGGTCGTGGGTTCAATCCCGACCCTTGACGCCTGCTGCTGTATATTTGGAGTTTTAATATTCTCCCCGAAGTTGGCGTTAGGGTGGCTAGGAGATGTTAACTACCTCGCCTGGTATACAGGTGGTCGGAGGTTTGATCCCGACCCTGACGCCTGCTGCTGTATATTTGGAGTTTGCGTGTCTCTCATCATCATCATCACGGTGGCTAGGAGATGTTAACTACCTCGCCTGGTGTGCAGGAGGTCGTGGGTTCAATCCCGACCCTGACGCCTGCTGCTGTATATTTGGAGTTTGCGTGTCTCCCCGCAGTTGCGTGGATTTCACTCGGGGTCCTCCGGTTTTTCCCTTGACCATTAATCAACCAACGTGCGTGTAGAGTATTTGGCTGCTGCTATAAATGCCCACACGATGATAAGCCGCTTCTTCGAGCTATCATTTGTGAAAGCCAGCTCTCTGTAGGCCTTGCCTGGTAAGTAAACAAACGGTGGCTATTAGGAGCAACTTATGAAGGCCCGCACGGCACATGAGGGGTTGATGTGGCCATTTACCACGGCTGTCCGCCTCTGCCTGAGGTTTATAACCAGGTCTCAGCCCAGTCATCATGTCTGTGTGTACGAATGACTGTGTGGTGTCTGTGACTGTGTGTGTCTACGTGTATTTATGTGGGGGTGGGGAGCGGTAGTGTCGCGGTCAGCGCGCTGCGCTACGAACCCGGCGATCCGGGTTCGACTCCCGCTCACGACCAACAACAGTGACGATTATCTGAACTGGTCCTGGGCCTCCCCTAGGTCGACTCAGCCTCAAATGAGTACACGGTGTAAAAACATCGCCACTGGAGAGACAGAGGCGGTCGGGCGTGGTGCTTGGCCACCCACCCCCTCGTGTACCGTTCCGGACTTCATAGGTGCTCGCTAACAGCACTTGCCCCTACAGTCTGTTAAGGCTATATGGGGGATCTTTATTATGTGGGGAGCGGTCGTGTAGAGGTAAGCGCGCTGCGGTATGAACCCAGCCACCCGAGTTCGATTCCTGCTCATGGCTAGCACCATTGATGAATATCTGAACCTGTCCTAGGCCTACCCTAGGTCGACTCAGCACCAAATGAGTAGCTGGTGTGATGTGTAGACATCACCACTGGGGAGACAAAGGCGGCCGGGCGTGGTTCTGGCCAAGCCACCCCCTCGTGTACCATTCCGGCCTCCATAGGTGCTCGCTTAACAGCACTTGCCCCTACAGTCTGTTAAAGGCTATACGGGGTATATTTGCCTTTGTGTTCATGTGAATGACTTTGTGTTTGTGTGTCTGTGTGTCTCTATTGCGTGTCCTCCCCACTGCGGGCAGCAGTAGTGGGCCCGTGCCCGTGCCGCACGAGACCACGTTTGAGCTCGACGGAGACGTCCACAGCAACTCGGACGCGCACGCCAAGGTGGGTGCACGCGCGCACACACAGGCGAAGGTCCCCCGTATAGCCTGAACAGACTGTAGGGGCAAGTGCTGTTAGCGAGCACCTATGAAGGCCGGCACGGCACACGAGGGGGTGGGTGGCCAGCACCACGCCCGGCCGCCTTTGTCTCCCCAGTGGCGATGTTTACACACCGCACTAGGTACTCATTTGAGGCTGTGTCGACCTAGGGGAGAGGCCCAGGACGGGATCACGGGATCAGATAATCGTCATCGGTGTTGGTGGCCGCATGCGGGAACCGAACTTGGGTCGCCGGTTTCGTAGCGCAGCGTAGCGCTAACCGCTACGCTCGGTGGTGGAGCTGTGGCGATACTCACGCCTCGCAGACAAAAAGCCCCCTGGGTTTGATGCCCGACTTGGTCACCCCTTGCCGGGTGGAGTTTCTATTCTCTCCGCCGGTTCTGCACGGGCTCCCCTCCCAAGATTCACCGGATTACTTCTATTGATGAACAAAAGAAAGTAAAGTACGATGCGACTGCTGGTGGGCCAAATATCACGCTGCTGGAAAATCACCCGCAAATGTGGATTAGACGTAGTCGCGACTTGGCCCCGCGCTGCCGCCAGGCCCTGGCAAGACCCTCCTGATAAAACGTGAAAAAATATTCGGCCTCGGTGAGGCTTTCCCTGGGTAAACTGTCGGAATTTTTACATTAAAATAATGATAACAACATCTGCACAATTCATTGTGTGTGCGCGTGTCTTTGTTGCAGCGTCAGGCCGATGGGAGGTCTGCGATGCGACCGGACAGAGTGGAATTTACCAAGTCAGAGTTACGGTGAGAGCCCTTTGGAGAAGCACACAGACAAAGGTCCCCCGTGTAGCCTTAACAGACTGTCGGGGCAAGTGCTGTTAGTGAGCAGCACCTATGAAGGCACGACACAAGAAAGGGTGTTGGTGGCAAGCACCACGCACGGCCGCCTCTTGTCTCCCTAGGTGTCGATGTTTCTCATTTGAGGCCGAGTCGACCTAGGGGAGGCCCAGGACCGGTTCAGATAATTGTCACCGATGTTGGTGGCCGTAAGCAGGAATCAAACTCGGTTTGCAGAGTTCTGTAGTGCAGCGCGCTAACAGTTGCTCGCTCACACACACGCACACCTAAGCGTGCATTCAATTGTACATAATAAAAAACAGGGCGATAGCATTCGCGCATACCCACACCATCAAAGACACAGATCCCACATACGACCATTCACAAACTTTGAGTTGTGCGCCTTTTGGCGTCATCTGGTCCAACCCATGTGAGACTAGGCTCTAAGGAAAGCTGTCTCGGGTGTGGACCAATCAACATCAAGGACAGTGCACATTATCAGAGTTATGTTTTTTGCTTGCATTATGACTGCAGGTATTGTGGTCTATGCAAACATGAGTCCTTGTAAAAAAGGTGTCAGTTTTGTTGCCAGATAGAAGGGTAAAAAACAATTATCATATTTTTTTACTGGCATATGAGGTTCCAATGGTGTAAATGCTTTACCCTGAGCTCTCATACTCTGATGGTACATTGTCTTTGAGTTGTGCGCCTTTTGGCGTCATCTGGTCCAACACCATGTGAGACTAGGCTCTAAAGAAAGCTGTCTCGGGTGTGGACCAATCAACATCAAGGACAGTGCATACATTATCAGAGTTGTGTTTTTTGCTTGCATTATGACTGCAGGTATTGTGGTCTATGCAAACATGAGTCCTTGTAAAAAAGGTGTCAGTTTTGTTGCCAGATAGAAGGGTAAAAAAACAATTATCATATTTTTTTACTGGCATATGAGGTTCCAATGGTGTAAATGCTTTACCCTGAGCTCTCATACTCTGATGGTGCATTGTCTTTGAGTTGTGCGCCTTTTGGCGTCATCTGGTCCAACACCATGTGAGACTAGGCTCTAAGAAAAGCTGTCTCGGGTGTGGACCAATCAACATCAAGGACAGTGCATTACATTATCAGAGTTATGTTTTTTGCTTGCATTATGACTGCAGGTATTGTGGTCTATGCAAACATGACTCCTTGTAAAAAAGGTGTCAGGTTTGTTGCCAGATAGAAGGGTAAAAAAACAATTATCATATTTTTTTACTGGCATATGAGGTTCCAATGGTGTAAATGCTTTACCCTGAGCTCTCATACTCTGATGGTGCATTGTCTTTGAGTTGTGCGCCTTTTGGAGTCATCTGGTCCAACCCATGTGAGACTAGGCTCTAAGGAAAGCTGTCTCGGGTGTGGACCAATCAACATCAAGGACAGTGCATACATTATCAGAGTTTTGTTTTTTGCTTGCATTATGACTGCAGGTATTGTGGTCTATGCAAACATGACTCCTTGTAAAAAAGGTGTCAGGTTTGTTGCCAGATAGAAGGGTAAAAAAACAATTATCATATTTTTTTACTGGCATATGAGGTTCCAATGGTGTAAATGCTTTACCCTGAGCTCTCATACTCTGATGGTGCATTGTCTTTGAGTTGTGCGCCTTTTGGCGTCATCTGGTCCAACACCATGTGAGACTAGGCTCTAAAGAAAGCTGTCTCGGGTGTGGACCAATCAACATCAAGGACAGTGCATACATTATCAGAGTTGTGTTTTTTGCTTGCATTATGACTGCAGGTATTGTGGTCTATGCAAACATGAGTCCTTGTAAAAAAGGTGTCAGTTTTGTTGCCAGATAGAAGGGTAAAAAAACAATTATCATATTTTTTTACTGGCATATGAGGTTCCAATGGTGTAAATGCTTTACCCTGAGCTCTCATACTCTGATGGTGCATTGTCTTTGAGTTGTGCGCCTTTTGGCGTCATCTGATCCAACACCATGTGAGACTAGGCTCTAAAGAAAGCTGTCTCGGGTGTGGACCAATCAACATCAAGGACAGTGCATACATTATCAGAGTTGTGTTTTTTGCTTGCATTATGACTGCAGGTATTGTGGTCTATGCAAACATGAGTCCTTGTAAAAAAGGTGTCAGTTTTGTTGCCAGATAGAAGGGTAAAAAAACAATTATCATATTTTTTTACTGGCATATGAGGTTCCAATGGTGTAAATGCTTTACCCTGAGCTCTCATACTCTGATGGTGCATTGTCTTTGAGTTGTGCGCCTTTTGGCGTCATCTGGTCCAACACCATGTGAGACTAGGCTCTAAGAAAAGCTGTCTCGGGTGTGGACCAATCAACATCAAAGACAGTGCACATTATCAGAGTTATGTTTTTTGTTTGCATTATGACTGCAGGTATTGTGGTCTATGCAAACATGAGTCCTTGTAAAAAAGGTGTCAGGTTTGTTGCCAGATAGAAGGGTAAAAAAACAATTATCATTCACAAACTGTTGGGGGAAAAGTGCCGTTGGCGAGTAGCGCACCCAATGAAGGCCAGGTACGAACGCGCCCCCATCGACACTTGCACCGGGGGACGGGAGTCGAACCAGCGACCTCCCGGGTGCCGAGTCCGGCGGTGAGGATGGTACGCTTTGTTTTTTGCGTTAAAGTCACGTAGGTCAAAAAATATTAAAATGAAAACAACTAAATTTCGATTGAAAGCTTTCGTGACTGCAGGGATTCATCTTCTTGGTTCTTTCGGTAAAGTCACGTAGAAGGGAAATAATAAAATAATAAAAATAAAACATAATAAAAAATGTTGCATTTTTATTATTTTATTATTTCCTTTCAAGAAGGGGGAAAAGCTAAATAAAAGCACGAAATTTTTTATTATTTTATTATTTCCCTCCTAGAAGGGAAATAATAAAATAATAAAAATAAAACATGATAGATTTATTTTTTATTTTTATTACTTTATTATTTCCCTTCTACGCGACTTTACCGACAGAACCAATAAGAAAACAACTAAATTAAATCACAAATTAAAGTAATAAAATAAAAAATGAGAACAACTTAATGAAATCGACGTTTCGGAAGCAACACAAGCCTCCGTCTTCAGGTGGAACCGCCACAGCAAAATTGCTGTAGTGAATCAAGAGAGCTGTTTTAGAGAACCGTGATATTATATAGGGTAAGAGAGGGGGGGGGGGAGGAGCCAAGGAGGATGTTGTCTGAGTTAATTGTGTTGTAAGTTTGTGTCGCTGGTGTGACTGTGGGTCGGCGTGTTTTCTGGCGCTTGCAGCGGCCAAGAGAAGCCGTCTCAAATCATCGATCTGCCGGCCACGCTGGAGCTGAGAGAAGGAGGTGAGTGAGTCAACTACGGCGGCCGTGTCGCCGCGTCGCACGCGGCTGCGGCCGTCTGGAACGCGCTCTTATTATAAGCCGCTGGAGCTATGCACTTTTTAGATCCTGACTCCCTCATCGCGGCTAAACAGGAGATTGCCTGGTAAGGTTGCCAGGGTGTGGAGTTGCATGCAGCTGGTTACTTAGAGGCATCCTGAGCCAGGATTTGAACCCGGGCTCTTCTTGGTGCAAGAGTGTCACCACCACCACCACCATCACCGCTGCCGCCACCACCGCTGCCACAACCACTGCCACCACCACCGCTGCCACAACTGCCACCACCACCACACCGCTGCCACCACCACCACTGCCGCCACCACCACCACTGCCACCACCACCGCTGCCACAACTGCCACCACCACCACACCGCTGCCACCACCAGCGCTGCCACAACCACCACCACCGCTGCCACCACCACACGGCTGCCACCACCAGCGCTGCCACAACCACCACCACCGCTGCAGCCACCACCACCGCTGCAGCCACCACCACCACTGCCACCACCACCGCTGCCACAACTGCCACCACCACCACACCGCTGCCACCACCAGCGCTGCCACAACCACCACCACCGCCACCACCACCACACCGCTGCCACCACCAGCGCTGCCACAACCACCACCACCGCTGCAGCCACAACCACCGCCGCCACCGCCTGCGTCACACATGTTAATCGACGCACCCCCCCCCCCATCGTCGTTGCTCCCCCACCCCCCACCCCTACCCCACAACACCTCCTCCTCCTCGACGGCCGACAGCGGAGGAGGCCTTCCTGGCGGGCGTGGTGAACTACACCAACAGCACGACGGCGCACTTCAAGCTGTCGCCCACCTACGCGCTCTACCTGGCGGCGCGCCGCACCCTCGGCAGCCCCAACACCGCCAGCGCCTCCTCCGCCAGCGAGGAGGAGCGTCTCCGTCGCACCGTGTCTCTCGTCAACCGCATGGTCGCCATGATGGAGGCCGTCATCCAGGTCAGCCTGTGCCCACGGGCCGCCAGGGAGTGGGGGAGCGCGTGGGGGGGGGGGTCTCCTCTTGTTCTCGTTGTTGACGTTTTCAGCGTTGGCGTAGCGTGCCCCGCTCCTTCCGCAAACTATTATGTTACCAGGTAAGGGGGGGGGCATTTAGATATTCGGGTTAGGGTGGCTTTAACCCAGTAAAATGGAATATTTTTGCCAGTATCAAAGTATGAAAAATAACAAGAATAGGTTTTGGTACTGGCAAAGGAGGTCTAGTAATGTAGATGCTCACCCCGAGCACTCATTATTCTGATAGTGCATTGTCTTTGAGCTGTGGGCGCCTTTTGGCGTACTCTGGTCTAGCACCAATGGAGACTTGGCTCAAAAGAAAGCCGTCTCTGGTGTGGACCAATCAGTTTCAAGGACAATGCAAATATTATCAGTGTGTGCTTTTTGTTTGCATTTTGACCACAAGTATTGTGGTTAATGCAGACGTGATTCCTTGTAAAAAAGTTTCAGTTTTGTTGCCAGAAAAAAGGGGAAAAACCCTATTTTTAATTAAGGCTCTGTAGCTCTTTTTCAGAAGCGAACTAGCCGCAAGTGGCAGCTCAAGTTAGAGCAGCCGCATACTCGCTAAACGCGCGATGTCGATTCTAAATGTGGAGGGATAAACTGGAAGATCTCGGAGACAAATCCACGCGACCACGGGGGGAGAGAGATACGCAAACTCCAAATATACAGCGGGTGTCAGGGTGGGGATCGAACCCACGACCTCCTGCGTACCAGGCGAGGTAGTTAACATCTCCTAGCCACCGTGATGATGATGAGAGAGAGAGACACGCAAACTCCAAATATACAGCAGGCGTCAGGATGGGGATCGAACCCACGACCTCCTGCGTACCAGGCGAGGGAGTTAACATCCATTTCCACCGGGACACCCGTAGTAGAGGAGGAGGAGTAGTAAAACGACACAAACTTCTCACTGTTGAAGTCCTCTTGTAATGGCCAGCAGGACATTACCATCACAATCAGTCTTTATTCAGGCTGGAGGAATCTGGTGAACTATCGCGCTCTTGTGCAGTAGTGGCGAGTCAGAAAGTTACAACAACAAACCATGCCAAAACCATTAGTAGAGCAAAGTATGGCAGAGGTAAGCAAGTCACTAAGTAAATAAAATATACGAGTACAATTTACTCCTAATAGAGCAGCAACACACTCTCTGCTGAAGCCCTCTTGCTGTGACAGCAGCAGCAGTAGCAGCAGCAGCAGTAGCAGCAGCAGCAGGGCCTCGATGTTGGAGCCAGGGAACCATCATCACTCAAACTCCGGTCATCCTCACAGCAACAGCAGCAGCAGCAGCAGCTTTTGTCGAGCCATCGAACAGAGACGGTTTAGCGCTTCGCCCGGCGCTTTCAGATGCGCTCCCGCGGCCGTCTGGAGCGCGCTCTTCCTGCCGATATCAGGAAGCCACTAGGGGAGCTATGTTGCACTTTTAAATGATCTCGATTGGGAAAATAATTTCTTGCGAACTGCTCTTTGCTTAGTGTTGTCCTTCCCCCGCACCTCCGATTAGCGTGGTTGGCTACGTACAGTGTGAAAGAAGTTCAACGTAGACAGCATACAGAGATGCCGCCACCGTCATGTGCGAGAGTGGAATAGCGGTGGCTCTTGGAGGCTGGCGCTTTTAAGTTGATCGGCCCTTGCCAATTTGATATCTACGCCTGCCCCTCGACCCTCAATTTCTCACTTTGCTTTGTTTGTCTCTGCGCGACTGAGCGCGTGCAAGCGTGCGCTTAAGCCGCTCGAGATGAAGGTTCAATAAATATCCGTGACAACGTTTGGTTTTTGGGGTAGGGTCGCGTAAAATAGAAATGTGCGTCGTTATAACCGCCATCACCGGACGCGGTCAATCGGTAAGCTTTGTGACGTCAACAAAACGTGCCAGATTAGTTAACGAGTTCACAACTAAATTTCGATTTAAAGCTTTCGTGACTGCAGGGATTCATATTCTTGGTTCTTTGGGTAAAGTCACGTAGAAGGGAAATAATAAAATAAAAAATAAAACAATACAATTCTCACGACGTTTCGATTGAAACACAAGCAATCATCATCAGGTGTGAAAACCACGGCAAGAAAATTTGATAAAAATTGGCGTTTTTTTTGTTAACGTTCAGAAAAAACCGCCACTTTTTTTCGTGAGAATTTTATTGTTTTATTATTTTATTGTTTCCCTTCTACGTAAATTTACCGAAAGAACCAAGAATATATAACCAAAGAATAAGAATATAGTTCAGAACTAACCGGTTGTTGTGTGTTGGAGAGTAAACCCACAACATCGTTTCCAATTCGAGTAGCCGTGACGTTTCTTACTAATTGGCTGTGTCGGGTGGTGGCGGGTTTCACGACACATTTATATTTACTCGATCTAACCCCTCAAAAAAACCCTTTATTCCGGATAATATTGGTTGCGAAAGCCTACTGCGTTGTTGTTTGCAATAGGACTTGTTGCTATTTGCAATAGGACTCTTTTCTTTACGGCGTGGACCTATCTTCTTGGTTATTTCGGTAAAGTCACGTAGAATGGAAATAATAAAATAATAAAAATAAAACATAATAAAATACAATTTTCACGACGTTTCGGCCACAACGCAAGCAGCCGTCCTCAGGTGAAGAATAGGTCTGTCGAGAAGACAGAGTCTGAATGAACACCACCAGGCTTGGAGCGTATATTTAAGCTGGGTTGGAGGGGGGAGAAGAGTGCCTTGACAAAATAATTTGCATATCAAGAGGAATTTAGCATATATATATAAGCTGGGTTGGAGGTGGAAGAAGAGCGCCTTGACAAAAGAATTTGCATATCAAGAGGAATTTTTAATCTCCCCCCTCGTCACTGGTGGAAATGTAATGAGATAAATTTAAGTCCCGAGCCCCTCTGCCATAGAAACCTGTAATTTTCCACTCACTGGTGTCGCCTGTCCCGAGAGAGAGAGGAGGCGGCTCTGTGTTGCATCCAGCGGCGGGAATGTGCCGGAATTTGGTGACGGTCCTTCTCAGGATACCAAACGCCAGGTGCCGGCACTTGCCAACAGACGGCTTTGCCGATTCCTAAGATAGATTTGAAGCTTTCGTGACTGCAAGGATTCATGCTCTTTGGTTTTTTTTTTCGGTAAAGTCACGTAGGTAAAAAATCTAATGAAATAAATGAAAACAACTAATGATAATTGTTTTTTTACCCTTTAATCTGGCAACAAAACTGACACCTTTTTTACGAGGAGTCATGTTTGCATAGACCCACAATACCTGCAGCCATAAAAAAACATAACTCTGATAATGTATGCACTGTTTGCATTATGACTGCAGGTATTGTGGTCTATGCAAACATGACTCCTCGTAAAAAAGGTGTCAGTTTTGTTGCCAGATTAACGGGTAAAAAACCAATTATATTTTTTTACTGGCAAATGAGGTACCAATGGTGAAAACAACTAAATTAAATGACGACGTTTCGGGCGCAACACAAGCTTCCTTCTTCAGGTGGGGACAACGTAGCGAAAGCACAACCGCTTAAGTGTGTCTAAGAGATAGCTGTGACGAGGAATTATATAGAATCATATTAAAAAAAGAGATTTCCTCTAAGCTGTGATGATTCTACAGAGGCTCAACGGCAGCGAGTGTGACTCAGTGTAGAGAGGAGGATGCGGAGGTCAGAGGAGCGACGCTCACTACAACGAGCGGAGCGCCGTGTGGCTGAAATGCAGCAGAATCTGAATTGGAATGCGATTATACTGCAGGAGTAATCCGATGAGCTGTCAAGCTCTTATGCACAGATGTCCAGCAAGTTGGCACAGTACGGAGGGGAAACAGCTGGTGTAACTGCCAGTTGTCTCGGTTAACCCATGGCACACTGGGTCTGTCCCATGACCTCCTGCCAGCAAGGAGCCTTCGACGCTTCACGCGGCCTCGGGAGTGCACATCTCCTGGCACAGGCACCGTGGTGACGTCACCGCCACTTCAGTGGTGGATGGCGCTGGCTTGCTGCTGCTGCTGTTGTTGTTGAGTGCCGTGTGTGTGGAGAGCCGTTAGCGTGCTCTCCAAAAATGGGCCGCCAGCACCAATGGGTTTCATACTCTTTGGTTTTTTCGGTAAAGTCACGGAGGTAAAAAATAAGTAAATAATAAAATAATAGAATTAAAAAATAGCTAAATGTGTATTTTATTTTATTATTTACTTATTTTTCCCTACGTGACTTTACCGAAAAAACCTCAGAGTATGAATCCTTGCAGTCACGAAAGCTTCAAATCTAGAACGGGTTTCATACGGAGACTTCCCACGTACCTGGGCGTGGGGCGCGCAGTTCCAGCCTCACCGCGCTTGACAGAATCTCACATAGTCGGGGCGATTGGTCCATCCAGCACTCGCAGATTCTTATCTCATTATAGTTATAGAGCAGAGCGCCTCAGCTCATGGCGCTCAATAAATTAGTTTAAAAGCGGAAACAGCACGGAGAGTGGTTTAGATGGACAGTGCTGCAAGGGCTGAGGAGTGAGTGACCGTAACAGAGGTCACGTGGGGGTCACGAATGGGTGACAGGGGAGTGACGGGACGCAGTGGAGGTGCGAGGGGAGGGAAGAGGAAGAGAATGGGAGATGGAGAAAGGTGAGGATGTAGGAGAGGAACGGAAGGAGGTTAAGGAGGGTAACTGCTTAATGTACAGGGGCAGTGTTGAGTCTATGGGCAGTGTTGAGTCTATGGGCAGTGTTCAGCCTATGGGCAGTGTTGAGTCTATGGGCAGTTTTGGGTCAATGGGCAGTGTTGGGTCTATGGGCAGTGTTGAGTCTATGGGCAGTGTAGAGTCTATGAGCAGTGTTCAGCCTATGGGCAGTGTTGAGTCTATGGGCAGTTTTGAGTCTATGGGCAGTGTGCAGTGTTGGGTCTACGGACAGTGTTGGGTCTTTGGGCAGTTTTGAGTCTATGGGCAGTGTTGAGTCTCTGGACAGTGCTGAGTAGATGGGCAGTGTTGAGTCTATGGGCAGTGTTGAGTCACTCACCTTTCATCACCCATGATCAATTCACTGCTGGATGAATGCCTCTTCCCCAGGCCACCATACTTCCTCCACGCAGGCAGTGTTGGTGGTGTCGATGCTGCTGGTGGTGTTGCTGTAGGGAGCGGTAGTTCAGCGGTTTGTGCTGAGCTACGAACCTGGTGACCCGAGTTCGATTCCCGCTCACGGCCAACACCAGTGACGAATATCTGAATCGTTGCTGGGCCTCCTGTAGGTCGACTCAGCCTCAAATGTGTACCTCGTGCAGTGTGTAATAAACATTGCCACTGGTGAGACAAAGGCGGTCGGACGTGGTGCTGGACATCCACCCCTTCGTGTACCGTGCCGACATTCATAGCTGCTCGCTAACAGCACTTGCCTCTACATTCTGTTAGGGCTACACGGGGGATCTTTGTCGTTGGTGTTGGTGTCGCTGTGTCCGCGGTTTGACTCGCTCGACCCCTCAACCGCGTCCCCTGCCCCCCTCTCTCTCTCTCGGTCCCCAATCTCTCTTTTCAGGACCTGAAGCACCACGAGCAGGTACGGTGTGTGAGCGCTACCACCACCGCTGCCCCCCCCCTTACCCCCACCCCTCCTCACCTTCCATGCGTTGCTTGCCCAAGTAACACCACAAAGCCCGTGGCCTCGCATCAGTGTCAATGCAACGCTCGCCGCGACTCATGCCGATCGATCGATCCTTTATTTTGCGTGCGAATGTCACCCTCAAATAGAGTGGGCGTCGGTACACGTTACTGCGGAAAGGGAACGGTGCAGGGGGCGTGAATCTACCCTTTAGTACAATCTAATCGATGAGCATAACATATCTACACACTTGTCTCTGTCTGTGTGTCTGTTAAGGCTATACGGGGGGAGGGGTCTTTAACTCTAGATTTGAAGCTTTCGTGACTGCAAGGATTCATATTCTTAGGTTTTTTCGGTAAAGTCACGTAGGTAAAAAATTTAAATTGATAAAAGTAAAATAAAAATAAAATAAAAATCACGACGTTTCGGAGGCAACACAAGCTTCCGTCTTCAGGTGGAACCCTCACAACACGATAGCTGATACAGCAATCGTCGTGATTTTTATTTTATTTTATTTTTATTTTATTTTTATTGATTTTTATTTTTTACCTACGTGACTTTACCGAAAAAAAACCTAAGAATAGGACATGGGCAGTTCGGCGGTGGATCATCGAAGCTCATCCGCTGCCCGCGGCCTTTTTGAGTGCCACGCGTTGTGGTGCGGTTTTCACCGGGGGGTTCTCCAGAACATTCCGCAGTTACCGTTGCTGGTTTAGTTTTGGTACTCCAGCTGCCGCGACTACGGTCGCCTGACTCGGGTTCTTAGTTCGTCAACGTGGGAGCTGGATCAGTGTTGCGTGATGACAGCGGCTCTGGTTCTTCGTTCATCAACGGCAATACACAAAGAGTGACATCCCTCTAACACCCATCATCATCATCGTGCTGCTGTCAAACCCCCAATGGTATCAAATAGTGCGTTGAGCTTCACACTGCTGATGTCTTATCGGCGAAAGTGGGCCCCCTCCCCTCTAGAAATTGGTGAAGAACACCGCTTTATCTCTCACTTTGCCATGGCATGTTTATTCACGATTATTATCATTAGTTCCCCGCTCTTTTACCCCCCCCGCCCGCCGCCCGCCCATGGAGAACCCCCGCCGAGTCTCTTGATTCTTCTTTTTCAAGGGGGGGTAGGGGGGGGGCGGCTGACGATGGCTGCTGCTGTGTGTTTGTGGTTCCCCGGTTGGGTAAATGACGTTGACAACCCCCTAACGGTGGAGCACTTAACGCTGAGCGCACTGCCGATCTCATCATATCTCGGACGCCAAGCGGGGGTTGAGCCTGGATAGTTGATTTCGTTGGGGCACCACCACCAGTCGTGCATAGCAGGGTGCTATAGGTTCCTACTAGCCGCTGGGGGGGTCTACATTGCTGGCAGCAGAGGGCTGTGCAGCAAGGTTCGTTTGTTTGTGCACTACACTCATCGGAATCAGAACCTGTATTTATGCTGCAGGAGGAATCCGATGAGCTATTAAGCTCTTTGGCAGATGTCCAAACACGATACAAAAACACGATAGGAGTGCAAAGTATAGGAAAGGTAAAAAAATAAATAAAAACAAATTAAACTCATCTTCTTGGTCCTTTCGGTAAAGTCACGTAGAAGGGAAGTAATAAAATAATAAAAATAAAACATAAAATAATTCTCACGACGTTTCGGCCACAACGCAAGCAGCCATCTTTAGGTGAAAACCAGGTCTGTCGAGGCGACAGCGTCTGAATGAAACAGCACACGTGCTTGTATATATGGTGTTACATTCAGACGCTGTCGCCTCGACAGACCTGGTTTTCACCTGAGGACGACGGCTGCTTGCGTTGTGGCCGAAACGTCGTAAGAATTATTTTATTACGTCTTATTATTTATTATTTTATTATTTCCCTTCTACGTGACTTTACCGAAAGAACCAAGAAGATGAATCCCTGCAGTCACGAAAGCTTTAAATCGAAAAATTTAACTCGACAATCATTTTTTATCTCACCCAGGTAAAGCCCATCGAGCGTATTTAGTTTCCTTTTCAGAAGCGACCTGGGCCACAAATGAGAGCTCGGCTCAGCGGCTCATCGTCGCGTGGAAGTGTGGAGCAGCAAAACAATCTCGATGATCGTACGCTCGCACATCGACACTCGCCCGCCCTCAGCGCCAGCCCGCACTGGCTGGCGCGGTGAAGTACGGCCGGTAAACCCGCACGGCCGGTGGGGGGGCAGCCCCCCTCAGTCCAGCAGCAGATTGACAGAGTGGGGGGGGGGGGGGGGGGGGGTGGGAGCGTGGCGACGCGTACAAACTCGCCTACGTCGCTAACGTTGCTTGCGACGACTCCGCACTTTTGGTCGCGAAATCTTCTGACGACGTCGCGGCCGGAGGAGCGAGTGTCAAAGCCGCCCCCTTGGCTGTGAGTGTAACCCTGGCTCCCCCCCTTCCCCCTGTTACCCCCGTCCCCCCCGCCGCTTTCCATGCATCTCGCTGTCCCCATCCACCCACGGCACCCGGACGCGATCTCCACCCCTCCCTCCGCCCGCGTGCGTACCGGAGCGTGAACGTGGAACGACTCAAATTGCTAAAACGATGAGCTACGTTTTATTTTGTGCCGCGTAATGGCCCGCGTGAGCTGTCCAGCTCTTTTTGTTTTGTTCCGTCGCGTGGGAATTTGTGACGGCCAAATATAAACGCGTGTCGTCGATTACAAATGTGGAGGGCAAAAATCGGAGGGGCCGGAGAAAAATTCGCACGACCACAGGGGGGGGAACGAGAGAGAGACACGCGCAGACTCCAAATATACAGCAGCAGGCGTCAGGGACGGGATCGAACCCACGACCTCCTGTACACCAGGCGAGGTAGTTAACATCTCCTAGCCACCGTGATGATGATGAGAGAGAGAGACACGCAAACTCCAAATATACAGCAGCAGGCGTCGGGGACGAGATCGAACCCACGACCTCCTGTACACCAGGCGAGGTAGTTAACATCTCCTAGCCACCGTGATGATGATGAGAGAGAGAGACACGCAAACTCCAAATATACAGCAGCAGGCGTCAGGGACGAGATCGAACCCACGACCTCCTGTACACCAGGCGAGGGAGATAACATCTCCTAGCCACCCTCCCTTCCCACCGCAACCGCAACCACCCACCTCTCCCCGCTAACACCGTCACGTCAGTGCTCTGTCCGCTCGTTCACCCGTGCCTCATCTGCGCTTGCCGTGCGGACTAACTGACGCGCACTCACGCCGTGACCGCGTCGGTGTGATTGTGTTGAATGCACAAGATCTGCGGCGATGATTGTGGTTGATGATTGTTGCCGGGGTGGTTGTGTTTGTGTTGTTGGTGGAGCAGGAGCCGAGTAGGACGGTGAGCACGCTGGCATTCTGGAATGGTGGTAATGCTCGTTGTGAGAGTGGTGGTGGTGGTATTGTCGTGCTGATTATTGCTGTGGTGGTGGTGGTGGTGGTGATTGTGGTGCTGTGGTGATTGTGGTGCTGATCGTTACGGTGGTGGTCGTGGTGGAGCGGGAGCAGAGAAGGATGGTGCACGAGCTGGTGTTCTGGAATGGTGGTCGTCTTGCTGGTTATGATCGTGGTGGTGGTGTTGTGCTGATCATTGCCGTGGTGGTGGTGTTGTTGTGGTGATTGTGGTGCTGATCGTTGCCATGGTGGTTGTTGACGTGGTGGTGGTGTTGTGGTGATTGCAGTCCTGATCGTTGCCATGGTGGTTGTTGACGTGGTGGTGGTGTTGTGGTGATTGCGGTGGTGGTCGTTGCCATGTGGGTTGTTGACGTAGTGGTGGTGTTGTGGTGATTGCGGTGGTGGTCGTTGCCGTGGTGCTGGTGTTGTGGTGATTGCAGTCCTGATCGTTGCCATGGTGGTTGTTGACGTGGTGGTGGTGTTGTGGTGATTGCAGTGCTGATCGTTGCCATGGTGGTTGTTGACGTGGTGGTGGTGTTGTGGTGATTGCAGTCCTGATCGTTGCCATGGTGGTTGTTGACGTGGTGGTGGTGTTGTGGTGATTGCAGTCCTGATCGTTGCCATGGTGGTTGTTGACGTGGTGGTGGTGTTGTGGTGATTGCAGTGCTGATCGTTGCCATGGTGGTTGTTGACGTGGTGATGGTGTTGTGGTGATTGCAGTCCTGATCGTTGCCATGGTGGTTGTTGACGTGGTGGTGGTGGTGTTGTGGTGATTGCGGTGGTGGTCGTTGCCATGGTGGTTGTTTGCCATGGTGGTTGTTGACGTGGTGGTGGTGGTGTTGTGGTGATTGTGGTGCTGATCGTTGCAATGGTGGTTGTTTGCCATGGTGGTTGTTGACGTGGTGGTGGTGGTGTTGTGGTGATTGCGGTGGTGGTCGTTGCCATGGTGCTGGTGCTGTGGTGATTGCAGTGCTGATCGTTGCCATGGTGGTTGTCGACGTGGTGGTGGTGTAGTGGTGATTGCGGCGCTGATCGTTGCCATGGTGGTTGTTGCCGTGGTGATGGTGATTGCGGTGCTGATCGTTGCCATGGTGGTTGTTGCCGTGGTGGTGGTGATTGCGGTGCTGATCGTTGCCATGGTGGTTGTTGCCGTGGTGGTGGTGCTGTGGTGATTGCAGTGCTGATCGTTGCCATGGTGGTTGTCGACGTGGTGGTGTAGTGGTGATTGCGGCGCTGATCGTTGCCATGGTGGTTGTTGCCGTGGTGGTGGTGATTGCGGTGCTGATCGTTGCCATGGTGGTTGTTGCCGTGGTGGTGGTGGTGGTGCAGGAGCAGAGCGGCATGGCGAGCGCGCTCGCGTTCTGGATGGCCAACGCCTCGGAGCTGCTCAACTTCCTGAAGCAGGACTCTGAGCTTGGCCGCGTCACCGCCGATGGCCAGGACGTGCTGGCAAGCGGCGTGCACACGGCCTTCCGGTGAGACACGCCGGCACAAACACAAAGGTCCCCCCCCCCCGCCGCCGCCGGTGTAGCCTCAACAGACTTTTCAGGTTCAAGTTTATTTATCTGGTATAGCCCTGTGAGTCATTCGGCTCTTGAATCGGGTGCAACCGCAAAAAACTAAAACATGAACAAGAAAACATCTTAAAGTGAATATGTGTAGTTGGTTGTGTCGGGTGGTCGCGGGTTTTAACGACACATTTATATATTTACACGATCTTAACCCAAAAAGAAAAACCTGTATTATAGATTATCTTTGTGTGTACGTATTTATCTTAAACTTCTTTCGCACCGAACGTAGCCAACCGTACTAATCGGAGGTGTGCGGGTTGTGTGTGTGGGGAGCGGTGGTGCAGCGGTTCGCACGCCGCGCTACGAACCCGCCCACCCGAGTTCGATTCCCGCTCACGGCCAACACCGTCGAGGATTATCTGAACCAGTCATGGGCCTCCCCTAAGTCGACTCAGCCTTAAAATAGTACCTGGTGCGATGTGTAAACATCACCACTGGGGAGATAAAGGTGGCCGGGCGTGGTGTTGGCCACCCACCCCCTCGTGTACCGTTCCGGCCTTCAAAGGTTCTCGCCCAAAAAGTCTGTGAAACGCGTTATGGGGGTCTTTGTCTTTCTGTGTTTGTGCGTGTGTTTGTGCGTGTGATTGTGCGTGTGATTATGCGTGTGTTTGTGCGTGTGTTTGTGCGTGTGTTTGTGCGTGTGATTGTGCGTGTGTTTGTGCGTGTGTTTGTGCGTGTGTTTGTGCGTGTGTTTGTGTGCGTGTGTGTGTGCGTGTGTGCGTGTGCGTGTGTGCGTGTGCGTGTGCGCGTGTGCGTGTGTTTGTGTGCGTGTGTTTGTGTGCGTGTGTTTGTGTGCGTGTGTTTGTGTGCGTGTCTTTGTGTGCGTGTGTTTGTGTGCGTGTGTTTGTGCGTGTGATTGTGCGTGTGATTGTGCGCGTGTGTTTGTGCGCGTGTGTTTGTGCGCGTGTGTTTGTGCGCGTGTGTTTGTGCGCGTGTGTTTGTGCGCGTGTGTTTGTGCGCGTGTGTTTGTGCGCGTGTGATTGTGCGCGTGTGATTGTGCGCGTGTGATTGTGCGCGTGTGATTGTGCGCGTGTGATTGTGCGCGTGTGATTGTGCGCGTGTGATTGTGCGCGTGTGTTTGTGCGCGTGTGTTTGTGCGCGTGTGTTTGTGCGCGTGTGTTTGTGCGCGTGTGTTTGTGCGCGTGTGTTTGTGCGCGTGTGTTTGTGCGCGTGTGTTTGTGCGCGTGTGTTTGTGCGCGTGTGTTTGTGCGCGTGTGTGCGTGTGTTTGTGTGCGTGTGTTTGTGCGTGTGATTGTGCGTGTGTTTGTGCGCGTGTGATTGTGTGTGTGATTGTGTGTGTGTAACTGCAGGCACCTGGTCCACTGCCTGCAGTCAGATCTCAACAAGTGCATGCCGGCCTTCCTGGAGGATCCGGAGGAGCCCAGCGCCCAGGGCCCCAAGATCGGTAAAACTGCTGCCCCTTTTGCTTCCCTTGCTCTCGTGCTGCCCCCATCCACCCCATCCCCCCCCCCCCCAACTGCTGCTATGTGCTCCCCTCTCTCTGATTTAAGCTTCTCCGCGTTTTTTTTCCCTGCCGCTGCTGCCCAAAGTGACGCGTTCTTGCCTCCCCCTGCTACTCGCAGATGTCCACTAGGCATCCGCGTGCCCTTTTGTTTTAAAATATAGATTTTCTGTAGCAGTTGTCCGAGTAAATGAATGGAGGCATCGCGGCACCGGTTGACCTGCTGTGCCATGTTTTTTTTTTATTTTCCCTTCTGTGGCCACCAGATGGGAGTAGCAGCAGACAGCATCTCCGCTTTGTGTGTGTGTAGAAGAGCGGTGGTGCAGTGGTCGTGCAGCCGTTAGCTGCACCACCGCCATTGACGATTATCTGAACCGGCCCTCGGCCCTCCCCGAAGTCGACTCAAATGAGTACCTGGTGCGGTGTGTAAACATCGCCACTGGGGAGCCAAAGGCGGTCGGATGTGGTGCTGGCCAACCACCCCCTCGTGTGCCGTGCCGGCCCTCTCATAGGTGTTACTCGCTAACAGCACTTGCCCCTACAGTCGGTTAAGGTTATACGGGGGGGGGGGGATCTTTGTCTTTTTGGCCAGCAAACAAAACCTGCCCTGCCCTGAACTTATACCTGGATTGCTTTCCAAGAATAGAGGCGGCCGTCTGTGAAACGGTGAATTTCCTTCTTAATAAAAATCATAATCCTATTAAGTTCAACTTGTAATGCACGCCGTGCTTGATCCCTCTCATACTCTTAGGTTTTTTCGGTAACGTCACGTAGGTAAAAAAATAATAATAAATCACGACGTTTCGGAGGCAACACAAGTCTCCGTCTTCAGGTGGGACTGTCACAGCTAAATTTACTGTATCAAGTGAATCGGTAAATTTAGCTGTGACGGTCCCACCTGATGTATTATTTTATTATTTTTTACCTACGTGACTTTACCGAAAGCAACCTAAGAGGATGAATCCCTGCAGTCACGAAAGCTTCAAATCTAGAATTTATCCCTCGTGGAGAGACAGTGAGCACGAGAGAGAGAGCGAGAGGGAACGACTTGGAGGTGTGAGGAGGAACCAAGGACACGGAGGGGAAGGCAGTAGCCAGCAGAGGTCGCAACCGGGTACCCGATACCCGATACCCGTACCCTACCCGATACCCGGCTACCCGTACCCGGCCAGGTACGGGTACCAGTTTGCGACCCTGGTGCGGCCGGGTACGGGTAGACCGTGAGTCACTGGTGAGTAACCGTTTGTCACTCATTTCGGGTAGGGTACGGGTACGGGTAGGGAACGGGAATCCCTACCCGGCTGGGTACGGGTACCCGTTTGCGACCCTGGTGCGGCCGGGTACGGGTAAGGAATCAAAACTCGTTTGCGACCTCTGGTGGCCAGGCAGCAATCTGGCGCCAAATTCGGCTTGTCCATCAGCTCTGTGTGGTCATCAGTCTCATCCTCTTGCTCCTCTCACTCCCTCTTCCTCCTCTTCCTCCTATTCCATCTCGTCGTCCCTCGCCCTCCTCTCCCTCCCTCTTCCTCCCTCGCCCTCCTCATCCACCTATTCCTCATCATCCTATTCCTTCTCAGCGTCTCTCGCCCTCCATCACCCTCCATCACCCTCCCTCTCCCTCCCTCTTCCTCCCTCGCCCTCCTCATACTCTTCCTCCCCTTCCCTCCTCATCCTCCTATTCCTTCTCGTCGTCCCTCGCCCTCCTCATCCTCCCTCTCCCTCCTCTCCCTCCCTCGCCCTCCTCATCCTCTTCATCCTCTTATTCCTCCTCATGCTCCCTCGCCCTCCCTCCCTCCCCCTCCCAGACGACGTGCTGCAGACGCTGAGCGGCGCCATGTCCTTGCTGCGCCGGTGCCGCGTGAACGCGGCGCTCACCATCCAGCTCTTCTCGCAGCTCTTCCACTTTGTCAACATGTGGCTCTTCAACGAGCTGGCGCGGGGCGCTGCGGCTCGCCAGCCCCTCTGCTCCTACTACTGGGGGGTGGCGCTGCACGAGCGCCTGCACGCCGTCGAGGGCTGGGCCGAGCGCCAGGGCCTCGAGCTCGCCGCCGACTGCCACCTCAGCAGGATCATGCAGGTGTGGGTGGTGTGTGTGTGTGTGTGGGGTGTGTGTGTGTTGCGTGGGGTGTGTGTGTGTTGCGTGGGGTGTTTGTGTGGTGTGTGGTGTGGTGTGTGTGTGTGTGGTGTGTGGTGTTTGTGGTGTGTGGTGTCTTGTGGTGTGTTGTGTGTGTGTGTGGTATTTGTGTGGTGTGTGTGGTGTGTGTGATGTGTGTGATGTGTGGTGTGTATGTGGCGTGTGTTGCGTGTGTGTGATGTGTGTTGTGGTGTGTGTGTTTGTGTGGTGTGTGGTGTGTATGTGGTGTGTGTGTGGTGTGTTGCGTGTGTGGTGTGTGTTGCATCTGTGGTGCATGTGATGTGTGGTGGGTGTGTATGTGGTGTGTGGTGTGGTGTGTGTTGCGTCTGTGGTGCATGTGATGTGTGTGTGGTGTGTGTACTTACTCGCTAACAGGACTTGCCCAACAGTCCTATTAAGGCCTTCCGGGGGGGGATCTTTTTCTTTGCATGTGAGTGGGTGAACTGCAGCATGTGTGGTGTGCTGTAGAGTGTGGTGTACTGTGGAATGTATAGCGTATTGTGTGGTGTACTACGCTGTGTACATTGTGGTGCGGACTGTGTGCATGTGGTGCAGGCTGTGTGTGGCACAAGCGTCGTGGTGACATCACCGCCACTTAGTGGGGAATGGCGGTTGTTGTTGTTGTTGTGTCTATGTGTTGGCCGTGGTGGAGTGTCAGGAGCGGTAGTGTAGCAGTTAGCATGCTGCACTATGAACCTGGCGAGTTCGATTCCCGCTCACGGCCAACACCAGTGACGATTATCTGAACCAGTCATGGGCCTCCCCTAGGTCGACACAGCCTCAAATGAGTACCTGGTGCCAATGGGAAGACCAAGGTTACCGGGCGCGTCGTGCTGGCCACCCCACCCTTTTGCGTGCCACAGTGCCGGCCTTCATAGGTGCTTCTCGCTAACAGCACTTGCCCCAACAGTTTGCTAAAAGCTATTCGGGGGATCTTTGTCTTTGTGCTTGCGTGTGTGTCCGTGTGTGCGTCTGTTTGTGTGCATGTGTACGTGTGGGCGAGCGGCGGTTAGCGCGCCGCGCTACGAAAGCCGGTGATCCTTAGTTCGATTCCCGCTCACGGCCACGAGCACCGGTGACGGTCTGCTCGGCCTCAGATGAGTACCTGTGGGGGGCGGAGTGTAAGACATCGCACACCCGGGGAGACAAAGGCGGCCGGGCCCGTTGCCGTTAATCCTCTTGTTTCGATTTAAAGCTTTCGTGATTGCAGGGATCATCTTCTTGGTTCTTTCGGTAAAGTCACGTAGAAGGGAAGTAATAAAATAATAAAAATAAAACATAATAAAATACAATTCTCACGACGTTTCGGCGACGGCTGCTTGCGTTGTGGCCGAAACGTCGTGATAATGATTTTATTACGTTTTATTTTTATTATTTTATTATTTCCCTTCTACGTGACTTTACCGCAAGAACCAAGAAGATGAATCCTCTTGTTGTTGTTGTTGCACTTCTCACCGTGCGGTCTGCATCCCAGGCCACGACCCTGCTCACGATGGACAAGTACGCGCCCAAGGACGCGCCGGAGATCAGCAGCACCTGCTTCAAGCTCAACTCACTGCAGCTGCGCGCACTGCTGGAGGGATACCAGGGCGCCACGGGGGAGCCCAGCATCCCTCGCGTACGGAGGGGGGGCACGGCACGGGAGACACGCACGGCGGAGAGGGGGGGCGATGGCAGATACGCTGGCTGTCGTAGGGGATAGACCGGGTGACGTGGGGATAGACCGGGTGACGTGTGGATAGACCGAGTGACGTGGGGATAGACCGGGTGACGTGGGGATAGACCGGGTGACGTGTGGATAGACCGGGTGACGTGGGGATAGACCGAGTGACGTGGGGATAGACCGGGTGACGTGTGGATAGACCGGGTGACGTGTGGATAGACCGGGTGACGTGTGGATAGACCGGGTGATGTGTGGATAGACCGGGTGACGTGTGGATAGACCGGGTGATGTGTGGATAGACCGGGTGACGTGTGGATAGACCGGGTGACGTGTGGATAGACCGGGTGACGTGTGGATAGACCGGGTGACGTGTGGATAGACCGGGTGACGTGGGGATAGACCGGGTGACGTGTGGATAGGCCGGGTGACGTGTAGATAGACCGGGTGACGTGGGGATAGACCGGGTGACGCAAGGAGACAACGTTAGTCGGGAGTGGAGCTGGCGATCCACCCAACTCGTGTGCCCCACTGCCGGCGTTCATCGTCGCTACTCGCAAACGGCACTTTCCCCGACAGTCTGTTGAAGCTGCACGGGGGGTGGGTCTTTGGTCTTCGCAGGAACTGATCGACAGCGTGGTTGCCATGGCCACCAGCACTGCTGACGAGCTGGCGCACAGCGATATGCGCGAGGTGCGTCTGGAGGAGGACCCGGACCTGCAGCTGCCCTTCTTGCTGCCCGAGGACGGCTACTCGTGCGACATCGTCAAGGGGGTGCCACACGGACTCGCCGAGTTCCTCGCTCCGCTCTGCCAGAGAGGTACGGGGGAGAGCGGGTGGGAGAGAGAGATGGAGTGAGCAGTGGAGAGATGCAGAGCGAGTGTGAGAGAGAGAGACGGAGTGAGGGAGTAAGCGGGGTTCCAGACAGACTCGCCGAGTTCCTCGCTCCGCTCTGCCAGAGAGGTACGGGGAGAGCGGGATGGAGAGATGGAGTGAGCAGTGGAGAGATGCAGAGCGAGTGTGAGAGAGAGAGACGGAGTGAGGGAGTAAGCGGGGTACCACACGGACTTCGCCGCGTTCCTCGCACCGCTCTGGCCCAGAGGCACGGGGGAGAGGGAGGGAGAGATGAAGGGGGAGAGATACAGAGAGAATGTTTGTGTGTGTGTAAGAGAGAAAGAGATGGAGTGAATGCCCCGGTTCCACATGGAATAATAATAATAATAATGCAATCGATAACGCGCGCAAATTTGCGGACGTAACGGCCGCAACTCAGAGGCGCAGAGCCAAGCTCAGAGTCGCTGGAAAGCATGATTGTAGAGGTGAGTTTCTAAGTCTCTCTTAAAGGAGGCGATTGAGGTGATGCTGCGAATGTGCAGAGGGATGATGGCGTTCCAGACTGTTGGGGCTGCCACCGAGAAGCGGCGCGTAGACACGATGACCATCCTGGATCTTGGTATCAAGAGGCGGTCGTGAGTCGCGCTGCGCAGGCATCTGCCGTGTGCTGAGCTGCAAGTTGTCAATAATGAAGAAAGGTACGGCGGGAAGGCATTTCTCGCTCCGCTCTGCCAGAGAGAGCGAGGGAGAGACGCAGAGGAGCATTTGGGGAAGCGCGACACCGACTTGCATAGTTCCCCCTCTGTGTTAGAGAGCTATGGGGGCGAGAGAGGGAGAGACAGAGAGACAGTGAATAAGAGAGGGGGTCCCACTGGCTCACAGAGTTCCTCACCCCTCTGTAACAGGGCGGTACGGGTGGTGGGTGTTTGTATCATCAGGTGTGGAGAGTGGTGGCCCAGTGATTAGCACACTACTATCCGTACCCCGGTGACCTGTGTCCGATAATTAATTAGAATTAGGAGGCGCCTCGCCCCCCCCCCACCCCCGTGTGGAGTGACGTCAGCCGCTAATTATTATTAATGAGAGGGGCATGTCCATTTGGAGGACGTCACCTGCCCATGATTATTAATGAGGGGGGAGGGTGCTCCATGTGGAGTGACGTCACCTGCTCATGAATATTCATGAGGGGGGCTGGTCGACGTGGAGTGACGTCACGAGCGTTGCACACTGACATTCTTAGTAAGTAATAATAATGGGAGGGGGTGTCCATTTGGAGGACGTCACCTGCTCATGAATATTAATGAGGGGGGCTGGTCGATGTGGAGTGACGTCACGAGCGTTAAGGACACACATTCCTGGGTGATTATAGTCGGTATTGATATCAGGAATGTTTCCGAGCCTCCCCTAGGTCGACTCAGCCTTAAACGGGCACCTGGTGCGGTGTGTAAACGTCGGCACTCGGGAGAGACAAAGGCGGCTGTGAGTGGTGCTGGCCACCCTCCACCCCCGACTGGCACTCGCGAACAACACTGTGGTGGCTAGGAGATGTTAACTACCTCGCCTGGTGTACAGGAGGTCGTGGGTGCGATCCCGACCCTGACGCCTGCTGCTGTATATTTGGAGTTTGCGTGTCTCTCTTTCATCATCATCATCATCACGGTGGCTAGGAGATGTTAACTACCTCGCCTGGTGTACACGAGGTCGTGGGTTCGATCCCGACCCTGACGCCTGCTGCTGTATATTTGGAGTTTGCGTGTCTCTCATCATCATCACGGTGGCTAGGAGATGTTAACTACCTCGCCTGGTATACAGGAGGTCGTGGGTTCGATCCCTACCCTGACGCCTGCTGCTGTATATTTGGAGTTTGCGTGTCTCTCTCTCGTCATCATCACGGTGGCTAGGAGATGTTAACTACCTCGCCTGGTATACAGGAGGTCGTGGGTTCGATCCCGACCCTGACGCCTGCTGCTGTATGTTTGGAGTTTGCGTGTCTTTCTCTCTCATCATCATCATCACGGTGGCTAGGAGATGTTAACTACCTCGCCTGGTATACAGGAGGTCTTGGGTTTGATCCCGACCCTGACGCCTGCTGCTGTATATTTGGAGTTTGCGTGTCTCTCTCTCTCATCATCATCACGGTGTCTAGGAGATGTTAACTACCTCGCCTGGTGTACAGGAGGTCGTGGGTGCGATCCCGACCCTGACGCCTGCTGCTGTATATTTGGAGTTTGCGTGTCTCTCTCTCGTCATCACGGTGGCTAGGAGATGTTGACTACCTCGCCTGGTATACAGGAGGTCTTGGGTTTGATCCCGACCCTGACGCCTGCTGCTGTATATTTGGAGTTTGCGTGTCTCTCTCTCTCATCATCATCACGGTGTCTAGGAGATGTTAACTACCTCGCCTGGTATACAGGAGGTCGTGGGTGCGATCCCGACCCTGACGCCTGCTGCTGTATATTTGGAGTTTGCGTGTCTCTCTCTCGTCATCACGGTGGCTAGGAGATGTTGACTACCTCGCCTGGTATACAGGAGGTCGTGGGTTCGATCCCGACCCTGACGCCTGCTGCTGTATATTTGGAGTTTGCGTGTCTCTCTCGTCATCATCACGGTGGCTAGGAGATGTTAACTACCTCGCCTGGTGTACAGGAGGTCGTGGGTGCGATCCCGACCCTGACGCCTGCTGCTGTATATTTGGAGTTTGCGTGTCTCTCTCTCGTCATCACGGTGGCTAGGAGATGTTGACTACCTCGCCTGGTATACAGGAGGTCGTGGGTTCGATCCCGACCCTGACGCCTGCTGCTGTATATTTGGAGTTTGCGTGTCTCTCTCTCGTCATCACGGTGGCTAGGAGATGTTAACTACCTCGCCTGGTATGCAGGAGGTCGTGGTTCGATCCCGACCCTGACGCCTGCTGCTGTATATTTGAAGTTTGCGTGTCTCTCTCTCATCATCATCACAACGGTGGCTAGGAGATGTTAACTACCTCGCCTGGTGTACAGGAGGTCGTGGGTTCGATCCCGACCCTGACGGGTTTTATCCAATCCGCATTTAGAATCGACAACACCACGCGGTTATTTGGCTGCTGCGATACATTTCCACGCGACGACGATAAGCCACTTCGCTGAGCCATCATTTGTGGTTGACCAGGTCGCTTATGAAAGAGAGCTAATAGCTCAGTGGGGGCCGTACCTGCTAAAATACAATTTTTTTATAAAGAAGACAATCTTTCCCCAACAGTCTTGTGTGTCTACGCTAGGTCGATGTTTACACCCCGCACCAGGTGCTCGTTTTAGGGAGGCACGGAACCTCCCGATTAGCATGGTTGGCTACGTATGGTGCGAAAGACGTTCAACATACATGCATGGGGGATCTTTACCTTTGTGTGTGTGTGTGCAGGTCTTTGTCGTCTGGTGCCCCTTCTACGCTCACCGGGAGTGTGGACCGTGTTCTTTGAGGGTCACGACAACGACAGTGGCCCCCTCCTTCCCACTGACACGGTGCTTGCACACTGACGCACGCACGCTGACACACGCACGCTGATACGTGCACGCTGACACACGCACGCTGACGCACGCTGACGCACGCTGATGCACGCACGCTGACACACGCACGCTGACACACGCTGATACGTGCACGCTGACGCACGCACGCACGCTGACGCACGCACGCTGACGCACGCACGCTGACACACGCACGCTGACACACGCTGATACGTGCACGCTGACGCACGCACGCTGACACACGCACACTGACACACGCACACTGACACACGCTGATACGTGCACGCTGACACAATGATAACCCGTATAGCCTTAACAGACCATTGGGGCAAGTGCTGCTCGTTCACTCCATCGTTCACGAGTGTGTGAGTGAGTGCACGTGTGTGTGAATGAGACTGTGCCCCTCTTGAGAAAGGCCGACCAGGCTGTTGCCATCAACGCTGAGCAGCTGATCCCCCAGCCCGTCCTACACGAGCACAAAGACAAAGATCACCCGTATAGCGTCAACAGACCGTTGGGGCAAGTCCTGTTAGCGAGTAGCACCTATGAAGGCCGCCACGGAAAACAAGGAGTTGTTAGCCAGCACCACGCCCGGCCGCCATTGTCTCCCGAGTGGCAGTGTTTTTACACGCAGCACCAGGTACTTATTTGAGGCTGAGTCGACCTAAGGGAGGTCCAGGACCGGTTACACACTCTTGATACCAATACCCGCCATTCTCCGCTGAGTGACGGTGACGTCAACCACGGCACCTGTGCCAGGCCAGGTGCATGTTTTTTGAGGCCACGTGAAGTGTCGTCGCAGGCTCGCTGCTCGCAAAGAGGTCACGGGGCACACCCCGCAGGTGCCGTGGGTTGACTGTGAGATGACTAGCAGATGCCTCCCCCCCTACACTGTGCCAACTCACTGACACACACAAAGACAAAGATCCCATGTATAGCCTTAACAGACTGTAGGGGCAAGTGCTGTTAGCGAGCACCTATGAAGGCTGGAACGGTACACGAGGGGGTGGGTGGCCAGCACCACGCCCGACCGCCTTTGTCTCCCTAGCGGCGATGTTTACATACCGCACCAGGTACTCATTTGAGGCTGAGTCGACCTACAGGAGGCCCAGTGCCGTTTCAAATAATCGCCACCGGTGTTGGCCGCGAGCGGGAATCGAACTCGGCTCACCGGGTTCATAGCGCAGCGCACTAACCACTACACTACCTTTCGATTTAAAGCTTTTGTGACTGCAGGGATTCATCTTCTTGGTTCTTTCGGTAAAGTCACGTAGAAGGGAAAAACACTACACTACCGCTCCCCACACACACTGACATACGCTGACACACGGTGACGATGGCGGTGTGTGATTGGCGGCGCTTTTGCTGTTGCGTTTGTGCGGTTGTGGTGACGCAGGGCTCGCTGCAACACCAGGTGCCCAAGGTGCTCACCGTCACGCTCAAGAAGCAGCACGGTCTGGGCCTCAGCATCGTCGCCGCCAAGGTAAACCCCTCGCCCTGGTTACCACGGCGACCTGGTAACCAGGTAACGTAGACTCCATGCAACTGCACATCCTGGCGAGCCCACGGCAACACGGTTGGCTTTCGTACGGCGCGAAGGAACTTCAACGTGTACCTCTTTACCTGCCGGGTTTCTCTGCTTTAGCGTCGATTGTTGGGAGAGTTATTGGTTGGGCAGCGTGGTGGTAACTGCCGCGCCTCGGAGCAAGAAGCCGCTGGCTTCGATTCCCGATTCGTTCCTGAAGAACACCGCGTTTTGGAAAAATCGCGTTGTCGTAAGTGATGTGTCATGTTGGGCGAAGCACGGTGCACGGTCACAAAAAGTGAGATGCGTACACAGGCCGTACAAAGACTGGGGGCGCGTGTGTACCATCTGGCTCTTCTGGTGACGGCATATGGCTCCCAGACAATTTTGAGTTGAAAAAAAAAATCAGTTTGGAACTGATTTTCAAATACTTGTGATATTGCTTAATAATGGTGTGTCATTTGAAAGTAAACAGAAATTAGTTTTGAAGATAAATTTCACGTGTCACGGGGCCTCAACGCCTGCATGAAACTCAACCTCACCACGTACGAACCAGACTACAAGGCCATCAGCAAAACCATGCAGCACCAGAAGTCGCATTAAAAGTAAGACATATTTCATTTATTATACGTTAAAATTACTATATGGCTCTCAATGAAATATATTTAGAAATATTTGGCTTTTATGGCTCTCCCAGTCAAAAAGGTTCCCGACCCCTGATCTAGAAGAATCCAGCAGCATGCCGCCTTGTGAGACGCTACGCCAATGCAGCCATGCGACGTAGTTTCGTTTGCTCGATCGCGTTGTACATCCAAATCGCGGCCGCGTTATAAAAAATGTGTTCACTTGTACATTCGTCGCGTTGTCGGAGAGCAGGCAGTATCTTCTCTTTCTTTCTCTCCCGCTTGTTCTGCACGGGTTTCCTCCCGGTTCAAGTTCATGTATTAGGTGTAGCCCTGTGAACCATTCGGCTCTTGAATCGGGTGCAACCGCAACAAACAAAAAACAGAAACATAAACAAAAAACATCTTAAAGTGATTGTGACTAAGTGCAAACAGAAAATCCAAGAAAAGACAGCAAAATATTGCAGAAAAATCACCGTACACCAACCCTGTGCAAATATCCCAGTGGGATGCAAGTCAAACAACAACAACCACAAGACAACTTAGATTAAGGCCATCAGTCTAACTCTGTACTACAACAAACAAACATGGCTAAACCAATACACTTTTCGAAATCACCAAAAAAAAACATGACAGCCATTGGCCCAAAATATCCCGGTGATGAAAAGTGTACATTTGTGACGATGTGTGACGAGGGGGGGGGTTGAGAAATGTGACGTCACATCAAATGCGCAACTTTAAATAAATATGGACGACACGTTCTACTTAATTAAATAGACTTCTTAATAAATGTTTTCTCCTACAACATCAGAGTGCAGCGCCACATTAAATACGCACTACAATGACAATAGTTTAAAGTGATTTGAAGAATTTTTTATTTTCAAATTGGAAATATGGTTTGGGGGGGGGGGGGGCAGAGCTTTGTGACGTCATATTTGAGGGGGGGTCTGACTTTTTGTGACGCCGTGTGACGAGGGGGGGGGAGTCAAAAATTGTCCAAAATCGCGTGACGTCATTTATGGACGGCCCCTTATTGAACTTGCGGATGGGCGCGTAAGAAACGTCACGGTCCGAAGCCACCGGTGCCCATATTTCACCGAAAAACACCCAACTGGTGATGCAACTGGTGACGCAATCGGTGACGCGACAGCGCAACGCCCCGGCTCTTTGTGATCATCGAGCCAATTTCAAAACGAGCCACCTGAGCCCTACATCACTCTGCGATGGACGATTGCTATAAATTGCCGCATTACGAGAGTGTGATTAGCGCTGTTTGGCTGGGTGTGGTGGTGGCGACGGTAGCGGCGGTGTTGTTGGTATTGGCGTTGATATGTGTCTGGGTGCTGCGGGTGGCTAGGAGATGTTAACTACCTCGCCTGGTGTGCAGGAGGTCGTGGGTTCGATCCCGACCCTGACGCCTGCTGCTGTATATTTGGAGTTTGCGTGTCTCTATCTCATCATCACCACTGTGGCTAGGAGATGTGAACTACCTCGCCTGGTATACAGGAGGTCGTGGGTTCGATCCCGACCCTGATGCCTGCTACTGTATATTTGGAGTCTGTGTGTCTCTCTCTCGTCACCATCACGGTGGCTCGGAGATGTTAACTACCTCGCCTGGTGTACAGGAAGTCATGGGTTCGATCCTGACCCTGACGCCTGCTACTGTATATTTGGAGTTCGCGTGTCTCTCTCTCTCATCATCATCACGGTGGCTAGGAGATGTTAACTACCTCGCCTGGTATACAGGAGGTCGTGGGTTCGATCTCGACCCTGACGCCTGCTGCTGTATATTTGGAGTTTGCGTGTCTCTCTCTCTTTCGTCATCATCACGGTGGCTAGGAGATGTTAACTACCTCGCCTGGTGTACAGGAGGTCGTGGGTTCGATCCCGACCCTGACGCCTGCTATTGTATATTTGAAGATTGCGTGTCTCTCTCTCTCATCACCATCACGGTGACTAGGAGATGTTAACTACCTCGCCTGGTAAACAGGAGGTCGTGGGTTTAATCCCAACCCTGACGCCTGCTGCTGTATATTTGGAGTTTGCGTGTCTCTCTCTCTCGTCATCATCACAGTGGCTAGGAGATGTTAACTACCTCGCCTGGTGTACAGGAGGTCGTGGGTTCGATCCCGACCCTGACGCCTGCTGCTGTATATTTGAAGATTGCGCGTCTCTCTCTCTTCCTGTGGTCGCGTGGATTTGTCGCTGTGTCCTCCAGTTTTTCTCATAATTTAGAATCAACGTGCATTCCGAGTACTTGGTTCCTGCTATAAATTTCCACACGATGTGAAGCCGCTTCGTTGAGTTTTCCTTCGTGATCGCCAGGTCCCTTTTGACACAAGAGCTACATAGCTCAGTAGGTCTTACCTGGTAGAATAAAAATAAGTAATATTTGTAAAAAAAACTTTTTTAAAAACACGCTTTTATGAAATGAGTAATGGAAGAACTCCACGACTCCAGGAAGTGGCCCCGAAGCTTGCCATAACGTAAGGGACCGTGGGCAATTACAGCCAATGTCAAGTTGAGCGTGGACAATTAGACCCAAGCCGAAACATAACATTTAAAAAATAATGTTTGAAAATATATCTTTTTTTATTTTTAATGATAGAATATCGTCTTGTCATCAGTATGACATAAGTATACCAAGTTTGCAGTCGATACCACATTGGGAAGTGGGTTAAAATTGAGTTACAAGATTTGAGGATACAACAATGACAACAACAACAACAGAGCGAGTTAAATGAAAGCGTGTAAAATAGGTTAGTTTAAGTTTAACTCTCCAGTTGAAACAACAGTCACACTTTTCTTAAATCTCCACTACCACCACCACATCCTCTGTCCTCCAAACAGCATCAATAAGTTCATCACAGTTAGTCAGATCAGAATCTGAATATTTATTCATACTGCAGGAGTAAATCCGATGAGCTATGAAGCACTTTTTCACAGGTGTCCAGCAGGGGCACGGGGTAGGAATGTTACAACAACAAACAGTGCAAACACACGATAGGAGTGCTAGGAAAGGTAAGCAAATCACTTTAAAAAATAAATATAGAAATACAACTAAACTTTGTTTATGTCAATGATAATTGGTTCTTTACCCTTCTATCTGGCAACAAAACTGACACCTTTTTGCAAGGAGTCATGTTTGCATAGACCGCAATACCTGCAGTCATAATACAAACAAAAGAACATAACTCTGATAATGTGCACTGTCCCTGAAGTTGATTGGTCCACACCCGAGACAGCTTTCCTTCGAGCCTAGTCTCATATGGGTTGGACCAGATGACGCCAAAAGGCGCACAACTCAAGGACAATGCACCATCAGAGTATGAGAGCTCGGGGCAAGCATCTACACTATGGGGACCTCATTTGCCAGTAAAAATATGATAATTGGTTCTTTACCCTTCTATCTGGCAACAAAACTGACACATTTTTGCAAGGAGTCATGTTTGCATAGACCGCAATACCTGCAGTCATAATACAAACAAAAGAACATAACGCTGATAATGTGCACTGTCCCTGAAGTTGATTGGTCCACACCCGAGACAGCTTTCCTTCGAGCCTAGTCTCATATGGGTTGGACCAGATGACGCCAAAAGGCGCACAACTCAAGGACAATGCACCATCAGAGTATGAGAGCTCGGGGCAAGCATCTACACTATGGGGACCTCATTTGCCAGTAAAAATATGATAATTGGTTCTTTACCCTTCTATCTGGCAACAAAACTGACACCTTTTTGCAAGGAGTCATGTTTGCATAGACCGCAATACCTGCAGTCATAATACAAACAAAAGAACATAACTCTGATAATGTGCACTGTCCCTGAAGTTGATTGGTCCCCACCCGAGACAGCTTTCCTTCGAGCCTAGTCTCATATGGGTTGGACCAGATGACGCCAAAAGGCGCACAACTCAAGGACAATGCACCATCAGAGTATGAGAGCTCGGGGCAAGCATCTACACTATGGGGACCTCATTTGCCAGCAAAAGTGTAGATGCTTGCCCCATAGTGTAGATGCTTGCCCCGAGCTCTCATACTCTGATGGTGCATTGTCCTTGAGTTGTGCGCCTTTTGGCGTCATCTGGTCCAACCCATATGAGACTAGGCTCGAAGGAAAGCTGTCTCGGGTGTGGACCAATCAACTTCAGGGACAGTGTACATTATCAGAGTTATGTTCTTTTGTTTGTATTATGACTGCAGGTATTGCGGTCTATGCAAACATGACTCCTTGCAAAAAGGTGTCAGTTTTGTTGCCAGATAGAAAGGTAAAGAACCAATTATCATATTTTTACTGGCAAATGAGGTCCCCATAGTGTAGATGCTTGCCCCGAGCTCTCATACTCTGATGGTGCATTGTCCTTGAGTTGTGCGCCTTTTGGCGTCATCTGGTCCAACCCATATGAGACTAGGCTCGAAGGAAAGCTGTCTCGGGTGTGGACCAATCAACTTCAGGGACAGTGCACATTATCAGAGTTATGTTCGTTTGTTTGTATTATGACTGCAGGTATTGCGGTCTATGCAAACATGACTCCTTGCAAAAAGGTTTCAGTTTTCTTGCCAGATAGAAGGGTAAAGAACCAATTATCATATTTTTACTGGCAAATGAGGTCCCCATAGTGTAGATGCTTGCCCCGAGCTCTCATACTCTGATGGTGCATTGTCCTTGAGTTGTGCGCCTTTTGGCGTCATCTGGTCCAACCCATATGAGACTAGGCTCGAAGGAAAGCTGTCTCGGGTGTGGACCAATCAACTTCAAGGACAGTGCACATTATCAGAGTTATGTTCTTTTGTTTGTATTATGACTGCAGGTATTGCGGTCTATGCAAACATGACTCCTTGCAAAAAGGTGTCAGTTTTGTTGCCAGATAGAAGGGTAAAGAACCAATTATCATATTTTTACTGGCAAATGAGGTCCCCATAGTGTAGATATTTGTTTATGTCATCAGGTAACCCCCCCTCCCCCTCCGAGCGATTAGTTTATTTTGCAGTAGCCACAAATGATAGCTCAACGAAGCAACCTCTTTCGACGCGTCCGCTCCAAGTGGATCAGCAGCTATCGCGACCATGACGGCGTTGGTGGGGGGAGGCGGTGGGGAGTTAGGGGGGGATGGCTGAGGGGGTGGAGGAGAGAGAGAGGGGGCTTCATCCAGCAGTTGATTGGCAAAAGTGCTGGAATCTTCTGTGCAGTCGGAGAGTAACCCAACAACATTACGAATGAATTGATGGCACATGGGCAGTGTCACCAAATTAGGCCGCTTGGCAATCAAAACTGTCGCAATCGTCTTAATAATACCCATGGGGATGTCACTCTGAGGGTAATCGTCCATCGGTTTTGAAGTGTACAGCCTATTAGTGAAATAACGTGACGGTTCGGCACTTACGCCAGGCTCTGTCCAGTCGCCATCCCAGCCTGGATGGAATATTAATTTAAGGGTGCCACGGTGCTGAGATGGTAACTACCTCGCCTGGTAAACAGGAGGTCGTGGGTTCGATCCCGACCCTGACACCCGCTGTATATTTGGAGTTTTTGTGTCTCTCATCATCATCATCATCATCACGGTGGCTAGGAGATGTTAACTACCTCGACTGGTAAACAGGAGGTCGTGGGTTCGATCCGGACCCTGACACCCGCTGTATATTTGGAGTTTTTGTGCATGTCTCTCTCTCCGTGGTTTCGATGATTTTTTCTCCCCAATCCCTCCGCTTTTTCCCTCCACATTTAGCATCAGCATCACGTGTTTAGAATCGTTGGCTGCTATTATAAATGTCCACGTGATGAAAAGCAAACTTCGTTGCGCTATCATTTGTGATAGCCAGGTCGCGTCTAAAAAGAGTTACATAGCTCAGGAGGGCCTTACCTCGCGAAATTGAAAAATAGTTCAAATAGTTTAGTTTAGGCGCCTTGGTATTTCATCAGCACTTCTCCAGATCATCAAGAAAGGCGGCGGACCCCGAATGATTTCTCTCTGAATTACAGTCCTAATGTGGTTCAACCTACTAAGCCCAGGGGGATTGAAAAGCCACTTCATGATTATACTAATGGAAGAGGGCCCAAATGAAAACGTAAAAAGCGACGCGATTCTTCTTTGTGCTGTGTTTTCTTTTTTAACAAAGCTCCTGCCCGTGACCGGTTTCGGATGTCGGTCGCCATTGACGCCAGCCCACAGGGCCTGGAATGAAATTCACTTCTCCGGTTTCATAGCACAGTGCGCGCACGCTCGCTCGCTCGCTTTTACCCCGCTTTGCGCCAGAGTATCAACCCCCACGGTCCATCGCCGATAGCCTCACAGGTCCACCCCTAAACCGCCATCCACTGACCACGCAAACCGCAAAGCCCGATGACGCTTGGAGAGCTGAACGGAGTTCAAGGAAACACCGGTTGTCAAAGGCTCGACGCATAAAATCCCCTGGGGTTTGATCTTCCACGTAGCTGCTAGTCCACCCCACTGCGCTAACAAACAAAACCTCTCCAGCGGTGGCGTGCGACCGTGGGTCGTCGTCCTGAACAGCACCGCAGTACGACGACTCATAACGACGCAGCGCCGCCCCCACATCGACAAATACGAAGGGGACGTCACGGCGATGCAACTGCTCCGCTGACTCCTGACACGGTTGTCTGCGCTTGAGCACCTGAATGTGGAATTGTAGTCGTTGCTCTGCAATCTACATCAGCAGCCATACGGAAGAAGAAGAGGAGTAAGAGGAAGGAGGAGAGGTCGTAGCGCAGCCTCTGCAATCGCTCGCTCGTGCCGCTACTGCCAGGGAATGTTTTCCGCGGGAGGAGAGAGCCCCTCTAGAGAGAGGATATTTACTCGACAACTTTTTAAATCCTTTATATTAAGTTCGCTTGCTTGCTTGCGCGCTTACGACCGTGCAAATCTTTCGGTCGTTTTTTAACCCACTTCCCGTGATCCAATCGAGCTGACATTTTGCACACAGACTCGTGCGTGACAATTTATTTTCGTGAAAATGTTTTTCCAATATTTTCCACTTTTTAGGAAAAAATAAATTATATGTAATTACCAATTGTAATTACCAAATTTTCACTAACACAATCATATATTTTTCCTAAACACAGAAAATTATTTAAGAAAACAACAAAAATGTACAATATAAACAATCATACAAAAACTGAAAACCTTATAATCCTTATATACGACTTTCCTTATATTTAATTTAAAATACCAATGTGATAAAAATGAAACTCTTACTCAAGAAAAACGGAAATGAATAATAAAATAAAACCGATGCCACGCATATAAAGGATTTATAGTGAAAAACTTTGTTTTTACGGGTTAATTTTTTATTTGGCGGCCTCGTGGTGATACAAACACCCCCCCCCCCCCCCAACGGTGGAGATGGAGCGGCGATGAGATCGGATCGCGCGTCGCCAGCGAGGATCTGGGGTCTTGTCGCGTTGCAAGATCCTGAGCGAATGGCGGCTTGGAGAGGCTTCCATTTATAGACAGTGGCCAGTATCGATTCTTAAAACTAAAAGTCCTTCTAGTTAAATTGAAACTGAACTTTGTTTTATTTTACAAAGTGACACGGCTATCACAAATGATAGCTCGAGGAAAGTGGCTTATCGTCTGGAAATTTGTAGCAGCAAAATAATCCAAACGCCGTGATGTCGATTCTAAATGTGGAGGGGAAAAACCGGAGGAAAATCCACGCGGGGAGAGAGAGAGACACGCAAACTCCAAATCTAGAGCAGGCGTCATGGTTGGGATTAAACCCACGACCTCCTGCATACCAGGCGGGGGAGTTTAACATCATCTTCCTCTACTGGCAGACGTCTTCCAGCGCGGTTTTGGCGGTGGATTTACGCCAAAATTTGTAACTAACAAAAACTTCAATTCATTGTGAAAGTTCACTTCACGTTCGCCACCGCACGTGCTCGCACCGTAGAGTTCGCGTGAAAGTCTCAACAGTAACACGGCGTTCCTCTGTGTACTGTTGTCATTCGCCGTTGGCTTGCGGATGACGGGAAGGGCGGTGATAGTGCCTACGATTGATCTCATCTCTTTCAAGCGCAAGTGAACGGGGGTAGGGAGAGCCCCCGTCCCCTTTGACTCCGCCGCGTGCGTTCGCTGAAACGAGGCGCGAGTTTATCGTGGGCGTCGTTTTTTGTTTTGTTTACGAAACACTACACTGCTATACAGTAAACTATACACTACACTATACACTGCACTATGCACTACACTATACTATACTACACTACTATACACTGCACTATGCAATACACTACTCTATACTACACTACTATACACTGCACTATGCACTACACTACTCTATACTACACTACTATGCACTACACTATACTCTTTGGTTCTTTCGGTAAAGTTACGTAGGTAGAAACAAATAATAGATGACGACGTTTCGATCGCAACACAGGCGGAAAAAAATAATAATAATCCAGCAGTAGAACTGCTGAACGGTTCGGCAGCTAACCACACGCACTTGCGTTGAGCATGCAAGCACAAAGCATGCTCTGGTTACCTAGTGGCATTGTCTTTGTGCTGTTTGCCTGATGGCGTTCTTTGGTCTGACACTGGTGGTGAGACGAGGCCCTAAAGAGAAGGCTGCTGCTGCTGCCGCCTCTGGCGTAGACAAATCAGTTTCATAGGCAATGCCCACCGATTACACTGGTCAACACACTTTTTCTGGCATAAGGTATTCCAACGGGTTTAAGGTAATTTTGGGGTGCTGATTCCAAATCTGGCATCAGTTTTTGTCTATCACGTCAGGTTTTTGAGATATTAAATATTGCATTTTCAATGAAAACTGCAGAAGAAATATATTAAATAAATGTGGATATCTACATAAAATGATATTATAATCACACTATCCTACACACTAAAGCAGTCACTGACTCGCAACAACTTGCAATCATAAGTGACGGAGTTAATTTCTGGTAAAATCAATGAAAATGGGGTATGCCGATAGCATATAAATGAGATGTGATAGAGCAAATCTGAGATCAGATTTGGAATCGGCACCCTGAAATTAGTCTAGAACAGCTGCAAAAGTCCAGGCCAGAATTTTTTTTTGTTGACCAGTGATATCAGAGGCACGTTCGTTTGCATGTTCACCGCAAGTACTGTGAGCGGTTAATGCAGTGCTTGATTCCTAGCGAGAGGTTTCCGTCTGGTGTTTGAGCATCTGAACAACCTCCTGTTTCATTGACAGAAAGCGTAAAACTTATACTTAATAATAGGGGTTTTCCCTTTTTTCTGGCGACAAAACTGAAACCTTTTTACAAGGATTCATGTCTGCATTAACCACAATAATTGCAGTCAAAATGCAAACAAAAAACGCACTATGATAATATATGCATTGTCCTTGAAACTGATTTGTCCACACCAAGGGACGGCTTTCTTTTGAGCCTCGACCCAATTGGTGCTAGACCAGAGTACGCCAAAAGGCGTGCACAGCTCAAAGACCATGCACTATCAAAGTAATGAGGGCTCGGGTGAGCATCTACATCACTAGACCTCCTTTGCCAATACCAAAACCTATTCTTGTTATTTTTCATACTTTGATACTGGCAAAAAATATTCAATTTTTCCCCTGGTTAAAACTACCCTAACATCTAAATGCCCCCCCCTAAAAATAAACGTCTAGCTGCGTTAGCAAAATAATGTTGACGTTCCGGTCATATGGATAATTGAGTATGCGTGGTATCCAGAGAGATGTGGATGCGTGCTGTCACCATGGGGGGGCTGGGGGCATTCCGTGTCACCCCGTACGGTTTACCCCGCTCTCTTGTGCAGGGAAATTGAGTTTGTGTTTCTCCCTTGTGATGGGACTTTGTAGGATGAACGTTGAGATGTATAGGGGACACGGGGTGACCCATGCGGTTCTGAATTGGTCTGTAATAAGGGTAGGCTCTGATAAGGGGTTGACAGGAATGTACTATTGTGGTGTCATGTAGCGTATAGTAGTGTAGCGTATAGTAGTGTAGCGTATAGCAGTGTAGCGTATAGTCGTGTAGCGTATAGTAGTGTAGCGTATAGTAGCGTAGCGTATAGTAGCGTAGCGTATAGTAGTGTAGCGTATAGTAGCGTAGCGTATAGTAGCGTAGCGTATAGTAGCGTAGCGTATAGTAGCGTAGCGTATAGTAGCGTAGCGTATAGTAGCGTAGCGTATAGTCGCGTAGCGTATAGTCGCGTAGCGTATAGTCGCGTAGCGTATAGTCGCGTAGCGTATAGTCGCGTAGCGTATAGTAGTGTAGCGTATAGTCGCGTAGCGTATAGCAGTGTAGCGTATAGCAGTGTAGCGTATAGCAGTGTAGCGTATAGCAGTGTAGCGTATAGCAGTGTAGCGTATAGCAGTGTAGCGTATAGCAGTGTAGCGTATAGCAGTGTAGCGTATAGCAGTGTAGCGTATAGCAGTGTAGCGTATAGCAGTGTAGCGTATAGCAGTGTAGCGTATAGCAGTGTAGCGTATAGCAGTGTAGCGTATAGCAGTGTAGCGTATAGCAGTGTAGCGTATAGTAGTGTAGCGTATAGTAGTGTAGTGTAGCGTATAGCAGTGTAGCGTATAGCAGTGTAGCGTATAGTAGTGTAGCGTATAGTAGTGTAGCGTATAGTAGTGTAGCGTATAGCAGTGTAGCGTATAGCAGTGTAGCGTATAGTAGAATACCTGTCAACCCATACGGTTTACCCGCATTCTTGTACAGGGAAATTGCGTTTTCGGATCCATCCGTCGTACAGCCGTTTCAATACGGGCAAAAAAGAACACATTTTGGATGAACGTTGAGATTTATGAGGGGAACAGGGTGATCAATAAGGTTCTGAATTGGTCTGTAATAAGGGAGGCACGGGGTGCAGGCTGGGTGGTCCGGTGGTAATGTTTGCATCGACAGAGTGGTCCGCAGTTTTTAGAAACACTGCCCCCTAAACAGATGAGATAAAAACATATAATCGAGGACACTTTAGGAAATGGAGCCTTCTTGCGGGATCCCTTCTCCTCCGCCACCTGCCAGGATTTAGATTCTATGTTTATTTTGCTAGGTAATGCCTGCACCTTGCTCACCCACTCCTCACCACTACGCACTCGCTCGCTCACCCATAGCTCACTCACCCTCTTCTCACCACTACGCACTCGCTCACCCATAGCTCACTCGCCCTCTCCTCACCACTACGCACTCACTCGCTCACCCATAGCTCACTCGCCCTCTCCTCACCACTACGCACTCACTCGCTCACCCACAGCTCACTCGCCCTCTCCTCACCACTCCGCTGTCACTCGCTCACCCACAGCTCACTCGCCCTCTCCTCACCACTACGCACTCACTTGCTCACCCACAGCTCACTCGCCCTCTCCTCACCACTACGCACTCGCTCGCTCACCCATAGCTCACTCACCCTCTCCTCACCACTCCGCTGTCACTCGCTCACCCACAGCTCACTCACCCTCTCCTCACCACTCCGCTGTCACTCGCTCACCCACAGCTCACTCGCCCTCTCCTCACCACTACGCACTCACTCGCTCACCCACAGCTCACTCACCCTCTCCTCACCACTACGCACTCGCTCGCTCACCCATAGCTCACTCACCCTCTCCTCACCACTCCGCTGTCACTCGCTCACCCACAGCTCACTCGCCCTTTCCTCACCACTCCGCTGTCACTCGCTCACCCACAGCTCACTCGCCCTCTCACCACTACGCAGTCACTCGCTCACCCACAGCTCACTCGCCCTTTCCTCACCACTCCGCTGTCACTCGCTCACCCACAGCTCACTCGCCCTCTCCTCACCACTACGCACTCGCTCGCTCACCCACAGCTCTAAACTAAACCTTTTATTTTATTTTTTTACGAGGTAATGCCCCCACGAAGATCTGTAGCTCTTTTTCAGAAGCGACCTGGCTATCACAATTGATAATCTTCTTGGTTCTTTCGGTAAAGTCACGTAGAAGGGAAGTAATAAAATAAAAATAAAAAAACATAATAAAATAATTCTCACGACGTTTCGGCCACAACGCAAGCAGCCGTCCTCAGGTGAAGATCAGGTCTGTCGAGGCAACAGCGTCTGAATGAAACAGCACACGTGCTTGGAGCATATATATATATCACAATTGCTAACTCAACGAAGTGGCTTATCATCATCATGATCATCACCTCGACATTGATATCAGCAGTCAGATACTCTAAACACGTGGCGTTGATTCTAAATGTGGAGGGAATCAGTGGATGACCCTGAGAAAAATCCACGCCACCACGGGGAGAGAGAACGTGCAATATCCATCAGGCGTCAGGGTCGGGATCGAACCCCCGACCTCCTGTACACCAGGCGAGGTAGTTAACATCTCCTAGCCACCGTGATGATGATGTTGAGAGAGACACGCAAACTCCAAATATACAGCAGCAGGCGTCAGGGTCGGGATCGAACCCACGACCTCCTGTACACCAGGCGAGGTAGTTAACATCTCCTAGCCACCGTGATGATGATGAGAGAGAGAGAGACACGCAAACTCCAAATATACAGCAGCAGGAGTCAGGGTCGGGATCGAACCCCCGACCTCCTGTACACCAGGCGAGGTAGTTAACATCTCCTAGTCACCGTGATGATGATGATGAGAGAGAGACACGCAAACTCCAAATATACAGCAGCAGGAGTCAGGGTCGGGATCGAACCCACGACCTCCTGTACACCAGGCGAGGTAGTTAACATCTCCTAGCCACCGTGATGATGATGATGAGAGAGAGACACGCAAACTCCAAATATACAGCAGCAGGAGTCAGGGTCGGGATCGAACCTACGACCTCCTGCATACCAGGCGAGGTAGTTAACATCTAGCCACCGTGATGATGATGATGAGAAAGAAAGATAAGCAAACTCCAAATATACAGCAGCAGGTGTCAGGGTCGGGATCGAACCTCCGACCTCCTGTACACCAGGCGAGGTAGTTAACATCTCCGAGCCACCCTAACGCTGACTTCCCTTCTCCGTTAAGACAAATTCATAACGAGGAAAACAAGTTTGGATCGTGAGCGCCCAGGGTGGCACGCAGTGGTAAGCGTTCGTGCCTCACTGCAAAAATCACCTGGGTTCGATTCCCGACTTGGAGCCCTCCTCCTCTGTTTGGAGTCTCTGGTATGTTTATCTCTCTCGCTCTCCTCCCCCCCTCCCCCCCCCCGTGTTCTGCGTGGGTTTTCCATTTTGCTCTCAGAGCTGACAAAAAAAAACACACGTACAGTATGAACTGGTATTGGCCACAAAAAAACACTCGAATGTGGAAAGATGCCCTGCAAATCACTCCGTTGTGATGAATAGACAAAGATGCCCCATGTCGTCTTTAACAGACTGTTGGGGCATCTGCTGTCAGTGAGCAGCACCTATGAAGGCCGGCACGGCATACGACGGGAGTTTGTGGCTATAACCACCACGCCCGGCCGCCTTTGTCTCCCCAGTGGCGATGTTTTACACACACACCGCACACCAGGTACTCATTTTAGGCCGAGTCGACCTAGGGGGGAGGCCCAGGACCGGTTCCGATAATCGTCACCGGTGTTGGCCGTGAGCGGGAATCGAACTCAGGTCTGCCGAGTTTTGCAGCGCAGCGCCAATCGTTGCCACGCCACCGTTCCCCCACATACAACTCGCAGCAAAGACAAAGATCCCCTGTATAGCCTCAACAGACTGTAGGGGCAAGTGCTGTTAGCGAGCGAGCACCTATGAAGGCCGGAACGGCACACGAGGGGGTGGGTGGCCAGCACCACGCCCGGCCTCCTTTGTCTCCCCAGTGGCGATGTCTACACACCGCACCAGGTACTCGTATGAGACACTACCTCACACACTCTCAGTCTCACACTCTCTCACACACTTTCTCACACACTAGGGGAGGCCCATGGCCGGTTCAGATAATTGTTACCCGTGTTGGCCTCGAGCGGGAATCGAACCCGGGTCGCCGGGTTCGTAGCGCGGCGTGCAAAGCGCGGCGCTGCCGCTCAACACAACAACTCATAGCGCACAAAGACAAACATCCTCCGGTGTTGGTGACCGTGAGCGAGGATCAACACACGGCAGCGGAATCATCGCCCCCCCCCCCTCGCCTAATGCGAAAACGTGGCAGGACCCTCCTGAAAGTGAATCTTGAGACTCGCTGCGAGGCTGCTACCCTGGGTCTCACCGAATGCATTAAAACGTTAACAACGGTAGCAGTCGTCAAAACAACAACAATAATAATGATACGTGTATGTCGCACGCTTGCCAGTTGTTTCACCTGTTATGTAATTGTTGACAAGCCCGCCCGTTAATGGAATGAATCGCGGCTTAACCCTGGAGACAATAGAATTTGCGGATCGGAGATGAGAGGCGGGGGGGGGGTGTGGAGGAATTTGAATGACGAATCGTCCTTAAATTATATTTTTCAACGCGAGTGGCAGCGAAGGGGCGGCGCTTGTCGCGCCGACGTCGCCCGAACGTTCGCGCGGTGCGACGGTGGCAGGGGAGGTGAACCAAGCGCTCGCCCGGCTCCTAATCCACGTGGCATTCTTGTGGTCATGCCGAGCCAGCACACGCCCCGGCCTGCCCTATAGTTGGAGCCACACCTCGCTCACCCACCGCTCACCACTACGCTCACCCACAGCTCACCGCTACGCTCACCCACCTCTCACCACTACGCTCACCCACAGCTCACCGCTACGCTCACCCACCTCTCACCAATACGCTCACCAACAGCTCATCACTACGCTCACCCACAGCTCACCACTACGCTCACCCACCGCTCACCACTACGCTCACCCACAGCTCACCGCTACGCTCACCCACCTCTCACCAATACGCTCACCCACAGCTCACCACTACGCTCGCCCACAGCTCACCACTACGCTCACCCACAGCTCACCACTACGCTCACCCACAGCTCACCACTACGCTCGCCCACAGCTCACCACTACGCTCACCCACAGCTCACCGCTATTCTCACCCACCTCTCACCAATGCGCTCACCCACAGCTCATCACTACGCTCACCCACCTCTCACCACTACGCTCGCCCACAGCTCACCACTACGCTCACCCACAGCTCACCACTACGCTCACCCACAGCTCACCACTACGCTCACCCACAGCTCACCACTACGCTCACCCACAGCTCACCACTACGCTCACCCACAGCTCACCACTACGCTCACCCACCTCTCACCACTACGCTCGCCCACAGCTCACCACTACGCTCACCCACCGCTCACCACTACGCTCACCCACAGCTCACCACTACGCTCGCCCACAGCTCACCACTACGCTCGCCCACAGCTCACCACTACGCTCGCCCACAGCTCACCACTACGCTCACCCACAGCTCACCGCTACGCTCACCCACCGCTCACCAATACGCTCACCCACAGCTCACCACTACGCTCACCCACAGCTCACCACTACGCTCACCCACACCTCGCTCACCCGCTCCTCACCGCTACGCACTCACTCGCTCACTTGCACTTTGCTCACCCGCTCACTGCTACGCTCACCCACAGCTCACCACTACGCACTCACTCACTCACCCACTCCTCACCACTACGCTCACCCACAGCTCACCACTGTGTGAGTGAGTGGGTAGGTGAGTGGGTGAGCGTTATCTTGTGACCTGCAGTGTGGTGAGTGAGTGGGTGAGTGGGCGACTGTGTGAGTGAGTGGGTAGGTGAGTGGGTGAGCGTTACGTTGTGACCTGCAGTGTGGTGAGTGAGTTGGTGAGTGAGTGGGTGAGTGGGCGACTGTGTGAGTGAATGTGTAGGTGAGTGTGTGAACGTTACGTTGTGACCTGCAGTGTGGTGAGTGAGTGGGTGAGTGGGCGACTGTGTGAGTGAGTGGGTAGGTGAGTGGGTGAGCGTAGGCTTTTGTGACCAATTCCTTTTTTGGGTCAGACCGCGTAAATATAAATGTGTCGTTAAGAACGTAACAGGGGGAGGATTTCGCTACAAATCTGGATGTCGTCTGAGGATGCTAGCCGGACTCTTTGGTTCTTTCGGTAACGTCACGTAGGTAGAAAAATAATACTAGTAGGAACCTTCTGGTTACACCAGCCCACAGGGGATTATTGTGTCCGTCGTGCAGGGAGGGGCTGGGTGGGGAGGGTGGGGCTGGGTGGGAGGGGTGGGGCTGGTCACCCCGTGGTGCCCTTATAAAACTCAACGTTTAACCTACTCACGCCGGCTTGTGCCCGCCCTCACAGTCGGGAATATTTGCGGAATACACCGCGCCGCCATTGACCGAGCAACCCAACGTTCCTACCAGCTCCCTCCGCAGGAATGTGTTAGATAACGACGTTCCGATCGCGTGTCCCACCTGATAACGATTGCCTGTGTTGCGATCGAAACGTCGTGATCTGTTATTGTTCTACCCACGTGACTTTACCGAAAGAACCAAAGAGCGTGGATTACCGCAGTCACGAAAGCTTCAAATGAAGATCGGTGCTCATTGTAATTACTCGAATTGTACATTTTTGTGGGTTTGCTCTCCCAACACTCCGGCGGGCTGAAGTAGTAACTAACACCGGCGCGTTTTGTTCACGCGACAAACCTCACTAATTGGCTGTGGCAGGTTAGCGACACGTTTTATATTTACGCGATCTAACTCAAAAACCTCCAATGGATAACCAAAGTAGATTATTGATTATCCGGTGGTCCCAGGTCGTTCCCGGCAAAACCGCTCCAAAGATTGTAACCCAGTCCAGCGAACGTCACCATGTGGCGTGACATATACAAGTAGCTACGCTCGATTTCATTGTAAAGTATTATATCTACCGTACATTATACACTACAAACATACAACTTGGCAATGAAAATACTGCACGTGTCAACATTTCTCGTGACGAATAATACTTGTCAACGCCCTATCAGTGCCCTACCTTATTACAGACCAGTTCAGACCGTGTTGGTCACCCCGTGCTCCTTATGAATCTCAACGTTCATACCACAAAGTCCCATCACGAGAGAAAAACACAAACAGACAAAAGTTGAAGCTACTAAACAAAAGCTCGATTTAAAGCTTTTGTGACTGCAGGGATTCATCTTCTTGGTTCTTTCGGTAAAGTCATGTAGAAGGGAAATAATAAAATAATGAAAATAAAACATAGTAAAAGCTCGATTTAAAGCTTTCGTGACTGCAGGGATTCATCTTCTTGGTTCTTTCGGTAAAGTCACATAGGATTGAAATAATAAAATAATACAAATAAAACATAATAAAATAATTCTCACGACGTTTCGGCCACAACACAAGCAGCCGTCCTCAGGTGAAGAACAGGTCTGTCGGAAAGACGGCGTCTGAATGTCTTCAGAGGACGGCTGCTTGCGTTGTGGCCGAAACGTCGTGAGAATTATTTTATGTTTTATTTTATTATTTCCCTTCTCCGTGACTTTACCGAAAGAACCAATAAGATAAACAAAAGCTGTTGGATTTTTTTATTGTCCTCGCCCGAAACGGCTGTACCACGCCGTATGGACCTGAAAACTCAGTTTCCCTGTACATACAAGAATATACGGAGTAAACCGTGTGGGTTGACACGGTATGGAGTAACAACAGAAAATATGCACGGTGCGGTCCGGCCAAAAAGTGCATCCGTTAACTTGGGCGTTCGCCTGAGCACTGTATCAGTCCGGCGATCGTCAAACACGTGCTTGTGTTAGTTTAACACGTAGCAGGCTTTCACGACCAATATTATACATAATAACGTTTTTGGGTTCGATCGCGTTATTTATAAATGTGTCGCTACCCTCCACCACCCGACACGGCCAATCGGTAAAAAAGTGTCACGTTGAGAAAAGACAAAATAGTTCGCCACTTAAGCCCACCGGTGTGTTGAGTGAATTCACAAATGTTGTGATTGGCCGTGGAGGGTAGCGACACATTTATAAGTAACGCGATCTAACCCAGAAACGTTTTACTATGAACGTGCTTGTGTTGAAACACAAACGTACTACGTAGTGTTACGTAGTAGCTGCTGCGTGGTCAACACATCTACGCCTCCATATAAGGAACAAAACGGGTGGACTTAACAAATGTGGCTGTCGCCTGATGAAGCTGGTTGTAATTACTGGCAAAACGTCGTGACTCAGATTGTAAATGTTGTGGCTTGGCTCTCCAACACACCGGTGTGCTGTACTAGTATACTACACTATGTACTACACTACTATACACTACACTATACACTACACTATATACTACACTACTATACACTACACTATACAATACACTATACACTACACTATACACTACACTATACACTACACGATACAATATAATACACTACACTACTATACACTACACTATATACTATACCATACACTACACTATACAATATACTACTATACACTACACTACTATACACAATACACTACATTATACACTAGTGTTGTCCTAGTATACTACACTGCACTACTATACACAACACTATACACAACACTATACACTAGTGCTGTACTAGTATACTACACTATACAATACACTATACACTAGTGCTGTACTAGTATACTACACTACACTACTATACACAACACTATACACAACACTATACACTAGTGCTGTACTAGTATACTACACTATACAATACACTATACACTACACTATACACTAGTGCTGTACTAGTATACTACATTATACACTACTATACACAACACTATACACTACACTATACACTAGTGCTGTACTAGTATACTACACTATACACTACACTATACGATATACTACACTATACACTACACTACTATACACAATACACTACATTATACACTAGTGCTGTCCTAGTATACTACACTGCAATACACTATACACTAGTGCTGTACTAGTATACTACACTATACACTACACTATACACTACACTATACACTACACTATACACAACACTACACACTACACTACTATACACTGCACGATACACTACACTATACACAACACTATACACTACACTATACACAACACTACACACTAGTGCTGTACCAGTGATGAATTGGCACATTCTGTTTATGTGACAACCCTTACTAGTTGGCTGTGCCGGGTGTTGGCGGGTTTTAACGACACATCATCCTCTATTATGGATGATATTGGTCGCGAAAGTCTACGTGTTAAACTGTTACGTAGTGCGTTCTTGCAGTACTTACTCCGTACATCATTCTTGTTGTACTGCGTAGTGCATGTACATCACCCCGTGATGCAGTCTTCGACATTGTAGCGGTGTAAGTGCGGGACGGTAAATACGGTAACATTTAACAGTTGGGTATTTCGAATTTTTCAAATTTTGTATGTTCATGACAATTTCGTATCGTAAGCAAATTTAAAACACTGGAAAAATACAACGTACACGCAACACCCACAAACAATGTTGTACAAGAGTAAGCTATTTTAAATCGTGATGACATTATCCGGCGTTTTTGGAAATTCGATGATCTACTTTCCACAAATAGCCTTTTAATACAAAGACAGAGATCCCCCGTGTAGCCTTCACAGACTGTGGGGGCAAGTGCTGTTAGCGAGCACCTATGAAGGCCAGAACGGCACACGAGGGGGCGGGTGGCCAGCACCACGCCCGGCCGCCTTTGTCTCCCTAGTGGCAATGCTTACACACCGCACCATGTACTCATTTGAGGCCAAATCGACCTAATAATCGGCCGCATCACGGTGCTGGCCGGTTTAACGACACATTTATATTTTACGCGATCTCACCCAAAACCGGTTCGGATAATCGTCACTGGCATTGTCCGTGAGCGGGAATCGAACCCGGCTCGTCAGGGTCGTAGCGCTAGCCGCTACACCACCGCTCCTCACAACCACTCCACACACACCCCCCTTGTCCATACCCCTCAAGTGGTAGAGTATAGTAGTAGGTTTTTACCCTTTTAAACTGGTACAAAACTGACACCTTTATACAAGGCATCATGTTTGCAATAACCACAACACAAGCAGTCAAAATGCAAACAAAAAGAAACAACTCTGATAATGGTAATGATATGCACTGTCCTTGAAGTTGATTGGTCCACACCCGAGACAGCTTTTCTTAGAGCCTAGTCTACTATATTTTGCCACTGGTAAAGGAGGTCTCATAGTGTAAATGCTTACCCCGAGCTCTCAATACTCTGATAGTGCACTGTTTTTGAGTTGATTTGTACGCCTTTTGGCGTCATCTGGTCCAACACCAATGGGGACTAGGCTCTAATGAAAGCCGTCTCGGGTGTGGACCAATCAACTTCAAGAACAGTGCATATTATTATCATTATCAGAGTTGCTTCTTTTTGTTTGCATTTTTGACTACTTGTGTTGTGGTTATTGCAAACATGATGCCTTGTATAAAGGTGTCAGTTTTGTTGCCAGATAGAAGGGTAAAAACCTATTACTATATTTTGCCACTGGTAAAGGAGGTCTCAGTGTAAATGCTTACCCCGAGCTCTCAATACTCTGATAGTGCGCTGTCTTTGAGTTGTGCGCCTTTTGGCGTCATCTGGTCCAACACCAATGGAGACTAGGCTCTATTAAGAAAGCCGTCTCGGGTGTGGACCAATCAACTTCAAGGACAGTGCATATTATTATCATTATCAGAGTTGCTTCTTTTTGTTTGCATTTTTGACTACTTGTGTTGTGGTTATTGCAAACATGATGCCTTGTATAAAGGTGTCAGTTTTGTACAAGTTTAAACGGGTAAAAACCTTACTACTATATTTTGCCACTGGTAAAAGAGATCTTGGTAGAGTCTACTTTGGCTGTCACCCACCACCTCTGGGTTGCGGTGGTACAGCCCGACCTGGGTCAGCTCTGCAGCATCATCGGCGGGGACCATTCCCCCCCCACCACCACCCTCGTCGCCCCGTGCCCCCCCCCCACCTCAACCACTACCCAGAGCACGAGCGCTTTCGCAGGTGAACCTTGGTCACCAACTGTCACTGCTGACGGCCACGTGGGTGTGCACAGGTGTGTACATGTGTGTACAGGTGTGTATGTGTGTGTACAGGTGTGTATGTGTGTGTACATGTGTGTACAGGTGTGTACATGTGTGTGTACAGGTGTGGTACAGGTGTGGTACATGTGTGTACAGGTGTTTACAGGTGTGCACAGGTGTGTGTACATGTGTGTACGTGTGTGTGTACATGTGTGTGTACATGTGTGGTACAGGTGTGCACAGGTGTGTGTACAGGTGTGTGTACAGGTGTGTGTACAGGTGTGTACATGTGTGTGTACATGTGTGTGTACAGGTGTGGTACAGGTGTGTACAGGTGTGGTACAGGTGTGTACAGGAGTGTGTACATGTGTGTGTACATGTATGTACAGGTGTGTACATGTATGTACAGGTGTGTACATGTATGTACAGGTGTGTACATGTATGTACAGGTGTGCACATGTGTGTACAGGTGTGGTACACGTGTGTGTACACGTGTGTGTACAGGTGTGTACATGTGTGTGTACAGGTGTGTACAGGTGTGTGTACAGGTGTGTACAGGTGTGAGTGAGTGAATGTGTACTCGGTTTACAGTATTGAAAGTGTGTACGCATGCGCATTTGGGGGAGCGGTAGCGGTTAGCACCCTGCGCTTACGAACCTGACGATTATCTTAACCGGTCCTGGGCCTCCCCTAGGTTGACTCGGCCTCAAATGAGTACCTGGTGCGGTGTGTAAACATCGCCACTGGGGATACAAAGGCGGCCTGGCGTGGTGCTGGCCACCCACCCCCTCGTGTGCCGTGCCGGCCTTCGTAGGTGCTCACTAACAGCAATTGCCCCAACAATCTGTTCTGGCTATACGGGGGGATGCTTGTGTTTTTAAAGGTGTGGTACAGGTGTGGTACATGTGTGTACGTGTGTGGTACAAGTGTGTACGTGTGTGTACAGGTGTGTACAGGTGTGGTACATGTGTGTACATGTGTGGTACAGGTGTAGTACAGGTGTGTGTACAGGTGTGAGTGGATGTGTACTTTGTTTACAGTACTGAACGGTGTGTGCTTGCGCACTGTGGCTAATGTGTGCCGATGTGTGTCAAGTGTTGGCAATGTCAATAGCTGCGGCGGCGTGCGTGTGTCTGTGTAACGATTTAAAGTTGCCTGTCTGTGTGTGTGTGAACGTTTTTTACCAGTGTGTACGGTGTATCAACAGCTGTTGGGAGTGTGCGCGTGTGTGTGGTATTGAAATAGGTGCTACTGGCTGACCGTCTTTGACCCTGCAGTCTGACAAGGCTGTACGGGGGATCTTTGTCGTTGTGGTATTGAAGTGTGTGTGTGTGTGTACTGTGAATTGTATGTGGGGAGCGGTGGCGTAGCGGTTGATACGCTACGCTACAAACCCGGCAGAAACCCCAGCCAACACCGGCGACGATTGTCTGAACCGGTCCTGGGCCTCCCATAGGTCGACTTGGCCTCAAATGAGTACCTGGTGCGGTGTGTAAACAGCACCACTAGGGAGACAAAGGCGGTCGGGCGTGGTGTTGGCCACCCACCCCCTCGTGTGCCGTATCGGCCTTCATAGGTGCTCGCTAACAGCACTTGCCCCTACATTCTGTGGAGGTTATACGGGGTTACTGGAGGGGGGGATCTTTGTTATGGGTAGTATCTACTGATGTGTTAAGGTCTAATCTTAATGTGTGTGAGTGTTTACAGTATTGAAAGTGATGTGTGTGAACTCTTGCCAAATGTGTGTAATGTATCAACAGCTGTCGGAGTGTGTGTGTGTCGTTTTGAAAGGTTGGGTGGGTGTGTCCTGAGGTGTGTACAGGTGTGTGTGTGTGTACTGTGAGTTGTGTATAGGTGTGTACAGGTGTGTGTGTACTGTGAGTTGTGTATAGGTGTGTACAGGTGTGTGTGTGTGCCTGTATGTTGTCAACAGTTGTGTGATTGTCTGTGCCTTTACTATGACAGGTGAGTGCCTACTTTGCCAGATTCTGACAGGTTTGTGTGTGTTTGCATGAGCGAGGGCTGCGCGTGTGTGTATTTACTACATTATTGAGAGGTGTGTGTGCACTACGCGTGTGCAGGTTTGTGTTTACTTTGGCTACAGCTGTGGTCGTGTGTAGTACGGGTAGGCCTGTGTGATGATGCATCGATCAATATTTATTCTTAAGGCTCGTGTCATAGTGCGTACGTGCGAGAATCATCGTTTATTTTTTGGATTATGGAAAAACTAAAAATTGCAAACAAGATTTGACTTTATGCATTTCGAGTTTCAATTGTGTATTGTTTATCCATGTGAGAAGTCAGTCGACTTTATGCATTTCAAGTTTCAAGAGTGTATTGTTTAACCTTGTGAAAAGTCCAGAGACCAGCAAATGAGTGACTGAGTGGGTGGGCAAGCGAGTCAGTCGATGGGAGAGTGAGTGGACGGGCGAATCAGTGGGTGGGTGAGACAGTGGTTGACAAGGTGGGTGAGTGGGTAAATATGAGTGAGGTGATAATTTCAGTTTTTTAAGATGATTTTGTGTAGCTAGGTTAAGAACCCGGAGGCCAGCGTGAGTCTAATTTGAAAGTCTGTGGGGGTGAGCAAGCGGGTGAGCGGGTGACATGGTGGGTGAGTGGGTGGGTGACATGGTGGGTGAGTGGGTCAATATGAGTTAGGTGATGAGTTAAAGCTTTTAAGACGATTTTGTGTAACTAGGTTAAGAACTCAGAGACCATGTGAGTCTCATTTGCAAGAGTGAGTGACCGAGTCTGTGGGTGAGCACGCGGGTGAGCGAATGAGCGGGTAAAATGGTGGGCGAGTGGGTGGGTGACATGATGGGTGAGTGGGTGGGTGACATGGTGGGTGAGTGGGTGGGAGACATGGTGGGTGAGTGGGTGGTTGAAATCGTGGGTGAGTGGGTGGGTGGGTGACATTATGGGTGAGTGGGTGGGTGGGTGTCATGGTGGGTGAGTGTGTGGGTGTTATGGTGGGTGAGTGGGTGTGTGGGTGACATGGTGGATGAGTGGGTGTGTGGGTGACATGATGGGTGAGTGGGTGGGTGACATGGTGGGTGAGTGGGTCAATATGAGTTAGGTGATGAGTTAAAGCTTTCTAGATAATTTTGTGTAACTCGCGAGCACAGAGTCTCATTTGCAAGAGTGACCTGGGCTAGCCAACATGACAAAGTTTCGTCGTGTAAAATGTCAATGTTGTCAGGCACCCAGCCTCCGACCGCAACAGTCCTGCTTGTTACATTTAATCATCGTTATTACTTCAGCCATCAACGTACATGTATACGTAGACTCGCGCGTACTTCGTGATGATGCATGGAAGCGTTGTTGGGAGTAGACCGTGTTAACAGCTGGGCGCTTAAGGGTGCTGTGGTGTGTGTGTGTGTGTTAACAGTACAGTTGAGTGTAGTCAGTGTTTGCTCTAGCGACAGGGGCAAGTATGCGCGTGTTTTTAAATGCCTGCTGTATGTGTTGTGTCTACCTGAACAAACCTCCATTTAAGTGTGTGTTATAAATGCATTTGCGCGTGCGTGCGTTTGTTTCTGTGTGTGGGGAGCGGTGGGTGTAGCGGTTAGCGCCACTGTGATACGAACCCGGCGGCCCGAGTTCGATTCCCGCTCGTGGCCACCAACACCCAGTGACGATTATTCGAACCGGTCCTGGGGCTGCCCCCTAGGTCGACACGGCCTCAAACGAGTACCTGTTGCGGTGTGTTAACATCACCACTGGGGAGACAAAGGCGGTCGGACGTGGTCCTGGCCACCCACCCCTCGTGCGCCACAGTGCCGGCCTTCACAGGTGCTGCTCTCTAACGGCACTTGCCCCCAAACAGCCTTCGATTTAAAGCTTTCGTGACTGCAGGGATTCATCTTCTTGGTTATTTCGGTAAAGTCACGTAGAATGGAAGTAATAAAATAATTAAAATAAAACATTATGAAAATAATTCTCACGACGTTTCGGCCACAACGCAAGCAGCCGTCCTCAGGTGAAGACCAGGTCTGTCGGAAAGACAGCGTCTGAATGACGCTGTCGGGATTTTTCCGGGGTTGGAGCATCCGAATGACGCTGTCTTTCCGACAGACCTGGTCTTCACCTGAGGACGGCTGCTTGCGTTGTGGCCGAAACGTCGTGAGAATTGTATTTTATTATGTTTTATTTGTATTATTTTATTATTTCCATTCTACGTGACTTTACCGAATAAACCAAGAAGACCCAAACAGCCTGTTAAGGGGCTATACGGGGGATCTTTGTCTTTGTTGCGCCGTGTAAACAACCTCGATTTAAGTATGGGTTAGCAGCAATGCGGTTGTGGGTGTGTGAGCTCTTCACCTCGCATGGCACAAGCGCCGTGGTGACGTAATTGCCACTCGCGTACCTGCATGTTGAACTTCTTGCACACAGCACGTAGGCCAACCGTGCTAATCGGAGGTGCAGTTGCACTTGCTGTTGTTGTGATTGTGTAAGTGTAGGGATAGGTGGAATTACTACGCGTGTGTGCGCGTGTGCAATTTCTACGAGAGGTCAACAGTGTTTGTATCTATTCTAGATTTGAAGGTTGTATCTTGAATTGTTTTGCCTCGCTTGATACAGTAAATCTGGCTGTGACGGTCCCACCTGATGACGGAGACTTGTGTTGCCCCCGAAACGTCGTGATTTATTATTTTATATTATTTCTATTATTACTTTTATTAATTTTAATTTTATTTTTTTACTTACGTGACTTTACCGAAAAAACCTAAGAGTATAGTGTTTGTATCTCTCGTTATCGTCAGCCACGATAAATCCACTGCTGGATGAAAGCGATGTCATAATCCACCTGGCACATGTGCACACGAGACCCAAGTGGGGAGGGATGGAGGGTTTCACCACAAATCTGTCTGTCCGCCTCATGAGGCTGCTCGTTGTTGATGTAATTACCGGCGGAGCGTCACGCTGCTCGAGTTGTAAATGTCGTAGTGGCTTTGCCCACCAGCGCACCGGTGTGCCGAACTCGTCACGATTTGGCACGTTTGTGTTTACGCGACGAACCTCGATGATTGGCCCGCGTTGCGGCGCCCGCGGGTTTAACGACACGTTTCTATATTACGCGATCTAACCCAAAAACAACCTCCTTACGGATTATTTAATCCCTCCGCCTCTTCCGTGGACGTCCCTGCCGTGGGCATGCGTTCAATTCCCCTTGGGGCGCCACGGTGTCGAGATGTTAACTCCCTCGCTTGGTGTACAGGAGGTCTCGGGATTGATCCCGCCTGCTGTATATTTGGAGTTTGCGTGTCTCTCTTTCTCTCATCATCATCACGGTGGCTAGGAGATGTTAACTACCTCGCCTGGTGTACAGGAGTTGGTGGTTTCAGTCCCGTTCCTGATTCCTGCTGCTGTATATTTGGTGCTTGCGGTGTCTCTCTCTCTCATCATCATCATCATGATGGCTAGGAGATGTTAACTACCTCGCCTGGTGTACAGGAGGTCTCGGGATTGATCCCGCCTGCTGTATATTTGGAGTTGGCGTCTCTCTCTCTCTCTCCCCGTGGTCGCGTGGAATTTTTCTCCGGTTCCTCCGGTTATGCCTCCTCCACATTTTTTCTCAATGTCACGCGTTTAAAGTCATTAGCCTGCTATACATTTCCACGTGACGATGACGATGATGTTAAGCCCACTCTGTTGAGCTATCATTTGTGATAGCCACGTCGTTTGTGAAAAAGATCTACATAGCTCAGTGGGCCCTTACCTGCTATTATTCTTGACCATCAACTATACCTGCCCCAGGCTCCACTGAATTTTTCTTCGCAGTTTAGATGATGTCATCATCGGGTCTGTTCTGTGTATACTTAGTTTTTTGTCCTGATCTTACTGTGTGTGTGTGTCCCGTGACCTTGGGGGAGCGGTGGGTGTAGTGGTTAGCGCTACGCTGCGCTATGAACCTGGAGACCTGGGTTCGATTTCCGCTCACGGCCAACACCAGTGACGATTATCTGAACCGGTCCCGGGCCTCCCCTCGGTCGACTCAGCCTCAAATGAGTACCTGGTGCAGTGTGTAAACATCGCCACTGGGGAGACAAAGGCGGTCGGGCGTGGTGCTGGCCACCCACCCCCTCGTGTACCGTTGCGGCCTTCATAGGTGCTCGCTAACAGCACTTGCCCCTACAGTCTGTTAAGGCTACACGGGGGATCTTTGTTGTCCCGTGACCTGCCAGCGGGCGTTCGACACTTGACATGGCTTTCACGTGCACATAGCCTGGCACAAGCGCCTTGGTGACGTCACCGCCACTTAGTGCCGAATCGTCGGTTGTTGTTGTGTCTGTGTGTGGGGAGCGGTAGTGTAGCGGTGAGCGCGCTCCGCTACAAGCCCGGCGACCCGAGTTTGATTCCCGCTCACGGTTCAACACCAGTGACGATTATCTGAACCGCTCCTGGCCCTCCCCTAGGTCGATTATGCCTCAAATGAGTACCTGGTGCAGTGTGTAAACATCGGCACTGGGAGACAAAGGCGGCCGGGCGTGGTGCTGGCCACCAACCCCCTCGTGTGCCGTGCCGGCCTTTATAGGTGCTCGCTAACAGCACTTGCCTCAACTGTCTGTTACAGGCTATGCGGGGGATCTTTGTCTTTGTTATGTGTCTGTACGGTTGACGTGTGTGTTTCTGTCTGTTCGATGTAGGCGGCCAAGATTAATAAGTGTATTAATACGACAGTTGTGTGTGTGTGTGTTTATCATTTGTCGTGGTAGCGAAGCGGTTAGCACGCTACTCCACGAACCTGACGATCCCGAGTTAACTTCCCACTCATGGTGATGATTATCTGAATAGGTCCTGGGCCTCCCCTAGGCCGACTCAACCTCAAATTGCCACTGTGGAGACAAGTTTGTCTGGGCGTGGTGCTGGCCACCCACCCCCTCGTGTGCCCTTGGCCGGCCTTAATAGGTGCTACTCACGAACAGCACTTGCCCCGCCAGTCTGTTAAAGGCTATCGGGGGAATCTTTGTTTTTGTTTCGAATTTACTATAGTAACGCGGGCAATTATGTGCGTGTGTTTTTACTGTAGATGTTTGCGTTAAATGTATCAAGTTGTGTTTGCGTAGTTACTGAAGTGTCCGTGCGTGTGTGTTGACAAGTCAGTCAGCGCATGGCACCTGGGTCTGTCCCGTGACCTCCTGCCAGCGGGCGTTCGACACTTGGCGCGTCGCCTTAAAGTGCACGTAGCCTGGCACGAGCGCCGTGGTGACGTCACCCCCACTTATTGACGAATGTCGTGGTTGACATGGGCTTAAATGAGTACTGTGTACCTGGTGCAGTGTGCAAAGCATCAGCACTGGGGAGACAAAGGTGGCTGGGTGTACTATGCCAGCTTTCCGCTGGCAGGTTGGTGTACGGTGATTTTTCTGCAATATTTTGCTGTCTTTTCTTGGATTATCTGTTTGTACATAGTCACTTTAAGATGTTTTCTTGTTCATGTTTTTTGTTTGTTGCGGTTGCATCCGATTCAAGAGCCGAATGGTTCACAGGGCTATACCTATTAAATTAACTTTGAACTTTCGTAGGTGCGGCTACTCGCTAGCAGCACTTGGGTTCGATTCGCGCTCACGGTCAACACCAGTGACAGTTATCTGAACCGGTCCTGGGCCCCTTTCCTAGGTCGACTCGGCCGTAAATGAGTACCTGGTGTGGTGTGTAAACATCGCCACTGGGGAGACAAAGGCGGCCGGGCGTGGTGCTGGCCGCCCACCTCATTGTGTGCCGTTCCGGCCTTCATAGGTGCTCGCTAACAGCACTTGCCCCAACAGTCTGTGAAGGCTATATACGGCGGGGGATCTTTGTCGAGGTTTATCTCGTCGTGTTTCCTCCGTGTTACGTATAACGAATACAACAGCCTCGTTTGTATTTTTTGTATGATCGGTATTTAGAATAGAAATATGATTAAATATTGTGAGTTTTTACGTAATGTAGTGAGAATAAAAAAAAAAAGTAGGCGGTTTTTATTCTCAATTAATTGCAGGGTGCTCAACTGCTGTTCATAGCCACGAGCCCAAGTGGGTGGACATTCCACATTCCTTTGGCAGGTGGCAGGTCTTATCATAGCTGGTGACTTTCCCTCATTATTAAACTTTTTTTTATTTTTACCGGCTGGGCAACGTAGCTCTTTTGTCAGAAGTGACCTCGCCAGAACTTATAGCTCAACGAATTGGGATCATCACCGTCGTGTTGGAAGTTTATTGCAGCAGCCAATTACTCCAAAACGCGTGACGTTGATTCTATAAGTGGAGGGGGAAAACCCGGAGGGCCGGGAGAAAAATCCACGCGCTCACGGGGAGAGAGACACGCAAACTCCAAATATACAGCAGCAGGCGTCAGGGTCGGGATGAAACCCACGCCCTCCTGTATACCCGGCGAGGTAGTTAACATCTCCTAGCCACCGTGATGATGATGAGAGAGAGAAAGACACGCAAACTCCAAATATACAGCAGCAGGCGTCATGATCGGGATCGAACCCACGACCTCCTGCACACCAGGCGAGGTAGTTAACATCCCCTAGCCACCGTGATGATGAGAGAGAGACACGCAAACTCCAAATATACAGCAGCAGGCGTCAGGGTCGGGATCGAACCCACGACCTCCTGCACACCAGGCGAGGTAGTTAACATCTCTTAGCCACCGTGATGATGATGAGATAGACACGCAAACTCCAAATATACAGCAGCAGGCGTCATGATCAGGATCGAACCCACGACCTCCTGCATATCAGGCGAGGTAGTTACCATATCCTAGACACCGTGATGATGAGAGAGAGACACGCAAACTCCAAATATACAGCAGCAGGCGTCATGATCAGGATCGAACCCACGACCTCCTGCATATCAGGCGAGGTAGTTAACATCTCCTAGCCACCGTGATGATGATGAGAGAGAGAGACACGCAAACTCCAAATATACAGCAGCAGGCGTCATGATCGGGATGGAACCCACGACCTCCTGTATACCAGGCGAGGTAGTTAACATCTAGCCACCACGGCGCTGGTGGCTTCCCCCTTCAAATTGAAGTCTCATCCATCCGTCAATCCACTGCTGGATGAGAGAGCCTCCCCAGGCCGTGTGGGTCACGGTAGGAGGAGGGGGGGGGTCGTTGGTGCTGTACCGCTGTGGCCGTGTACGATCCACGTCTTGCAGCAAGTCCTCTTCATCCGTACGGCTGCTCATATCGATTTCAGAGCAACGGCTACAATTTCACATTCAGGTGGTCAAGGCCAGATTCACGGCGTCAGGAGTAAGTGGAGCAGTTGTGTCGCCCGCCGTGATGTCCCCTTGGTATTTGTGAATTTGGGAGGCACGGCGTCGTCATACGTTGTACGATCTGATAATTGTGTTTGTTTACCATTTTATCTGGCAACAAAACTGATACCTTTTTTTTACAAGGAGTCATGTTTGCATTGACCACAATACCTGCGGTCGGAATGCAAACAAAAAGACAACTCTGATAATGATATGCACTGTCCTTGAAATTGATTGGTCCACACCCGAGACGGCTTTCCTTAGAGCCTAGTCTCACATGGTGTTGGACCAGATGACGCCAAAAGGCGCACAACTCAAAGACAATGCACCATCAGAGTATGAGAGCTCGGGGTAAGTTGTGTTTTTTGTTTGCATTCCGACCACAGGTATTGTGGTCAATGCAAACATGACTCCTTGTAAAAAAAAAAGGTGTCAGTTTTGTTGCCAGATAAAATGGTAAAAAAACAATTATAATATTTTGCTACTGGCAAAGGAGGTTCCAATGGTGTGGTACGATCTGTTCTGTGCGTATGCATGTTGAACTTCTTTCGCACCGTACCGTAGCCGACAGTGCTATTCTGGATTGACCCGCAGTCACCACACCACTGGAGAGCATCTGCTGCTGCTGCCGCCACGGTTTGTGCAGTGGATGTAGAGGTAGACCCACGAGCAGTTTCGTGAAACATCAAACCCAGTGGATCTTCCGCGTTGGGTCTTTCACAACGAGGTGGTGTTTGTCGGCGAGTTCTTTCGAACTCCACTCAGCCCTCAAAGTGCCGTCGGGGTTTGCGTATCTGGGTTTGCGAATCTGGATCTGCGGCCACGGTTTAGTGCAGTGGATGCCGTTTAGTGGTGGAACATAAGCTTCGTGGAAGATCAAACCCTGGGGGGGTGGGGGGGTCTTTCTGAGGTCTCTTGAACTCGCTTTCACAGCTAGTGTAACGCGTGCAGATGGCAACGTTTCTCCTGTCGAGCGGCACATGGGCAGCAGTGAGTTTTGCTCTTCGCTACTCAGTGCATCGTTCCTGAAGCACTCTTTCCGCTCTGCTGTGGTGTACACCTGCAATCACCTGCCGTGTGTGTGTGCGCGTGTGTTGGGGGAGCGGTAGTGTAGCGGTTAGCGCGCTGCACTACGAACCTGGCGACCAGGGTTCGATTCCCGCTCACGGCAAACACCAGTGACGATTATCTGAACCGGTCCTGGGCCTCCCCTAGGTCGACTCAGCCTCAAATGAGTACCTGGTGTGGTGTGTAAACATCGCCACTGGGGAGACAAAGGCGGTCGGGCGTGGTGCTGGCCACCCACCCCCTCGTGTACCGTTCCGGCCTTCATAGGTGCTCGCTAACAGCACTTGCCCCTACAGTCTGTTAAGGCTATACGGGGGATCTTTGTGTGTGCGTGTGTGTGCGCGCGCGCGTGTGTGTGTGTGCGCGTGTACTCAACGGAACAAAAGATGAAAAGTGCACGGAGAAGCGCAGAGGGCTGGCGGGGGGGGGGGCTGCGTAGGTGGATTTGCACGGAGAGACATAAAACTGCCTCGACACATTCCGTATCAATACCTCTGTGTGTGTGTGTGGGGAGCGGCGGTGTAGCGGTTAGCGCGCTGCGCTACGAACCCAGCAGAGGCCTGAGTTTGATTCCCGCTCACGGCCATCAACATCGGTGACGATTATCTGAACTGATCCTGGGCCTCCCCCAGGTCGACTCTGCCTCAAATGAGTACCTTGTGCGGTGTGTAAAAACATTGCCGCCGGGAAGACAAAGGCAGTCGGACGTGGTGCTGGTGACCTACCTCGAGGTGCTACTCAATAGCAGCGCTTGCTACTAAAGCCTGCTTGGGCTGTACTTTTCGGGGGATTCTTTGCGTGCGAGTGGCCTTAATGGGATACATAATAGGCCAAGTATAGAGGGAGTGAGTGGATGCTACGAGTTGGAAGGCTGCATTTGTTCAAACCATGGGACCCGATGAGAATAACACCCATTAAATGTTTTCGGATGGCCAGTTTTTTTTAATTGCCACGTGAATAGTTGCACCGTGCGGGTAGCTGTCGAGCATGACAGCGACTGAAACGGTTGGCTACGTTACGGGGCAGGACGACGCAACAGATTGGTGGCAGAAAAATGTGCACACCTACGAAGAGCGTGTTGGCACAACAAGGCGGAGGGGAAAGTGAAAACAACGAGATGTACGGTGGACAACTTTGGGCTATCTTGCCATCATGACGATGACGATGACGTAGGATGCAAGAGAATTACAATTAATTAAAGTAAAATAAAAATTAAATTATTATATTATTTTTATTTTACTTTTATTAATTTTATTTTTTTACATACGTGACTTTACCGATAAAACCTAAGAATATGAATCCTTGCAGTCACGAAAGCTTCAAATATAGGGTGCAAGAGAAGTTTAGCATATAGTAGTGTAGCGTATAGTAGCATACCTGCCAACCCATACGGTTTACCCACATTCTCGTACAGGGAAATTGCGTTTTCAGCGTATAGTAGTGTAGCGTATAGTAGAATACCTGTCAACGCATATGGTTTACCCGTATTCTTGTACAGGGAAATTGCGTTTTCAGCGTATAGTAGTGTAGTGTATAGTAGAATACCTGTCAACGCATATGGTTTACCCGTATTCTTGTACAGGGAAATTGCGTTTTCAGATCCATCCGTGGTACAGCCGTTTCAAAAAGAACACATTTTGGATGAACGTTGAGTTTTATAAGGGGAACAGGGTGATCAATAAGGTCTGTATTAGTCTGTAATAAGGGAGGCACGTGGTGCAGGCTGGGTGGTCCGGTGGAAATGTTTGCATCGACAGTGGTCCGCAGGGCCAAAAACAAGTTTTAGAAAGACTGCCCCCTAAACAGATGAGATAAAAACATAATACAGTAAAACCTTGGATTGCGAGCATAATTCGTTCCGGAAACGTGCTTGAAATCCAAAGCACTCGAAAATCTAAGCGAAATTCCCCATAAGAAATCATGGAAACTCAGGTGATTCGTTCCACAACCCAAAAATATTCGTGTAAATACGATGAATACAAAATACCTTTTTTATATTTTTATTATTTAAATGTAATATAAAGTAATCAAATGTATTAATTACAATTTAATCGTGGCTGGTGTGAGGGAGACGAGAGAGAGGAGAGGAGGGAGGGGGCCATTGTTGCAGTCCAGTTACTAAAGAACAGTCACTAACATTTCGATTTAAAGCTTTCGTGACTGCAGGGATTCATCTTCTTGGTTCTTTCGGTAAAGTCACGTAGAATGGAAATAATAAAATAGTAAGAATGAAACATAATAAAATACAATTCTCACGACGTTTCGGCCACAACGCAAGCAGCCATCCTCAGGTGAAGACCAGGAGACCAGGTCTTTATTTTATTATGTTTTATTTTTATTATTTTATTACTTCCCTTCTACGTGCCTTTACCGAAAAAAAAACAAAAAGAACAGTCACTACACTTGGACACAAAATAAAAAAAATGCTTTACGCACACACACGTTGTCACAACACTATGGTAAACAGTCTACGCTCGCACGGATGTTGACTCTACGAGTGAGGCACGCCGACTGAGACCGAGCATGGGAGACGATTACCCACAATTCCACAGCGAGAGAGAGAGAAGAACCATCGGCTCAGTTGTGATCACGTGACGCTCGGCAGACAAAACGTATACTGTGCGTACTACAGTACTCGTATTGCAAGACCTCGCTCGTTTATCAAGTTCAAATGTATCAAACATTTGTGCTCGTCTTGCAAAACACTCGCAGACCAAGGTTTTACCGTACGTACAACAGACAAACCCCCATCGATGATCGAATAAAAAAACACTCATTCGTATTAGACGGAGAGAGAGGAAACACGTGGATCGGGGAAGAATAGTTTCATCGTCATTAGCTGTTGAGTAACAGCTACGAACCGTTAGCCCCATGCAGTGTGAAATACGTTGAACATTGCAACAAACAAAGCGCCGTCGATGATAAGAAAAAAACCATTCATTCTCAATAAACTCATTCATGATAGACGGAGAGATGGAGCGAGAGAGAGGAATACGTGGATCCGAGGGAGAACAAACACAACCTCAGTGGCTTGTTCTATCAAGGGGGGGGCGGTGGGGCGGAGGAGCAGTTCAGGTGTCGTGCGTGCCACTCACGTTGTGGGATACGGGCAGGAATCAAGTTCACGTTGTTGGGGTTCGTAGCGCAGCAGCGAGCCAACCACTGCACCACCCCTCCTCCCCCTCACCTAGACACGTTGTGTGTTGTCCTTCCCCCGCGCCTCCGATGAGCATTGAAGTATGTTGAACTTTTTGATTTAGAGCTTTCGTGACTGCAGGGATTCATGTTCTTGGTTCTTTCGGTAAAGTCACCACGTAGAAGGGAAATAATAAAATGTAAAAAATATAAAACAATAAAATTCTCACGACGTTTCGACTGCAACACGTTTCGACTGCAACACAAGCAATCATCATGAGTATTTTATTGTTTTATATTTTTATTATTTTATTATTTCCTTTCTACGTGACTTTACCGAAAGAACCAAGAATATGTTGAACTTCTTTCGCACCGCATCTAGCCAACCGTGCTAATCGTAGATGTGGGAACGTTGTACGCGTTCATCCATCTGCCTGTCTGTCTCCGCTGTGATATTGTTATTAAATGTTTGCTCCTCGGATGAAGAAAGATCACGCTCAATGCTAAACTAAACTATACCGAACTATTTACTTTATTTTACCAGGTAGGGCCCACTGAGCTATCACAAATGATAGCTCAACGAAGTGGCTTTTCAACATCAGTGGCTTTTCAACATCATCATCATCGTGTAGAATTTTACAGCAGCCAAATACTCTAAATGCGTGATGTTGATTCTAAATGCGGTAGGGAAAAACCGGAGAACCCCGAGAAAAATCCACGTGACTGGGGAGAGAGAGAGAGACATTAACGATCGCCTGTATCCCAGGCGAGGCAGTTAACATCTCGCCACCGTGATGATGAAAGTGAGAGACACGCAAACTCCAAATATACAGCAGCAGGTGTCAGGGTCGGGATCGAACCCACGACCTCCTGTATCCCAGGCGAGGTAGTTAACATCTTCTAGCCACTGTGATGATGAGAGTGAGACACGCAAACTCCAAATATACAGCAACGGGTGTCAGGGTCGGGATCGAGCCCACGACCTCCTGTATCCCAGGCGAGGGAGTTAACATCTCCTAGCCACCGTGGCGCCCCCTTGGATTCTGCGATGCTTTCCAATGTGCGTGTCGTAACCCCCTTGAAGTATTTCAATGCAGCGAAGTGAGCGTCGCTTGTGACGGGCAAATCTTTCGGAGGCCCTGGGCGTTACCATCGTGAGCCAGGATCTATTCGCTGCTGCTGAGTGGAAGATTTCACCCCCCCCCTCCAAGCTGTCACGATCCCTCGTGGGCTCGCGGTGCGTTGCGTGCACCCGCTCCATCTCCGCTGGGGACATCCGCCCTCGGCGGCGCGCATTCACCCGTCCCTGGGTGGCTTCCATTCTGTCTTTAGTTTTCCTCGACGGTCAGAATCGGAATGTTTATTTACGCTGGAGGAGGAATCCGATGAGCTATGAAGCTCATTTTCACAGACGACCAGTAAGGGGCACGGGGTGGGAACGTCGCAACAACCAAACAATGCCAAAAACACGATAGGCGGTGCGAGGTGCAGGAACGGCAAACGGAATCGCCAAAAAACGTACAAATAAAACGAAACCATCCCCATCCTAACCAGGCCAAAGCCCACCGAGATGTTGACTTATTTTTAAATCCTTTATATTAAGTTCACTTGCTTGCGTGCTTGCTTGCTTGCTTTTGCGCGCTTATGACCGTGCAAATCTTTCGGTCGTTTTTAACCCACTTCCCGTGATCCAATCGAGCTGACATTTTGCACACAGACTCGTTGTGCGTGACAATGTATTTTCGTGAAATTTTTTTTCCAAAATTTTACACTTTTTAGGCAAAAATAAATTATATGTAATTACCAATTGCTTAATGGTGGCAGGCAATCATCTGACCCATAGGTGGCAGCCATCTCAAGCCAGAGGACGAGAGGACTCTAGCCGCCACGCATATAAAGGATTTATAGTGAAAAACTTTGTTTTTACGGGTTAATTTTTTCGATCCGTGGACGTCTCCTTCACACCAACGCCCCCTGTGAGATCTCGGTCTCGCGCAGGACATTTGAACGAGCGGAGTGACGAAACGCCCCAGACATCGTGCGTGCCTAATCGTGTTGACGAAGAAGAAAAATAAGTATAACCCGTAAAAACAAAGTTTTTCACTATAAATCCTTTATATGCGTGGCGGCTAGAGTCCTCTCGTCCTCTGCCTTGAGATGGCTGCCACCTATGGGTCAGATAATTGCATTGCACCATTAAGCAATTGGTAATTAAATATAATTTTTTGTCCTAAAAAGTGTAAAAATTTGGAAAAAAAATTTCACGAACATTAATTGTCACGCACAACGAGTCTGTGTGGAAAATGTCAGCTCAATTGGATCACGGGAAGTGGGTTAAAAAACGACCGAAAGATTTGCACGGTCCTAAGCAAGCAAGCGAACTTAATATAAAGGATTTAAAAACGTAAAATGTGGTGAATAACACTCGCTCGCTTGCGATGTGTGTGTGTGTGTCATCAGTGCACAGGGGCTGCGGGTTTCTTCCTGTTGCTTTCACATGGACGGGGTGTGGTCACTGCGACTTTGTGGCGGGGGTGCCAGGGGGGTGTTGGTCGACTCGTTCAGTAGCATTTTTCATCGGGGACGACAAAAAAAGATGATTGTTTGGCGAGAGAAAAAAGAGAGCCACGCACAGTGGAGGCCAAGCCCCAATGCCAATGCGTCGTCTCTCTCAACCCCCTCCCTGGGCGTCCATTGTGACCCACAATACGAGCGTCAGAATCAGAATCTGTTATTTCTACTGCGGGAGGAAACCGATTAGCTGTTAAGCTCATACGTCCAGTCGGGGCACGGCGTAAGGACGTTACAGCAGCAAACAATGCACACGCGCACACACACGATAGGAGGGCAAAGTGTGGGAAAGGTAAGAAAGCAAGTCAGTAAAAATAAATGAATAGAATTAAATAAAGGGGTAAAATCACAAATTGCGCAAGCGCGCACATTTCTGTTTCACGCGTAGGCTTTCCCGACCAATATCCACAATCGAGGTTTTTTGGGTTGGACGGCGTTAATATAAATGTGTCGTTAAACTCGCCACTGCACCGACACGGCCAATTCGTAGTAGTAAGGTTTGTCACGGAGACCAAAACGTGCCAATTATTGACTGCTTCAGCGCTAACCGGTTGCGTGTTGGAGAGTAATATTCTTGGTTCTTTCGGTAAAGTCACGTAGAAGGGAAATAAAAAAATATAAAACAATAAAATTCTCACGACGTTTCGACTGCAACACGTTTCGACTGCAACACAAGGAATCATCACGATAATTTTATTGTTTTATAACCAACATCATCAGGCGACAGCCAGAATTGCCCATACAATTTCTATTTGTCAACAGCGAATGCAAGCTTGGGGCAAGGCAGCAAAGCAACAACAACAGCAGCACTCCGCACCAAGGCAGCACGCAGTAGTCCCTCGGTTAAATTGCACATTTAAAATGTAACCATCCATTCTTTACACTCTTTGGTTCTTTCGGTAAAGCGACGTAGGTCATAGGTCGCAAACGGGTTTTGATTCCTTACCCGTACCCGTACCCGGCCGCACCAGGGTCGCAAATGGGTACCCGTACCTGGCCGGGTACGGGTACCCGTTCCCTACCCGTACCCTACCCTACCCGAAATGAGTGACAAACGGTTACTCACCGGTGACTCACGGTCTACCCGTACCCATACCCGGCCGCACCAGGGTCGCAAACGGCAACCCGTACCCGGCTGTGTACGGGTAGCCGGGTATCGGGTAGGGTACGGGTATCGGGTACCCGGTTGCGACCTCTGACGTAGGTAGAAAAATAAAAAAAGTAAAAATAATACATCACGACGTTTCGATCGCAACACAAGCGGTCGTCCTCAGGCAGAAAATACACGACTGGTAATGATCAGGGTCTGAAAATTACGTTGGCAAACGTGGCAGCTGTATCCGACACCGATCCCCCGCTTGAGGGCGTGTGATGTGTAACTTTGATCATTGCCCTGCGTAGTATCGATACTTCAGTGTTGATGTGACGTCGTTTTGACGGACCTACTACTGTGCGGTGTTTTCTTGCTGTGGTCTGGGACTCTGTTGTTGTTTGTTGTTGTTTCTGCTGCCTTACCCAATCGTGATAAATCGGACTTATACAATTTAATGTATTTATTGTTTATTAACATTTAGTGACTTGATTATCAGCTTATCTAAATTTGTACTACTATCTGTCTGTTGTCGTTTGCTGTTGTCAAGTATCTGATCCCCATGCCCCCCCCCCCCCCCCATGAGCTACTAAGAGCTTAGTAGCTTATCGGATTCCTCCTCCTGTAGTCTAAACAAAGATTCCGATGCTTCTGTGGGGTCGTTTTCCCCAGCATCTAAAACTATTAAAAATAATAATAGGTTTTTACCCCCTTCTGGCAACATAAACAGCAGCTGTGTTAAGACGTTCAAACGCCAAATAAGATACCTTTCACAAGGCCATGTTTTGGGCACACGTACGTATGGATTTACTCAGGACTTGATGCCTTGAAAAACGTAAATAACACTGGTCAACACACTTTTTCTGGCATAAGGTATTCCAACGGTTTACAAGGTAATCTTGGGGTGTTGATTCCAAATCTGGCATCAGTTTTTGCCTATCACATCAGGTTTTTGAGATATCAAATATTGCATTTTCAATAAAAACTGCAGAATAAAAATATTAAATAAATGTGGATATCTACATACAATGATATTATAAACACACTATCCTAAAAATACAGCACCATATTTTAACACTAAAGCAGTCACTGACTTGCAACAACTTGCTATCATAAGTGACAGAGTTAATTTCGGGTAAAATCAATGAAAATGGGGTATGCCGATAGCATAAAAATTATGTGATAGAGCAAATCTGAGATCAGATTTGGAATCGGCACCCTGAAATTAGTCTAGCACAGCTGCAAAAGTCCAGGCCAGAAAAACATGTTTTTTGTTGTTGACCAGTGTTATTTGATGTTTGAACATCTGAACACAATTGCCAGAAAGGGAGAATTCTGATTCTTATCTATTTTCTCGAAGGAAGATCTTACGCCGTGCAGCAGAGCGCCACCACACTCCATCGCCCACCGGAGTTTTACCCCCCCCCCCTCTCGCCTGCCCGAACAAAACCTCGTGACCAACATTGACCTTCAGGACTCACGGTCAAAAGCTCCAAAAATAACTATTAACTATTATTTTTATTTCGCCAGGTGTAGAAAAGGTCCACTCACTCACTCGGCTCTTCATTTCAGAGGCGACCAAGCGGCTATCGCAAATGATAGCTCGGCAAAGTAGCAGTGGCTTTGATTTTAAAGCTTTCGTGACTGCAGGGATTCATATTCTTGGTTCTTTCGGTAAAGTCACGTAGAAGGGAAACAATAAAATAATACAAATTTACCGAATGAACCAAGAATATAGTAGTACAGTGATCCCTCGTTTATCGCGGTTAATGGGGACCGGAACCCGTTGCGATAGGTGAAAATCCGCGAAGTAGGATTGGCCCCCTAGGAATTTCCGTATATGTGTGTGTGGGTACCAGAATGTTTAAAATATGTATATTTATACTTTATATATATTTTTGACTTAAATCTATTTAATTATAAAACCTTAATATTATACATTCACTCACTCACATATATTTTACTTAAATCTATTTAATTATAGAACCTTAATATTATACATTCACTCTCTCTCATACGATACGTATTATGATACGCAGCCAATCAGCTCACGGGATACTGTACATCCACTCGTGCTCTCATTCGTCGATCTCGCGCCGCCAGGAACCAATCACGTGCCTTGTCTGAGTGCCCGTGGGTACAGTATGTACAAAGCCTCTGAGAGAGTTTCTCTCTTTGTCTGGCATCCTGGGAAACCGTTTCTCTCGCGCATCACGATGAAACAACGCTGCTTTCCGCAATACGGCTGCCGATATTTTTGAATTTTTTTTTTTCGATGAATATTTTACAAAAATCCGCGATGCACTGAGGCCGCGAAACTTGAACCGCGAAGTGGCGAGGGATTACTGTAGTGGCTTATCGTCTTTGTGTGGAAATTCATCGCGGAAGCCAAAACCCTTAAACGCGTGACGTCGATTCCAAAACGTGGAGGGAAAGAACGGAGGACCCGGAGAAAAAAATCTACTCGACCACGGGGAGAGAGAGCGAGAGACGCACGCAAACTCCAGATGTGTGCACGCGTCACGGTCGGGATTGAATCCGCGACCTCCCGTACACCAGGCGAGGTAGTTAACATCTCCGATCCACCGTGATGATGATGAGAGAGAGACACGCAAACTCCAAATATACAGCAGCGGGTGTCAGGGTCGGGATCGAACCCACGACCTCCTGTACCCCAGGCGAGGTAGTTAACATCTCGGCAACGTGGCGCCCCTAATGTGACGTGGGAATGGACGCCGTTGGAACGCGGAACGCGCCGCCGTTATATAACGACGACCTACCTTTTTGAGCTGCGCTGCTGAAAGGTACAGGGAATACGGTACAGGGATAAGGTACAGCGATACGGTACAGCAATACGGTACAGGGATACGGTACGCGGAATGAAACAGTAACACGGTGGTGGCGTTACCATCAGTCCCGCCATCGCATTGTGGTGTGCGTTCATCGTATCTCGACAAATTTCCTCGTCTGTAACGTTATTTGGGGGGCGGGGAAATTATTTTCGCCCAACGCGGCACTTTTCAGGAACGCATCATCTCATAGCTGTCAACCCAAACGGTTTAACCCGTAATTTTTGTGCAGGGAAATTGAGTTTGCAGGTCCATTCGGCGTACAGCAGTTGCAATGCGGGCAAGAAAATGTTTTGTCTTATTCGTTTGTGTTTCTCCCTCGTGATGGGACATTGTTGGATGAACGTTGATATTTTTATAAGGGCCACGGGGTGACCAATAAGGTCTGAATTGGTCTGTAATAAGGGGGGTTCTGTTAGGGGGTTGACAGGTATGTAGTGTGTAGTGTAGCGTATAGTAGTGTATAGTAGTGTAGTGTAGAGTATAGTAGTGTAGTAGTGTAGTGTAATGTGTAGTGTAGCGTATAGTAGTGTAGTGTAATGTGTAGTGTAGCGTGTAGTAGTGTAGCGTATAATAGTGTAGTGTATAGTTGTGTAGTGTAGCGTATGGCAGTGTAGTGTAATGTGTAGTGTGGTGTATAGTAGTGTAGTGTAATGTGTAGTGTGGTGTATAGTAGTGTAGTGTAATGTGTAGCGTAGTGTAGTGTGTAGTGTAGCGTATAGTAGTGTAGTGTAATGTGTAGTGTATAGTAGTGTCGTGTATAGTAGTGTCGTGTATAGTAGTGTAGTGTGTAGTGTAGTGTAATGTGTAGCATATAGTAGTGTAGTGTATAGTAACACACCTGTCAATACAAAGGGGTTGACGGGTATGTCACCTACTGCTCGCGCGTTGAACAGGGGAATTGCTGTGCAGTTACAATGCTTGTGTCAAGCTTACGTGAAGGACGCCCGACGCCCTGGCGGTCACGGGGCGGGGGGGGGCATACTTCACCACTCTGGTCAGTGTGTAGTTGGTGAAGGGTAGGGCAGTGAGGGACCGGTGGCTGCGACATCACTCACCGACGCTGTGAGAGGTGGCCGGGAAGCAAAGTGGGGTCACTGGTTTCATAGCGCAGTGCGATCACCATTGCCCCAGCACATCAATTTTTCATGTTTAACGGTGGGTGGATGGGTGGTGTGGGGGCATGGATGGGTGGTGGAGACGTGGATGGGTAGAAATATGGATGGATGGGTGGTAGGGTTGGTGGGGGTGGTGGGTGATCTACCGCTTGTAGATTCGTTCATTGTTGGTCAATCCACTGCTGGATGAGGGCCTACCAGGCCACTGCCACCCCAACGATCCTGCAACGCAGCAATCGATCCGGCACCTGCACCACAGCTGATTTCATCGCTCCGTCTCCTCGGTGGATGTCCCCTGGTACACTCCATTATTGGGCCGCCACTCCGGTACTATTAGAATAATTATAAACAATTATGATAATTGTAGTAATACAGTCCCTCCAGAAAAACGCGATTATGCGATCGCAAGATTCCACGCAAAATCAGCCAAAGTCCGCATATTTATGCGGGGGGGGCGCGTTTTTTCAAATACGCCGCACTTTTGCCGCATAAATTGCAGATTTCCGCGCGCAAAATATGCGGGCTTGCATGATTTCATAATCCCCGCATTTTCGTTGCAAAAAGTCACATATAGCTTAGCAGAAAGTTGAAAAATGTTGCGTTTACTTCACACAAGCGCAGCCATTTCCCCTGTTGCCATGGGAACGTTATGAAGTGTTAGAGGCTACGTAGTTAGTTTTATTCAGGAGTTTATGCAACTTTACAGTTGTAAGATTGCACTTTTTTGTTAGTAGTATGTAAATTTACATTACTGTAAGACTGTACTGTTACTGTATTGCTTACGTTACTGTGCACTGAAAACACTTATTTTAACAGAAGATGTCTGTTTTGTATAGCTACCTCTGTAAAACAGGAAGCACACATTTTATTTTTTAATATTTTATTTATTCATTTTTACAGAAGTTGTAGCATATTCATTTTGTAAAGCTACAGAACTTGTTCGACTCAATGTTTTGTAAGTTTGAGCCATCTGTTTGTTAAGGTCTGAAATAAAACAAGATGAGAACTTAAATATTCCCAGCACTTTCTGTGATGTAGTATGCTTGCTTATCATAGGAAGTAATAAGAAATGACTCTTTACATTAAAGTAGTAGCCTAGTGAATAGGGTGTTGGGGGAATCACTTTTTTTTCTCTTTTTCATCAAACCGCAGTTTTTGCAAGTTCCCGCAAATTAATCGCATAAAATTGCATATTCCATCGCATTTTTTAAGAAAACGTGCCGCATAATCAACGATTTTTGCCCGCAACAATCACCAGAAAACTCCGCGTTTTTCTGGAGGAACTGGTAATAGTTATTATTCTCATGCTGTAGACCCAAGTAGCTGTATTGCCAGTCAAGTACTTGGCGACAGGCGAGATGAAATGTGCCTGCTACACCAACCCACGCTGACCAGCGCGGTGAAGTATGGTCAGCCCCTCTGCTTGCCCACACCCGAGATCAACGACCTTAAATCACGACCCCCGCCGGTCCCCAGCTCAAACGCAGCGTGGTGGCGTATTTACGGTGCGGCGACCCTGACAATTTGTAGCTTTAACCTTTCAACGTTTTATAGAGGGCGGAAGCCGTCTTTAATTCGGAGACCCAATTTTTTTAAAATTTACGTTCGTAACATCTTGTGTGTGTGTGTGTCTAGGCTAGCATTATTTTACGAGCGACAAATTCACACGGCGGTGATCTGTTAATAGAAGGGGCGCCGTAACGCGTTTTTTTTGGTACCGCAACGACCTCGCAACCCAGAGGGTTTACCGGTTAGACTCCCATCTCCGGCCACTGGCAGTTGAAACAACGGAGCAGCTATATTGTTTGGGTCTTTCGGTAAAGTCGCGTAGAACACAAAAAAAAAAATACGACGTTTCGATCGCAATACAAGCAATCGTCATCCCTTATTTTTTTCCTCCTGATGACGCTTGCGTGTGTTGCGATCGAAACGTCGTAGTTTTTTGTAACGAAAATGTTGTTGTTCTACGTGACTTTACCGAAAGACCCAAAGAATACGAATTAATGCGGTCACGAAAGCTTTAAGTGAAGATTTAATAGAGCCAGCTGGTTTTTTTTAAATCCCCCTCACCGGGAAACGGGGACTCGAGAGAGGACACAAGGGGGGGTACAGCCACTGCAGATTCGACTGGAGCCGGAAGGGTAACAAGTAAACCCGTAAAAACAAAGTTTTTCACTATAAATCCTTTATATGCGTGGCATCGGGGCGGCTAGAGTCCTCTTGTCCTCTGGCTTGAGATGGCTGCCACCTATGGGTCAGATGATTGTCTGGCAGCATTAAACAATTGGTAATTAAATATTTTTTAAAAATTTCCCTAAACAGTCTAAAATTTTGGAAAAATTTTCACGAACATTAATTGTCACGCACAACGAGTCTGTGTGCAAAATGTCAGCTCGATTGGATCACGGGAAGTGGGTTAAAAAACGACCGAAAGATTTGCACGGTCCTAAGCAAGCAAGCAAGCGAACTTAATATAAAGGATTTAAAAATACCAAAAAATGCTCGTTTAGGTCACCTCCTGCAGTATAAATAAATATTCTGATTGTGATCTCTAACTGTGGCTAACTTATTGACGCTGTTTGGAGGACAGAGGAGGAGGTGGTAGTGGAGATTTAAGAAAAGTGTGACCGTTGTTTCAACTGGAGAGTTAAACTTAAACTAACCTATTTTACACGCTTTCATTTAACTCGCTCTGTCTGTTGTTGTTGTCGTTGTTGTATTCTCAAATCTTGCAACTCAATTTTTACTCACTTCCCAATCTGGTATCGACTGCAAACTTGAAATACCTATGTCATACTGATGACAAGACTATATTCTATCATAAAAAATCCAAAACATACATTTTTTAAACATTTTACACGCTTTTATTTAACTTACTCTGTGTTGTCGTATTCTAAAATCTTGTAACTCAATTTTTACCCACTTCCCAATGTGTTATCGACTGCAAACTTGGTATACTTATGTCATACTGATGACAATATATATTCTATAAAAAATATATATTTTCAAACATTCTTTTTGATATGTTATGTTTCGGCTTGGGTCTAATTGTCCACGCTCAACTGACGTTGGCTGTAATTGTGGCAATCTTCGGGGCCACTTCCTGGAGTCGTGGAGTTCTTACATTACTAGTACATTTCATGAAAGCGTGTTTAAAAAAAAAAAAGTTTTTTTTAAATATGACTTTTTCTTTTCTTTGTGCCAGCCGTGTTTCGGGTTGCCCTTACCACCCCCCCCCCTCCAATATGGTTTGGGGGGCGGCACGAGCCTGTTTCCCCATCTCTCTATATCTCCCCGCTGCTTAAAAGACAACGCACACATTATCAGACAATGTTTTGCTTGCATGCAAACCGCAGGTGCCATGTGTGGTCAATGCAGACTTGATTCCTCGCAAAAGGAATCGATTTGGTGTTTGAACATCCCCTGTTTTATTGCAGAAAGAATAAACGCCCATTCTTATTTTTCATGGTTTGGCCTATGTTGACGGTGTGTGTTGTATGTGTGTGCGTTTACGCGGGGAGCGGGAGTGTTGCTGTTAGCGCGCTGCGCTACCAACCCGGCGACCCGAGTTCGATTCCCGCTCACGGTCAACACCGGTGACGATTTTCTGAACCGGTCCTGGGCCTCCCCTAGGTCGACACGGCCTCAAATAAGTACCTTGTGCGGAGTGTAAGTATTGCTACTAGGGAGACAAAGGCGGCCGGGCGTGGTGTTGGCCACCCACTTCTTCGTGTGCCATGCTGGCCTTCATAGGTGCTCGCTAACAGCACTTGCCCCAACAGTTTGTTCAGGCTATATGGGGGATCTCTGTCTTTGTGTATGTGTGCGTGTGTGTGTGTATGTGCGTCACAACGTGGTGATGTAACGGGGCCTCGCACACTGCCGCCAATAAAAAAATTAATGTAAAAGAAGATCCCCCCCTCACCACCCACCCACCCTCACCACCCACCCACCCACCCACCCCCGCCACCTCTATCGCACTCCCGGCGGCAGTGCGTTAAAAGGGTCCCGCCCCGGGCAGTTTTGCTCTACGATCGGCAGACCACGTTGCGCCAAACAGAACCCGGCCGACGTGGAAGAGAAGGCCAAATACAGTTCGCTCGATTGGATGCCCCTTTTCCTGCCGGCAGCAATTACAGGGTCGTGCCTCTGGCGAGATGTTGACTACCTCGCCTGGTATACAGGAGGCGTGGATGCGACAGCCTTTGTAGGCTACACGGGGTGCAAGTCCCAGTTTCTCTGCTCTAGTATCCGCCTTAATAGGTGCTAATTCTAGATTTGAAGCTTTCGTGACTGCAAGGATTAATATTCTTAGGTTTTTTCGGTAAAGTCATGTAGGTAAAATTTTTGTTTTTAAATGAATGAAAGTAAAATAAAAATAAAAT
>NC_083834.1:3474157-3545398 GCF_015708825.2 Lethenteron reissneri
AGAGCACACACACACACACAGAGAGCACACACACACAGAGAGAGCACACACACATACACACAGAGAGCACAACACACACACACAGAGAGCACACACACACACAGAGCACACACACACACACAGAGAGCACACACACACACAGAGAGCACACACACACAGAGCACACACACACACAGAGAGCACACACACACAGAGAGCACACACACACAGAGAGCACACACACACACACAGAGAGCACACACACACAGAGAGCACACACACACACACAGAGAGCACACACACACACACAGAGAGCACACACACACAGAGAGCACACACACACACACAGAGCACACACACACACAGAGAGCACACACACACACACAGAGCACACACACACACAGAGAGCACACACACAGAGAGCACACACACACACACACAGAGCACACACACACAGAGAGCACACACACACAGAGAGCACACACACACAGAGAGCACACACACACAGAGCACACACACACACACAGAGAGCACACACACACAGAGAGCACACACACACACACAGAGAGCACACACACACAGAGAGCACACACACACAGAGCACACACACACAGAGAGCACACACACACACAGAGCACACACACACACACAGAGCACACACACAGAGAGCACACACGGAGGACAAAGATCCCGAATCTCGGAACGCCCAAGCGGTTCAATTTATTTCGAGGGGCGTAGCGCCGCTGGTTTTGAAGACATTGTACTCAGCTGCAGTGAGCCGCAGCGACACGACGGCGCTCTACGACAGCTGGCGCCAAACTGTGCCACATGCCCTCCCGCATGGCATTCTGGGATCCTCGGTACGGATAATGTTTTTATTTTTTTTTAAATTGATAGCGTACATGGACGTCCCGAGTTCGATTCCCGCTCACGGCCAACACCGTTGACGGTTATTTGAACCGGTCCCGGGCCTCCCCTAGGTTGACTCGGCCTCAAGTGAGTACCTGGTGCGGTGTGTAAAACATCGCCACTGGGGAGACAAAGGAGGCCGGGCATGGTGCTGGCCAGCCACCCCTTCGTGTGCCGTGCCGGCCTTCATAGGTGCTCGCTAACAGCGCTTGCCCCTACAGTCTTTTCGGGCTATACGGTGGATCTTTGTTTGTTTGTGTGCTACTCACTAACAGCGCTTGCCTCAACAGTCTGTTAAAGACTATACGGGGGATCTTTGTGCTTGTGTGTGTGCGCGTGTATGCGCGTATGTTTGTGTGTGCGTGAATGGCCTTCAATTGGTGCTCGCTAACAGCACTTGCCCCTACAGTCTGTTAAGGCTACACGTGTGTGCGTGTGCGTGCGTCGCAGGAACGGACCGTCGCACCGGTGGCAAGGCGAGGCCCAAGAGCGAGGGGCTGGAGTTGTACCGCGGCGCGGCGCGTCCCGACAGCCCGGAAGAGCCGGCGGAGACCCACACCGACGCCCACCAGCAGCAGCAGCAGCAGGAGCAGCAGGGCGGCGCAGTCTCTCACGGCGACGACCGGCTCGTGAAGAACCGCGCAGACCACCGCTCTACCCCCAACGTCGCGCGTGAGTGAGCGTGCGTGGTCGCGCTGTGGTGCACGGGGAGATCGTGCGTCCACGCCGTCGCGGTCAGAGACCCCACCGTGTTTTTGCACCGTTGGTCTCGTGTTTGCCCGTCTGTCTGCGGCGGTGAGATCTTGCCACGGTGGTGGCGTGGATTTTTTTCTCCGGATCCCCCGGTTTTTTCCTCCACATTTAGAATCGACATCGCAGCGCGTTTGGAGTGCTTGGCGACTGCTCTACGTTTGATAAGCCACTTGGTTGAGCTGTCCTTTGTGATAGCCGGGTCACTTCTGAAATAAAAAAATATCTGTAGTTTAGTGTCGTCACTGACGAAGGGTTCCGTCTTCCTTAGAACTCGTCCGTCGCTTGTCCCCCCCCGCCCCCCGCAGACTCCCCCGACAGCGTGGGTCTCCGCCCCGTGTACCCGGGCGCTCCGGCCTCCAGGGTCCAGTCGGTGTCGACCGGCAACCTCAAGGCAGAGGTGACCACCTCGTCACACATCACATTGTCACACATCACATCGTCACATATCACCACATCACCCATCCACTCGCTCACCTACCCACCTACCCACCCATCCACTCACCCACCTACCCACCCATCCACTGACCCACTCACCCACCCATCCACTGACCCACTCACTCACCTACCCACCCATCCACTAACTCACCCACCCACCCACCTACCCACCCACCCACCTACCCACCCACCTACCCACCCATCCACTGACTCACCCACTCACCTACCCACCCATCCACTAACTCACCCACCCACCCACCTACCCACCCACCCACCTACCCACCCACCTACCCACCCATCCACTGACTCACCCACTCACCTACCCACCCATCCACTGACTCACCCACCCACCTACCCACCCATCCACTGACCCACTCACTCACCTACCCACTCGTCCACTTGATAAAATGACCCACTCACTCACCCATTCCCCCACCCATCCACCCACTCATGCACTCAGTCTAACACCCCTACCCCGGTCCCACGAGTTCTCACCTGGTTACAATAAACCGTGTCGAGATTTGACCTCGCGCCTACCTGCCATGTGTGCCGTTGTCTGTGTGCCTTGCGTGTGTGCCGTGCTTGCGTGTCGTGTGTGTGCCGTGCGTGCGTGCGTGTGTGCCTTGCGTGTGTGTCATGCGTGTTGTGTGTGTTGTGTGTGTCGTGCGTGCCGTGCCGTTGCGTGTCGTGCGTGTGTGCCTTGCGTGTGTGTCATGCGTGTTGTGTGTGTCGTGCGTGTCGTGCGTGCCGTGTGTGTGTGTCATGCGTGTCGTGCGTGTGTGTCATGCGTGTCGTGCGTGTGTGCCGTGTGCGCCGTGCAGGAGAGTCCCTCTCCGCCGTCGCTCGAGGCCTACCCGGTGCCCACAGCCACCTACGCACGCGAGTGCAGCACGCTGCCACCCCCGCCCGCAGACAGCTCCCCCGCTTGGGCGGCCTCCGGCATGCAGGTGAGACGCAACAGCAGCAGCAGCAGCAGTAGTAGTAGTAGCAGTAGTAGCAGCAGCAACAATAGCAGCAGCAGCAGCAGCAGCAGTAGCAGCAGCAGCAGTAGTAGCAGTAGTAGCAGCAGCAGTAGCAGCAGCAGTAGCAGCAGTAGTAGCAGCAGCAGTAGCAGCAGTAGTAGTAGCAGCAGCAGTAGTAGCAGCAGCAGTAGTAGCAGCAGTAGCAGCAGCAGCAGCAGCAGTAGTAGTAGCAGCAGTAGCAGCAGTAGTAGTAGTAGTAGCAGCAGCAGTAGCAGCAGTAGTAGTAGCAGTAACAGCAGCAGCAGCAGCAACATTAGCAGCAGCAACAGCAGCAGCAGTAACAGCAGCCGCAGCAGCAGCCGCAGCAGCAGCAGTAGCAGCAGCAGCAGCAGCAGCAACAGTAGCAGCAGCAGCAACAGCAGCAGTAACAGCAGCAGCAGCAGCAACAGCAGCAGTAGCAGCCGCAGCCGCAGGTGTGAGGATTATCTGAACCAGTCCTGGGCCTGCTCTAGGTCAACTCGGCCTCAAATGAGTACCTGGTGCGGGGTGTGTCAACATTGCCAGTGGTGTTAGCCTCTCGGCTCTAAATTGAAAATGTATTTCTTTAGAACTGCTTTTTGTGTTTAGTTTTGTTGTCCTTCCCCCGCGCACCTTCGATTACCACAGTTGACTATGTACGGTGCGAAAGAAGTTCAGCAAACATAAATACAGCAGCAACAACAGCAACAACAACAACAACAGCATACCAACACCGCCACGGTGACGTAACCACAGCTCGTGTGCCAGGCTAGGTTGGCACGGAGCTTGTTAGGCTGAGATCGCTGATCTCAGTCTGTTGGAGCAAGTGCTGTTAGCGAGTGGCACCTATGGCACACGAGGGGGTGGGTGGCCAGCACCACTGCTGGCTGCCTTTGTCTCCCCAGAGGCAATGTTTACTACACACCACACCGGGTACTCATTTGAGGCTGAGTCGACCTTGGAGAGGCCCAGGACTCTTTCAGATAATTGTCACTGGTGTTGGCCGTGAGCGGGAACCACCATCACCACAACCACCAGCAGCACCGCTAATGCCACCTGCCATCATTACCATAACCACCACCAATACCACCAACACCCGCCATTCGCCACTAAGTGACAGTGACGTCACCACGGCACCTGTGCCAGGCCATGTGCACTTTGAGGCCACGTGAAGTGTCGAAGGCTCGTTGGCAGGAGGTCTCGGGACAGACCCAGGTGCTGTGGGTTGGCTAACGTGCCAACTTGCTGCAGTGTAGCCGGCCGGCGCTCCCCTCGTTGTTGTGAGCGTCACCCCTCTGCCCTCCGTCGTTGCTGAAAGACGACTGCATCTGACTGCCCAGTAAGCAGCGTCCTTCACGAGCCTCCTCTACAGAGGCCGATCTTGACACCGCTGGTACCAATCTCCGGCAAGTCCACTCAACCCATTTCGTGCCTGTTTAGCTCCCCAGCCAGACAGAATCTGCTTGGGCATGCGGTGGCTGGGCATGCGGGCTACATGACCCAGCCAGGGCCGCCTTGCCTGCCGGAGGAGCCCACTGATGGGAATGTGTCCAGATCAAGGATTTGTGAGCTCCTCACACAATCCAGCCTGGTTAAACCCAGGGTGGTTCGTAGGCATGCCAGCCTGAATGTTTCTAACCAGCGCAGATATTCCATTAGAGGGGGTCCACGTTTCACAAGCATAGAGTCGGGAGGGCATGGTTGTGGCCAAGAACACCCAAAGCTTTGTGCGGAGCGACAGACCCAGGTAGCTTCCACACAGCAACTGCTCCATCAGCAATGGAGGAGCAGAGGGTGTGGAGTGTTTGGTAGCACAATACCCAGGCAGGTGCTGGGTATTTTGTGGCACGCTCCAGGTTCAGCAGCAGCACCTCCAACAACAACCACCACCACCATCATCACCACAACGACCACCATCATCATCATCACCACCCCAACCACCACACGCGTCCACCGTAACCTCTCCTCCTCCCGCCCTCCGTCGCGCAGAGAGCGGCGCACTCCGAGGAGGAGCTGCGGCGAGACCGCCCCTACCGTGCGGCGGGGCCGCCGCCGCCACCGCCACACCACCACCACGGGCAGCAGCAAGCGCAGCGCCAGCAGCCGCCCTCCTCGCTCCTATCCTCCTCCAGCCACGAGCAGTCGGCGCTGTCGGCTCGCGCGCCGCAGTACGGCATCGCCGTGGGCGGCGCCGCCTCCGCCAAGACGGGGCCGGGCCGCTGGAAGACGCCCGTCGTCAGCGGTGGCGGCGGCGGCGGCGGTGGCCAGCAAGGAGGCGGCCTCCCTCCGCCGCCCCCTCCGACGCGGTACCCGCCGGGGTACGGCCCCGAGTCGCGGGACCTCCCGCCGCCACCGCCGCCTCCGCCGCCGGCGTCCGCCCTGCACGGCATGGGCGGGATGAGCGGCGGGGGCACGTCCTCGTCGCTGTCGTCGCTTTCGTCGCCGTCGCTGCCGTCGCCCGGCTATGGCGGCGACGCGGGGCCCGAGGCGGAGCGCAAGCGCGAGGAGCAGCTGCGCTGGTACGAGGCGGAGAAGGCGCGGCTGGAGGAGGAGCGCGAGCGACAGCGGCGCAGGAAAGCGGCGGGGGCCGCTGCTCCCGGCGGCGGTGGCGGTGGTGGCGCGGGCGCGGGGTCGGTGGTGAGACCGCACGAAAGGCCGGCGGTGCCGTCGCAAGGAGACACGATCATCAGGTGATACCTCGCCCCCCCCACCGCCTCCTCCACCTCGGGGCGACTGCGGCGCTCGGCATCTTGGGGCTTTTTTCGATGTTTTTTGCACGGAACGATGCCCCTAGCGCCACGCTCGATGCTGCCCCCCCCATCCTGCCGGCTCTATCAACGTTGCTGCTAGTGCCGCTGTCCATGCTGTTAGTGCAACTACCAATGGCGCCAGTGCTCCACGCCGCTGGTTCTATCAACGTTGCTGCCTGGCGCCACGCTCGGTCAATTGCCGACTCGCCCCCCCCCCCCCGTCCCCCTCCCCCTCCTTCAGGGAGCTGCGCCCCCAGTCGCAGCCGCGCACCATCGAGCGCCACGACCTGCACTTCCTGGTGCCCCCCCCCGCGGGCACCGGCGAGGAGGAGAGCGCCAGCGGCTCCCCGCAGCTGTCGCCGTCGCCGTGGGCGCGCGACGCCCGCGAGCGCCAGGAGAAGCAGCGGCAGCAGCAGCAGCTGGAGATGCTGGAGCGGGAGATCGCGGCGCTGCAGTCGCGGCCGCAGCACCAGCTGCTGCCCGAGGAGAGCGACCGGCTGCGCAAGCTGCTGCTGGAGCGCGAGTTTCAGCGGCGCGTGCAGGAGGTGTCGCTGCGCCGGCGGGGCGGCGACGACGACGATGACGACGACGACGACTACGAAGAGAGGGACGACGACGAGGGAGGTGGAGGCACTAGGATCGGGGCGCAGGCCGCAGGGCAGAAGCAGTCGGTGCAGGTGAACGTCGCTCGCGCGCGCACGGACGTGGAGACACCAGCGTCTTTACGGACCCACGCACGGAAACTGTGATGCTATTTAAGCGAATTAACTATTTTCAGAATAGTTTTTTTACCCTTCTATCTGGCAACAAAACTGGCACCTTATTTTACAAGGAGTCATGTTTGCATAGACCACAATACCTGCGGTCATAATGCAAACAAAAACATAACTCTGATAATGTATGCACTGTCCTTGAAGTTGACTATTTTCATTTTGGCCCCATTGAGCTATGTAGCTCACAACCAAAGTGGGCTTATCGTCGCGTGAAAATGTATTGCAGCCAAACACTCTAAACCCGTGATGTCGATTCTAAATGGGGAGGGGAAAACCGGAGGACCGGGAGAAAAATCCACGCAACCACGGGGAGAGAGAGATACAGGCGAACTCCAAATATACAGCAGGCATCGGGGTCGGAAAGATCCCCTGACCTGCATACCAGGCGAGGGAGTTAACATCTCCTAGCTACCATGGTGCCTCTTAAATAATTAAAAGTGTAACAAAAAAAATGTTTTGTTCCTGGGTAGTAAGTGTTAATTCCTGATTACTTATGCCTCAAAAGTACAGAATTGGCTATTATAACTCACAAACTTTGCTTTTGTGACCAGGACAGTTATGTTTAGAAATGTACTTATTTTCAATGAGATAACGCGGTGTGCATTTGTGTCATTCCTTCGCATAAAGTCCTGGTCACAAAAGCAAAGTTTGTGGGGAATAATAGCCATTTTCTCTAAGAAAAGCTGTCTCGGGTGTGGACCAATCAACTTCAAAGACAGTGCATATCATTATCATCATCAGAGTTGTTTCTTTTTGTTTGCATTTTGACAGCTTGTGTTGTGGTTATTGCAAACATGATGCCTTGTATAACGGTGTCAGTTTTTGTACCAGTTGAAAGGGTAAAAACCTATCACTATATTTTCTATTCTTTTTAGGCATAAGCAATTAAAACATAACACTTACTACCCCGGGACAAGAATCGTGTTCCATAGTGTAATGAGAGCGAGAGGAGACGCCTGTCGTAGTATGAGCGAGGAGGTTTGCGTGGCAGCGCTTGATCGCTCGCCAACGTTACGAACGAGCGTTTTTTTAAATCCTTTATATTAAGTTCACTTGCTTGCGCGCTTACGACCGTGCAAATCTTTCGGTCGTTTTTTAACCCACTTCCCGTGATCCAATCGAGCTGACATTTTGCACACAGACTCGTTGTGCATGACAATTTATTTTCGTGAAAATTATTTTTCCAAAATTTTACACCTTTCAGGAAAATTTTTTTAATATTTAATTACCAATTGCTTAATGGTGGCAGACAATCATCTGACCCATAGGTGGCAGCCATCTCAAGCCAGAGGACGAGAGGACTCTAGCCGCCAGTTTCAAAGACCAATGTGGGCTGGGTTGTGGCCCATTGAACACGCATATAAAGGATTTATAGTGAAAAACTTAGTTTTTACGGGTTAATTTTTTTAAAATTATTTTCTTCGCCCGGGGTGTTAACGCCATTGGGCCCGGCCGTCTCTCGCGCGAACGCAGGAAAAGCCTCTGCCGTGGCAACACCAGCAGACGGGAGACTTCCACCAGCAGCAGCAGCAAAGGCATGAGGAGGAGACGCACGTGTTGCAGGTAGATCCCTTGCCCTGTCTCTCTCTCTCTCCGCTCTCCCCATTCAGCAATCTCGCTCGGGTGGCGTGCCTCGTCGGAAAATGTGGAAATAGTTTGGGAGCGAGGGGGGCGGGGATGGGGAAGTCTCACCCCACGTGTGCCGCTGGACGGGAGGTGGTGTTGCGTGGCACGGTGGCGCGTCTCCGGCACCGCCGGCCACCTCGTCACCCTGGTGGGCGTGGCTTGTAGGGGGTTTCCTGCCTTCGGTGGGGAGGCAGGATGTGGGAGGACTGCCTGCGATGACCCAGGTGCTTCTGCGTGGTTCTTTCGGTAAAGTCACGTAGAAGGGAAATAATAAAATAATAAAAATAAAACTATAAAATAATTCTCACGACGTTTCGGCCACAACGCAAGCAGCCGTCCTCAGGTGAAGAACAGGTCTGTCGGAAAGACAGCGTCTGAATGGGCACTACCAAGCTTGCCAGTGTTTATTTAAGCTGGGTTGGAGGGGGAAGAGCGCCTTGACAACGGAATTTGCTTTCCGACAGACCTGTTCTTCACCTGAGGACGGCTGCTTGCGTTGTGGCCGAAACGTCGTGAGAATTATTTTATTATGTTTAATTTTTATTATTTTATTATTTCCCTTCTACGTGACTTTACCGAAAGAACCAAGAAGATGAATCCCTGCAGTCACGAAAGCTTTACATCGAGACCCAGGTGCTGTGTTTGTAGGCTTGGGGTTTGAGAGGCTCGTCCTGGTGATGGCAGCGCTGAGTCTCTCCACCCCCCCCCTCCGTGTCGGAGTCAGAATCTTTTTTATCCTGGAGATTAGCTGTGGTGCTCTTTTTACACAGATGTGCAGTGGCGGCGGTCAGGAACGTAAATGGCACTTTGCTCTGTGCTCCGCGGTGGCTCGGAGATGTTAACTACCTCGCCTGGTATGCAGGAGGTCGTGAGTTCCATCCCGACCCTGACGCCTGCTGCTGTATATTTGGAGTTTGCGTGTCTCTCTCTCTCATCATCACGGTGGCTAGGAGATGTTAACTACCTCGCCTGGTATACAGGAGGTCGTGGGTTCCATCCCGACCCTGACGCCTGCTGTATAATTATAAGCTGCGTGTGTCTCTCCCCATGGCTCGGTTTCCTCCGGGTTCTTCCGGTTTCCTTCCCCTCCTGCTCTTCCTCCACACACACGGAGGGCCAAAATCTCATGGCATTCATAGCTCAACATCCCGATGTAAAGTCGCAGCACCCTCTTGATCAAGTGTCATGAGACTCGGTAAAGCTTTCGTTTGGTAAACAATCGCAAAAAACAAATTATATAATAATGAGGGTAGCATTCACGCCTCCTTGACAATGGATAATAATAGTAATGACAGCAATTATTTGACAGCCCTGTCGTCAGCCCGCTGCTGGATTGGAGGCCTCCCACGCCTTGTCAGTCGTCAGGATTGTGTGACCATACTTCACTATGCCTGTCGGTGCGTGTCGGTGACCTCCTGTATACCAGGCGAGGTAGTTAACATCTCCTAGCCACCGTGATGATGATGATGATGATGAGAGAGAGAGAGACACACAAACTCCAAATATACAGCAGCAGGCATTGTCAGGGTCGGGATCGAACCCACGACCTCCTGTATACCAGGCGAGGTAGTTAACGTCTCCTAGCCACCCCGTAGCCCTCGGAACGGGAAAGGAAAGTGAATCGCCTTCCAAACCTGGACGCAGGTCGTAATGGCAAAGCTCTTGCTTCTTTTCCACTGGCACATCTGAGCCGTGCCGGGGCCGTACCAAGCCAGGGGCCGCCGCGGGTCAGGACGGGCCCCAGGCTGCTTGTCTTTCCACCCCTCCCCACCCCACTGGTCAGGTGACGCCGCCTCCTCACGGCGTCATCGGCCCCCGAAACCCCTGGCCCTTGCTTGGCCCCCCGGGCCAGATTCAGCCGCCCCCTTTGTACGTACGTGTACGTTGAACTTCTTTCGCGCCAGAGGTCGCAACCGGGTACCCGATACCCGTACCCTACTCGATACCCGGCTACCCGTACCCGGGTACGGGTAGACCGTGTTTCACTGGTGAGTAACTGTTTGTCACTCATTTCCCAACGTCTTGTCTCTTCTCACAATTCAAGTTCCTAGAATCAACCCCCACCCGTGTCTGCAACATGGCTTCATCCCAGAGGTCGCAATCAGGTACCCGATACCCGTACCCTACCTGTACCCAGCCGGGTACGGGTAGGGTACGGGTACGGCCAGGTACGGGTACCCGTTTGCGACCCTGGTGCGGTCCGGTATGGGTACGGGTAAGGAATCCAAACCCGTTTGCGACCTCTGTTTCGCGCCGCACGTCGCCAACCGCGCTAAGCGGCGGTGCGCGGGAGAGACAACAAACTAAACGCATGAGGCAGTTCTAAAGAAAACGAGTTTTCGATCCTCGATTTGAAAGTGGCATAGCTCCTGGGGCCTTCATGTGAGTCCATCAGCCTTGCGCCGCTTGCTTCTGGCTTGGCTCAGCAAACAGGCAGTGGAAAAACCACCCGTACCGTGCTGGCTCGGCTCGGTTGTGCCGGTGGAATCGGGGGGGGGGGGGCGCGGTTGGGGGGGGGGGGGGGTGGGGTATTGTAGTCCATCGGCGCGAGCGTGGATCAGCCGTCGTGTTACTGTCGCATTGTCGTTGTTTCGATTTAAAGCTTTCGTGACTGCAGGGATTCATCTTCTTGGTTCTTTCGGTAAAGTCACGTAGAAGGAAAATAATAAGATGATAAAAATTAAACACGATAAAATAATTCTCACGACGTTTCGGCCACAACGCAAGCAGCCGTCACCTGAAGACGGATGCTTGCGTTGTGGCCGAAACGTCGTGAGAATTAATTTATTATATTTTCTTTTTATTATTTTATTATTTTCCTTCTACGTGACTATACCGAAAGAACCAAGAAGATTGTTGTTGTTGTCGTTGTTGTCGTTGTTGTCGTTGTGTTCGCTGTGTTCGTTGTGTTGTCGTTGCATTGTTGTTGCCACCGTCGCGTTGTCGTTGTGTCTCCTCCACCTAACCGAGCGCTTTGACCGTCGGGGTCTGTTTCTCTTTCCTGGCCGGGAGCATCCTTGACCCCTCCCCCTGCGCAGGCCTTCCCGACTCTCTCGGTCTTGCACTTGGTATGTGTGACGACGCCGCCGCCGCTCTCCCACCCCTCTCTCCGTCTTTGTCTCTCCGCATGCCTCTCCCAGCCTCCCCCCTGCTCTTTCTTCGTTTCCCAGCCACCGTCACCAACGCGGCCACCATCCCCATCCCCCATCGGCCTCCTCCACGATGTTCCCCCATCGTCGCGGCCCTGGTCGTTTTGCTCTTTATTTGTTTGCCTCTCCGACGCTCCTCTCACACTCGCGAGGGCGGCGGCAGCAGCATCGGCAGGAGCGTGGGACGACGTCGCGATCCTTTAAATTCGCTCCGGCCGCCTGCGACGTTGGCAATGTTCCACTACGGCCTCTTAGACCGGGGAGATCTCGTCTTGAGGAGGTCCAGTGACACCCTCGGCTGCAGAAGTTGTAGGAATGCAACCTCCAGGAGTTCTGGTGGGTCACCTCATCTCCTGGAGGTCTGGAGGAGACCTGTCGACGTGCAGCTGGTCTCGCCACGTTTGCGAGATGTTAACTACCTCGCCTAGTATACAGGAGGTCGTGGGTTCGATTCTGACGCCTGTACAATTGGAGTTTGCGTTTTTCTCTCACCGTGGTTGGGCGATGGAAGTTCCCCACAATTCTCGACTTTGGTTCCATCCCGTCGCCAATCGACTCGCTTCCACCTGACAGAAGCAGCAATCAGGAGCAGCAGCCGCCACCTTTTGGACTCGACTACCATGTGAAGGATGGTCCCAGCACAGATCAGGGCACCCATTCCACCAATCTCCCCGGGTGGTGGTGGTGGTGGTGACGATGTTTATGATGAATTGGCCCTGCCGAGGATGTAATCCTCAGGCCCTCAAACTCAGTAACGATTTCTGTTGGGGTTTATATATTTACTTCAAACGTGCATCAGCCTTTCAATCTGAATTGGGCCCGTTGTCGTCGTTGTCACATTAATTGGAGGAAAAACTTGGGTCGGTTTAAAAAAACAATTTGGTACTTAACAAATATTTTTGTAAAGATCTGAATTGGGCCCATTGTTATCCCTGGCGCAATAAATTTATTCTTAGGTTTTTTTCGGTAAAGTCACGTAGGTAAAAAATTTAAATTAATAAAAGTAAAATAAAACAAAATAAAAAAATCACGGCGTTTCGGAAGCAACACAAGCCTCCGTCTTCCAGTGGAACCGTCACAGCCACGACAGCTGTATCAAGTAAATGAGAGACCACAAGAAATACTACCCCGTATATATAATGGTTGAGGGGGGAAGGGCCAGGAACGGCACACTTTTTATTCATATTTTGTTTTATTTTACTTTTATTAATTTAAATTTTTTACCTACGTGTCTTTACCGAAAAAACCTAAGAATATGAATCCTTGCAGTCACGAAAGCTTCAAATCTAGAAGCAATAAATGTAGTTTGCAAATTTGGCCACCAGATGGCAGCGGCGGCGGCGGACACAATCACACGTGTCGCTCCACAACAGATAAGCGGGCGGGGGGGGTGGTCAATGAAGAGAAGTATAACGAATAGCCGTGGGGGAGATGCACACGCTGCCCGGTGCGTGTCGGGGTGAGACGGACGCTTGTTGCCTTAGTCCCGGGAGAAGCCGCTTTGCGTGTGCGTGCGTGCGTGTGTGTGCGTGTGCGTGCGTGTTTGTGCGTGTGTGTGCATGCGTGTGCGTGCGTGTGTGTGTGTGTGTGCGTGTGTGTGTGTATGCACTCGTGGTTGTCTGTGCGCACACGTGTGTGTGTGTGTGTATGCCCTCTTGCATGTGAGTATACTCTCCTGCATGTCTGTGTGTATGTCTCCTTGTGCGTGTGTGTATGTGTCCTCGTGCGTGTCAGTGCCTGCATGTGCTTATGTGTGTATGCCCTTGTGTGTGTGTGTATGCCCCCGTGCTTGTGAGTATACCCTCCAGGATGTGTGTATGCCCTCATGTCTGTGTGTGCCCTTGTGCGTGCGCGTGTGTGCCCTTGTGCGTGCGTGTGTTGTGCCCTTGTTTGTGCGTGCGCGTGTGTATGCCGTGAGTGTGTGACCTCGTGCGTTTGTGTGTGTATGCCCTCCTGTGTGTGTGTATGCCCTCCTGTGTGTGTGTGTATGCCCTCCTGTGTGTGTGTGTATGCCCTCCTGAGTGTGTGTGTGTGTATGTGTGTATGCCCTCCTGCGTGTGTGTGCTTGTGTGTATGCCCTCCTGTGTGTGTGTGTGTGTATGCCCTCCTGTGTGTGTGTGTGCCCTCCTGTGTGCGTGTGTGTGTGCCCTCCTGTGTGTGTGTGTATGCCCTCCTGTGTGCGTGTGTGTGTGCCCTCCTGCGTGTGTGTGTGTGTGTGCCCTCCTGTGTGTGTGTGTGTGTGCCCTTCTGTGTGCGTGTGTGTGTGCCCTCCTGTGTGTGTGTGTGTATGCCCTCCTGTGTGCGTGTGTGTGTGCCCTCCTGCGTGTGTGTGTGTGCCCTCCTGCGTGTGTGTGTGTGCCCTCCTGTGTGTGTGCGTGTGTGTGTGCCCTCCTGTGTGCGTGTGTGTGTGCCCTCCTGTGTGTGTGTGTGTATGCCCTCCTGTGTGTGTGCGCGTATGCCCTCCTGCGTGCGTGTGTGCGTGTATGCCCTCGTGCGTGCGTGCGTGCGTGCGTGTGTATGCCCTCCTGTGTGTGTGTATGCCCTCCTGTGTGTGTGTATGCCCTCCTGTGTGTGTGTGTATGCCCTCCTGTGTGCGTGTGCATGTGTGTGTATGCCCTCCTGCGTATGTGTGTGTGTGCGTGTGTGTGTGTATGCCCTCCCGCGTGTGTGTGTGTGTGCGTGTGTGTGTGTATGCCCTCCCGCGTGTGTGCGTGCTTCGTATTTATTTGCTGTGCGGTTCACCTTTGTCCGGTGCCGTTGCACCGGCTCGGGCTGTTGTGCCTTCTGTTCCGCCCGTGTGCCGCCTGTCGCTGGCGGAGCCACCGTGAGCCATGCCGCCGCCACCGCTCTCCCGCCTCCTCTCGCTCTCTCGTTTTGCCGTTTGGTTTTGTTTTGTTTGCCGTTTGCTTTCACCGGTTTGCTCTTCGAATCCATCGGCGAGGTTTTAATTTGTGAATGCGGCATCCTTTATACCCCCCCTTCCCCCACACCGCCCCCCCCCGCGCCATCTTCCATCCGTGCACCCGATTGGTGCGACGACTCCACCACCACTACGCACCATCGCGCACACACACAAACGTTTCGCTCTTGAGCCGGTGGTCCGGACAATGCTGTGAGGAGAGCCCTTTAGCGCTTCTGCGGCCGTCTGGAACGCTCTTCCGATGTTAAGGAAGCCACTGGGAGCTATGTATTTTGGTATCGTCACCTTGATTGGAAACTCGTGTTTTAGTTTTGTTGTCCTTCCCACCCACCCCCCAACTGCCTGCACACCTCCGATTAGCGCGGGTTGGCTACGTACGGTTAGAAATAATTTCAACGTACGTGCAGAGCGTTGCGTACGCGATCGCGTGGCGCGCAAGGCACGGTGGGGCGGAGTCGGACGGAAATCGAAACCGGCAAAGTCCCCCCAACAGCGACGCAGCTTTGCGCTGAAATTTCATTCATGTTTAGATCTTTGTTTGTTTTGTTACCGCGCGAGAGTGCAGAGTCTTTAGCCGGAGAATCGTAATGTTCATCTCGCCCGGGGGGAATCCAATGAGCCGTGAGGGTCGGGTTTTGCCACAGATGTCCAGTACGGGCACGGGGGGCGGGCGGGGGTCACGCACAACACACAAACACGATAGGAGTTCAAAGTATAGGAAAGGTAAGCATATTACTAAAAATAAATCTACTCGTGTGGATGGTACGGCTGCCTGCGTGCGTGTATGCGTGTGAACGTGTGTGCGCGTGGACGTATGTGTGCGTTTACGTACGCGCGTGCGTGTGCGTGCGTGCGCGTGTATTACGCGTTGAAAAGCCGCTGATCTCTCCCGCCCCTCGCGCTCCCCGCCTGCGCGTTAGCTCCAGGACGAGGAGCGCCGGAAGCATCAGCAGCAGGCGGAGGAGCGTGCGCGGCAGCAGAGGGAAGCGGATGAGCGGGCAAGGCAGCAGCGAGAAGCGGAGGAGCGAGCGAGGCAGCAGCGAGAAGCGGAGGAGCGAGCGAGGCAGCAGCGAGACGCGGAGGAGCGAGCGAGGCAGCAGCGAGAAGCGGAGGAGCGGGCGAGGCAGCAGCGAGACGCGGAGGAGCGGGCGAGGCAGCAGCGAGAAGCGGAGGAGCGAGCGAGGCAGCAGCGAGAAGCCGAGGAGCGAGCTCGACAGAGGGAAGCAGACGAACGGGCGAAGCAGCAGCGGGAAGCAGAGGAGCGGACGCGGCAGCAGCGGGAAGCGGAGGAGCGGACGCGGCAGCAGCGAGAAGCGGAGGAGCGGACGCGCAAGGTGGAGGAGCAGGTGAGAGGCTGGAGGTCTCCTGCCGGGTGAACCCGGCGTGGTACGGGCCAGCCGCCTAAATTTAAATGTGTCGTTAAACCCGCCAACACCCGACAACGGCCAATTAGCGAGGTTTGTCACGTGCACACAACATGCCCATTTAGCATAGTCTTAGGTTTTTTCGGTAAAGTCACGTAGGTAAAAAAATGTAATGAATAAAAGTAAAATAAAAATCACGACGTTTTGGAGGCAACACAAGCTTCCGTCTTCAGATGGAACCGTCACAGCATGATTGCTGTATCACTTGATACAGCTATCGTGCTGTGACGGTTCCACCTGAAGACAGTCACCCACCCACTCACATAGTCACTCACCCACGCACACAGTCACTCACCCACTCACACAGTCACTCACCCACTCACATAGTCACTCACCCACTCACACAGTCACTCACCCACTCACACAGTCACTCAGCCACTCACACAGTCTCTCACCCACTCACATAGTCACTCACCCACTCACACAGTCACTCACCCACTCACACAGTCACTCACCCACTCACACAGTCACTCAGCCACTCACACAGTCACTCACCCACTCACATAGTCACTCACCCACTCACACAGTCACTCACCCACTCACACAGTCACTCACCCACTCACACAGTCACTCACCCACTCACACAGTCACTCACCCACTCACACAGTCACTCACCCACTCACACAGTCACTCACCCACTCACACAGTCACTCACCCACTCACACACTCACCCACTCACACAGTCACTCACCCACTCACACAGTCACTCACCCACTCACACAGTCACTCACCCACTCACACAGTCACTCACCCACTCACACAGTCACTCACCCACTCACACAGTCACTCACCCACTCACAGTCACTCACCCACTCACATAGTCACTCACCCACTCACACAGTCACTCACCCACTCACACAGTCACTCACCCACTCACACAGTCACTCACCCACTCACACAGTCACTCACCCACTCACACAGTCACTCACCCACTCACACAGTCACTCACCCACTCACACAGTCACTCACACAGTTACTCACCCACTCACAGAAGTTCACCATGCATACAGCAACGATACTGTTGAAAGCCGGCGAGGATAAATATACGGGTGACAACATTGTGTCTGCATCGTGAAAAAAATATTTCCACATCCTATTGGCCACGCGGCCTTCTGGGAAGGTGTGCCTAGCTTCAGTGGGCTCGATGCCGGCGCTGTGTGTTGTTGGCACCGAAACTAGGATCCGTCTCCGATACAAAAATCACGTGCGGCTGCTCACCAACATTGGCTGAAGCAAAGCCGCCAGAGCGAACGTTGAAACCGGCGGTCCAGAGTTTGACGATGAAATGACGCAAAGTAAAAATGCAGGTGGGCACGTAGGGTCCGTGTATTTTACCCTCAATGCTCACCACCAATCATTATCATGAGCACGTCGCCAGCATGGCGGAGCTCTCATTAACGCTGGCCTCGCCCTCGTTGATCGTCAGCGGGATCGTCGGTGTAGCGCGTGCGCCTGACCCGCTAACGCCAGCCTCGTGCCCTCGTTCATCAGAAGGATAGTGCCAGTTTCTCCAGAATTGTCGCTCGTCAGCGTAACGCACTCTCCTCGCCAACGGCCTCGCGCCCTTCCCGGCCGTCGTCGGAAGCACAACGCCAGTTTCGCCGCTATCGGCCCGTTGGCACGGCACTAGTCCCTGACGCGGTCGCGTCTCTCCCTCCGCCGGTGGCGGCGGCGACATTCACCACCAGCGGCGCCGCGACGACGACTACTACGCTCACATGGAGTCGGAGCGGCGGCGCGCGCTGGACGAGGAGGAGCGCCGCCTGCTGGGTCCCGGCAACAACAACGGCGGCGGCGGCGACGACGGGACATCCACGGCGGCCTACGCCGCCACCACCGCCGCCGCGTCTCCGCCGGCGCCGTCCCAGCAGAGTAAGCCTCGCGGCGGAGGCGGAACGGGCATCGGCGGCGGCATCGGCGGAGGCATCGGCGGCATCGGCGGAGGCGGCGACGTCGTGCACAGAGCCATGCTGGTGCGGTGCGGTGACGGCGAGGAGGAGGAGGACTCTGCAAAGACGAGAGACGCTCGCACTAACCCCGCGGCGGCGGCGGCGGCCGCCCCCCTGCGCTGGCAGCAGCAGCAGCCGGGCGGCGGCGGCGGCGCCGTGACGACGCGCCGACCGCCGCTCGCCCGGCCGCCGCGCCCCGTGTCGGACGGCTTTGCGCTCTCGTCGGCCGCGGGGGGGGCGGCCGGCCTGGGCAGGCAGGCGCCGTCGGTGGCGGCTTCCAGCAGCATGGCCGACCTGGCGCGCGTCGGCCGCGGCGCTGTCGGCGCCGCGGCGGCCCAGCAGCTCCGCGGCACGCCGGCCTCGCTGCTGCTCACCTATGCTTCGCCTGGAAACTCGCAAGGTGAAAGGCCGCACCTTGGCTGTGCGCGTGGCTCTCTGTGCGAGCGAGCGAGTGGCTTGAATGAGAGCGTGCGTGCGTGCGTGCATGGCCCCTGGGGGTTGTTGTCTGTCAACGGCAGTTGTTGTTGCTGTCTGTTCGTGGGTTGTGACTTGGCTTGTTTTTGCGAGTATGGCTTGTCAGAGTGTGAGTCGGTGTGCGCGTGTGTGTGTGAGTCAGTGTGCGCGTGTGTGTGTGATTCGGTGTGTGTGTGAGTTGGTGTGTGTGTGTGTGAGTTGGTGTGTGTGTGTGTGTGAGTCGGTGTGCGCGTGTGTGTGTGAGTTGGTGTGTGTGTGTGTGCGAGTCGGTGTGCGCGTGTGTGTGGGTGAGTCGGTGTACGCGTGTGTGTGATTCGGTGTGTGTGTGAGTTGGTGTGTGTGTGTGTGTGAGTCGGTGTGCGCGTGTGTGTGGGTGAGTCGGTGTGCGCGTGTGTGTGTGAGTTGGTGTACGCGTGTGTGTGTGAGTCAGTGTGCGCGTGTGTGTGTGAGTCGGTGTGCGCGTGTGTGTGGGTGGTGTAGCGGTTTAGTTCACTAGCTCGCTGCGCTACGAACCCGGCAACCCGAGTTCAATTCGTCCTGCTCACTGCCAGCACAAGTGACGATTATTTGAACTGGTCCTGGACCTTCGCTAGGTCGACTCAGCCTCAAATGAGTACCTGGTGCGGTGTATAAACATCACCATTAGGGAGACAAAGGCGGCTGGGCTTGGTGCTGGCCACCCACCCCCTTGTGTGCCGTGCCGGCCTTCATAGGTGCTCGTTAACAGCACTTGCCCCAACAGTCTTTTAAGGCTACACGGGGGCTCTTATTCTTTGTGTGTGTGTGTGAGCAGTGAGGCACTGTGTGTGAGTGTCTTGTGTGTGCTAGTGGCTTGTACGTGTGTCTGTGTGCGAGCCTGTCTGTACGTGTGACTCTAGTCTGTGTGTCCGTGTCTGTACCCCGCTTCTGTGTGTGTGTGTGTTCTATGCAAGGACACGCCTTGCTTGTCTGTGATTGTGTGTCTGTCTGTCTGTCTCGCTTGCTTGTGGCTTGCTTGCGGCTTGCTTGTGGCTTGCTTGCGGCTTGCTTGTGGCTTGCTTGATGGATTAAATTGCTTTGTCGGATCATCTGCAACCCCCCGTGTCTGCGACCGATTAACTCATCAGCTTTCCTCAACTCATCTGCTTCCACTCTCCCGTCGCGAGGCAGCTGGGTGTCTCCGCCGTTGTTCGCAACTTTCCCGTGTCTGTACCGCACCCCCGTTATTTCGCGGATGCAGTCGGAATGCAGGTGTTGTGGTCAATGCAAACATGACTCCTTGTAAAAAAAAGGTGTCGATTCCAATGGTGTAAATACCCACAAATTGGTTAATTGGGTTAAGCCACATCACAGCATCTTGCCCCCTTCTCTGAAATGAAGTTCTGCATGCTGAGAGAGGATGCCTCGCGCGATAAAAGACAAAGATCCAAATGTTCTAAATTGTTATTCTTACCGATGAAAGCACCCAGCCGCCTCGTGCATGCGAGCTGTGACCGCCTGCCATCACAAACGTCGCGATCCCCCCCCCCTCTACCCCCGTCCCTCGGGGGCGTTTCCCTGAAGCCGGAGTCTACGCCTCTTCGCAATCGGTTGCGCAACCCGTGGATTCGTACGCAACTCAACGTCTCGGCAATCGAGTCGGGAGCGGCGGTTGCCACGACCCGTTAACTCTAGATTTGAAGCTTTCGTGACTGCAAGGATTCATGATCTCAGTTCTTTCGGTAAAGTCACGTAGATAAATAAAACACAATAATAATAATTTATTTATTCTTTTTAATTTCATTTTTTACCTGAGTGACTTTACCGAAAGAACTAAGATTATGACCCGTTAACTTGCAGCGGAGACGCTCGTTCGCGCGGCAGATTTGCGCGACTCGGATTTGGCCGTTGTGATGCTAAACTCCTTGTCGCTCAGCTGCTCGCCCAGACGTCGACAAGTGTGTCGCTGGGTGGCACATTTTTTAAATTAGCGCGACGATTTCCAGAGCAGATTTTGGTCGCGCGACCGACCAGGGGCTCGTGAGTTGACCCGGCTTTCCAGACTCGCATCCCTCCCTCGCTCGCTCGCTCCCTCCCTCCCTCCCTCCCTCGCTCCCTCGCTCGCTCCCTCCCTCCCTGCCTCGCTCCCTCGCTCGCTCCCTCCCTGCCTCCCTCCCTGCCAATCCGTCGTCGCCTCTTCCCCAATCCGACGTGACGACCTGGTCAACCGACGTTGGTTCGAGCCAGCAAGATCATCGACGTGGACGATTCGCTTACTTTATTTACGTGTCCGTGTTTGATTTACTTTTTATTTGTATCTGCCCTTGATTTCGTTGCGCCGTGTGTGTGTGTGTATGAACGTGTGCGCGCTCGCTGCGACTGTTCTAGATTGTCACTAAGCCAATCCTAATAAGTCGTGCACCGACGGGTCCCCGGATAATTAGCCCGATGTCGGATGTTTACCGGCCGGCCTGCGTGTGGCGTTGACTAAACGCGGGAATAACTCCACGCAGCGAAAGGGGTCGCTCAGATTTATTCCCCCAATTGAGCTTTGATTCCATGGCTCGCCACCGCCCATGCCCATAGCGGGACATCTGTGCAAAAAAGAGCTTCGTGGCTCATCGGATTTCTCCTGCAGTCAAAACAAAGATTCTGATTCATCGGGGCACAGCTCCTGTGCACGTCCCAGCACGGAGCCGCCGGTGGTGTTTGAACATTCCACATTTCGCTACGTCGGGGCGGAGGGCGGGGTGGGTGGGTTGCGGGGGGCTGGTCTCTCCAAGGAAGCCGGTTAAATTTTTACTCTGACCCCCCCCACCCCCCCGGAGGGACGATGGGGGGCCGGGTTGTCGGCCAGGATTTGATCTCGCCACCGCGGCGGGTGAAGTTGCGAAAGTCCGTTGATTGCAACGGCGGTGAAATGGTAGCGTAGCGGTCAGCGCGCTGCGCTGCGAACCCGCCGACCCCCGAGTTCGATTCCCGCTCACGGCCACCACCAACACCGGTGACGATTATCTGAACCGGTCCGGGGCCTCCCCCTAGGTCGACTCGGCCTCAAATGAGTACCTGGTGCGGTGTGTAAACATCGCCACCGGGGAGACAAAGGAGCTCAGGCGTGGTGCTGGCCACCCACCCCCTCGTGTGCCGTGCCGGCCTTGGTCAGTGCTACTCGCTAACAGCACTTGTCTGTTGAGGCTATACGGGGGGTGTTTGTCTTCCTGAAATGTGCAAATGCGTAGGTGCTGCGGAGAGGGATTCTAGTTGTTCTGGGACTCATCGGTGCAACCTCCCTCCCCTCCCCCCCCACCGTGCGTGCGGAAATAGCTAATCACTGCTCGCTGTAGGTTTATGGTCGCCACGACGACCCGCGACCCCCGTGACCCCCGCGACCCCCACGACCCCAACGATGTGAGATGCACGGCGGGTCGCCCCCCGATTTCCGTTTTATTCTCCCTCCCTCCGATGGAATATTGCTGAGTTTAAAAACTCAAGTAGTTAAAGTTGAGTAAAAAAGAGACCTCTTATGGATCATTGTAAATAAATGTCTGCTCTTCGTGAAATTCGTGATTTGCTACATTTATTTGCGAGTTAATTAATGTAACGGCGAATCCACGGCGATGTTTTGTTCGCATTAATTGACCAGCGTTGTCGGCATTCTACAAACATTGGAAAGGTTTTAAGGCGCTTTGGCTGCCTTGTGCCGAACAATTTGAACTTGGATTATAACTTCATAAATAAACCAATCTGCCTTCCTGCTACATGCACAGCAAAAGCAAATCACAGGAGGAGGGAGGGGAAAAAAAGTTTTTTTTAAAATTGCAAAATTAAATTTACGCATTTCAACGGCTATCGCGAGAAACGGTCGCACGCCGTGACCTCCGACACCGCGCGCCGTGACCTCCGACACCGTGGCCACCCGCTGCTGCCTTTGTGCCGTCCTGGTTGCGAGTGTCCGTCCGTCACCGTGAGTCCTGTCCCGTCTGTGCGCCCGTCCCGTCTGCCGCGCCGCGCACCGGAATGGTTTTGCTTCTTTGAAATTCACGACCGCCGAAGGAGCATGCGTCGCCCAGGCGGGGCGGCAACAGCACAGCGCACATTAGCAAAGTTGCGTGAGAGGTGGTAAGAGTGTGTAACGCGTGACGTGAACTGAGCGAGGTTGTTATCGCGAGAGATTGGGGTTGGGGTGGGGGAGGAGACGATGATGGTGATGGTGACGGTGATGATGATGAGAGGAGGGAATTGCAAAGTGGAGCGGTGCGAGGGAAGAAGCAGAAAGAAGTGAGGTGACCTGCGGTGTTGGTGAGTGGGTCTGGGTGAGTGAGTGGGTCTGGGTGGGTGAGTGAGTGAGTGGGTCTGGGTGGGTGAGTGGGTCTGGGTGGGTGAGTGGGTCTGGGTGGGTGAGGTCAGAGCGTGGGTTTGGGTGCGTGAGTGGGTCTGGGTGAGTGAGTGGGTGGGTGGGTCTGGGTGGGTGAGGTGAGTGAGTGGGTCTGGGTGGGTGAGTGGGTCTGGGTGGGGGAGTGAGTGAGTGGGTCTGGGTGGGTGAGGTCAGAGCGTGGGTCTGGGTGGGGGAGTGGGTGGGTCTGGGTGAGCGAGGTGAGTGAGTGGGTCTGGGTGAGTGAGTGGGTCTGGGTGCGTGAGTGAGTGGGTCTGGGTGAGCGAATAAGTGGGTCTGGGTGAGCGAATAAGTGGGTCTGGGTGGGTGAGTGAGTGGGTCTGGGTGGGTGAGTGAGTGGGTCTGGGTGAGCAAGGTGAGTGAGTGAGTGGGTCTGGGTGGGTGAGGTCAGAGCGTGGGTTTGGGTGCGTGAGTGGGTCTGGGTGAGTGAGTGGGTGGGTGGGTCTGGGTGGGTGAGGTGAGTGAGTGGGTCTGGGTGGGTGAGTGGGTCTGGGTGGGGGAGTGAGTGAGTGGGTCTGGGTGGGTGAGGTCAGAGCGTGGGTCTGGGTGGGGGAGTGGGTGGGTCTGGGTGAGCGAGGTGAGTGAGTGGGTCTGGGTGAGTGAGTGGGTCTGGGTGAGTGAGTGGGTCTGGGTGAGTGAGTGGGTGGGTCTGGGTGCGTGAGTGAGTGGGTCTGGGTGGGTGAGTGAGTGGGTCTGGGTGGGTGAGTGGGTGGGTCTGGGTGTGTGAGTGAGTGGGTCTGGGTGCGTGAGTGAGTGGGTCTGGGTGGGTGAGTGGGTGGGTCTGGGTGCGTGAGTGAGTGGGTCTGGGTGGGTGAGTGGGTGGGTCTGGGTGCGTGAGTGAGTGGGTCTGGGTGAGCGAGGTGAGTGAGTGGGTCTGGGTGAGTGAAGTGGGTCTGGGTGCGTGAGTGAGTGGGTCTGGGTGCGTGAGTGAGTGGGTCTGGGTGCGTGAGTGGGTGGGTCTGGGTGCGTGAGTGAGTGGGTCTGGGTGCGTGAGTGAGTGGGTCTGGGTGCGTGAGTGGAGTGGGTCTGGGTGCGTGAGTGGGTGGATATTGATGAGTGGGTGGGTGGGTCTGGGTGGTTAGGTAAGGGGGTGGATGGGTCTGGATGATTCGGTGAGTGGGTGGGTGGGCGTCTGGATGAGCGAGCGAGTGGGTCGGTGGGTCTGGATGAGCGAGTGGGTGGGTGTGGGCGAGCAAGTGGGTGGGTGAGTGAGCAACCCAAACTATGGCCTATATATGGAGTAAACCCACTGTAGACTGCTCATTGCACAGATGAGGAGGAAGAGAAAAACTGCACTCACTCCCTTTCTTGGCCAGCAAACCCTCGACATTGGCATTTTGTACTCTTAGATGTTTTCGGTAAAGTCACGTAGGTAAAAAATTAAATTAATAAAAGTAAAATAAAAAATCACGATGTTTCGGAGGCAACACAAGCTTCCGTCTTCAGGTGGAACCGTCACAGCACGATTGCTGTATCAAGTAAGAATTGCTGTATCTTTACTTGATACAGCAATCGTGCTGTGACAGTTCCACCTGAAGACGGAAGCTTGTGTTGCCTCCGAAACGTCATGATTTTTTATTTTACTTTTATAAATTTTAATTCTATTTTTTACCTACGTGACTTTACCGAAAAAAAACCTAAGAGTATGAATCCTTGCAGTCACGAAAGCTTCACATCTAGAATTGGCATTTTGAATGGCGAGTGGGCGGGCGAGCGAGCGAGCGGAAGTGGTGGTGGCGATGAGGTGGCGGTGGTTTCACCGACAAATTTGTCCACGGTGACGTCTTGAATTGTGTGTAGAGCTTTTGTGAGCTAGCGGAAGTTGTGGCTGTGTGTAGGGTGGGTGTTAACGGGTGTGTGTGTGTAGTGTGGGTGTTAACGAGGGTGTGTGTGTGGTGTGGGTGTTAACGGGTGTGTGTGTGTGGCGTGGTAGGTTAGCACGCTGCGCTATGAACCCGGCAACCCAAGGTTGATTCCCGCTCACGGCCAACACCAATGACGATTATCTAAACCGTCCTGGGCCCTCCCCTAGGTCGACTCAGCCTCTAATGAGTACCTGGTGCGGCGTGTAAACATCGCTACTGGGGAGACAAAGGAGGTCAGGTGTGGTGCTGGCCACCCACCCAATCGTGTGCCAAGCCGGCCTTCATAGGTGCTGCTACTCGCTAACAGCACTTGCCCCAACAGTGTGTTAAGGTTATACGGGGGATCTTTGTCTTTCTGTGTGTGTAGTGTGGGCGTGGGTGCATTAACAGGTGTGCATAGTGTTTGTGTGGTAAGTGTTGTAGCGTGGATGTGTTTAGTATGGGTGTGTCAACAGGTGTGTGTAGTGTTTGTGTATGCGGTAAGTGGTGTGGGCTTTTACCAGTTGTTTGTATGGTTAGTGGTTGGTGGCATGGTTGTATCACTGGCAGTGTGTGTGGTTAGCGGTGGTGGTATGTGGTTAGTAGTGGTGGGGTGTGGTTAGTAGTGGTGGAGTGTGGTTAGCAGTGGTGGTGTGTGGTTAGTAGTGGTGGTGTGTGGTTAGTAGTGGTGGGGTGTGGTTAGTAGTGGTGGAGTGTGGTTAGCGGTGGTGGTGTGTGGTTAGCAGTGGTGGAGTGTGGCTAGCAGTGGTGGTGTGTGGCTAGCAGTGGTGGTGTGTGGTTAGTAGTGGTGGTGTGTGGTTAGCAGTGGTTGTGTGTGGCTAGCAGTGGTGGTGTGTGGTTAGCAGTGGTGGGGTGTGGTTAGTAGTGGTGGTGTGTTGCTAGCGGTTAGTGGCGTGGCTTTGTTACCGGCGGTGTGCGTCTGCAGGCATGAACACGTACCGGCCCGGCGGGACGCCCGGCGTCATCGGCTCCCAGGAGGTTTACCGCGACCCACGCGAGCGTCGCACCAATCAGAGCAAACCGTGAGTGCTCGCGTAGCACGTAGCACATGCAGCATGTACACACACACACGTAGCACGCACACACGTAGCACGCAGCATGCACACACGCAACACGCACAGACACAGCACACACACGCAGCACGCACACACGCACACACACAGCACACACACACGCAGCACGCACACACGCAACACGCACACACACAGCACACACACACGCAGCACGCACACACGCAACACACACACACACGCAGCATGCACACACGCAACACGCACACACACAGCACACACACACGCAGCACGCACACACGCAGAACGCACACACGCAGAACGCACACACGCAGAACGCACACACGCAGCACACACACAGCACACACACACGCAGCACACACGCAGAACGCACACACGCAGAACGCCCACACGCAGAACGCACACACGCAGAACGCACACACGCAGCACATGCCCAGCACATGCCCAGCACATGCGCAGCACACGCAGCACCCACACGTACACATGCAGCACGCATGCAGCACACGCAGCACACATGCAACACGCATTCACGCAGGCAGCTCACAAGCGCAGCACAAGTGCAGCTCACAATTGCAGCACACACACACACGCAGCACACGCAACACACTACGTGCACATTACACCAAGACAAACAGCTCGCACCGTGGGGCACAGTACACTCAGCACACACAGCAGTACACACAGTACACAACAATATATTCGAGTACCCAGGGTACGTAACTGGCACACAGTAGTACTTAAGAACCTCCTGTGAAACAGTTTTGACAATAGGTGAGGCTTTCCTGATTGAGGATGATGATTTTTGTAAAAATTAACAAGCTTAATGATGATGATGATGACAATTATAATTAGTGGAGATATGTTAACTACCTCGCCTGGTATACAGGAGATCGTGGGTTCGATCCTGACCCTGATGCCTGCTGCTGTATATTTGGAGTTTGCGTGTCTCTCTCATCATCATCACGGTGACTAGGAGATGTTGACTACCTCGCCTGGTATACAGGAGGTCGTGGGTTCGATCCTGACCCTGATGCCTGCTGCTGTATATTTGGAGTTTGCGTGTCTCTCTCATCATCATCACGGTGACTAGGAGATGTTGACTACCTCGCCTGGTATACAGGAGGTCGTGGGTTCGATCCCGACCCTGATGCCTGCTGCTGTATATTTGGAGTTTGCGTGTCTCTCTCTCTCTCGTCATCATCACGGTGGCTAGGAGATGTAAACTACCTCGCCTGGTGTACAGGAGGTCGTGGGTTCGATCCCGACCCTGACGCCTGCTGTGTATTCAGAGCGCACGTGCTCCCAGTGGTCACATGGATTTTTTTCGCCGGTTCCTCCGGTTTTTCCCTCCACATTGAGGATCAACATCACGCGTTCAGAGTGTTTGGCTGCTATGCATTTCCACACGATGATGATAAGGCACTTCGTTCATCTATCGTTCGTGATAGCCCAGGGTCTGTTCTGCAAAAGACGCTAAAATGGCAGCTCGGTTGTGGCCCTTGGGCTGGTGAAATAAAAATAGTTTATCTTCTTGGTTCTTTCGGTAAAGTCACGTGACATTACCCGAAAGAACCAAGAAGATGAATCCCTGCAGTCACGAAAGCTTTAAATCGAAATAAATAGTTTAGTTTAGGAACTGTGCCTATACGGGGGAAGCGGCCACGTGCAGAGGAAATGTGTTTGCGACGTCTGCAATAGCGTCTCGCTTGATGGCGCAAAACTTGGGGGGTGGGGGGAGGGGGGTGGGGGGAGGGGCATGCCGACCCGGCGACAGTGAAGTCGGAGGCGCCGCTTAAAATCACTTAAACCCGCCGAAGTGATGTAATAAAACAGAATGGCGGTGATGATCGCCGGTAACGCGCGGGGAGCCCAGCTCGAAGATCCGCCGTGTAGAAGTCGAGCATCAAAAATAGATCTTTTGAGAAGTGCCTCTCGAAGGCAGGTTAAAGAGTCGAGCGTTGCGAATGTGGAGGTGGTGGGGGGGCGATGGGGCGGTGTTGCAGGTGGAGGGGAGGGGCCGACAACGGAGAAACGACGCAATGGCGATCGCAGGGGGGGGGTCAGGGCGTCCGAGAGGCATGGAGGGCAAACCGGTCCCTGTAGGCGGTGTGACAGAAGCTCCCTCCCCGGCCACCCCGAGCGCGTGACAGTGAAACCGCCGTTGGCGTCTGGAGCGTGTGAATCCAATTGGTTGAATAAACCTTCTCCGTTAAATTTCGATTTAAAGCTTTCATGACTGCAGGGATTCTTTCGGTAAAGTCACATAGAAGGGAAGTAATAAAATAATAAAAATAAAATATAATAAAATAATTCTCACGACGTTTCGGCTTCAACGCAAGCAGCCGTCCTGCTTGAAGATGAACTTTCTCCGTGTTTTTTTTATTTCTTTCTTTCGCAGAGAGGCGGGCGAGCGCCCGAGCCCGATGCCCGAGAAGCTGCCGTTCCGTGAGCGCCAGCGCCTCTTCTCGCAGGGCCAGGACGTCGCCAACAAGATCAAGACGTCGCGCAAGCTCATGGAGCTCGAGCAGGAGCTGGGAAACAAATAAAGCGGCGAGCGGCGGTGTGCGGCGCGGCTCAGTCTGTCGCTCGCTCGCTCGGTCAGTCGGTCGGTCAATCAATCGGTCAATCAGTCGGTCGGTCAATCGGTCGGTCGATCGGTCAATCAATCGGTCGATCAGCCGGTCAATCAATCGGTCAATCAATCGGTTAATCGGTCAGTCGATAGCTCGCGTGCCCGCTCGCTCGCGGAAGACCGTCTGTGTGTCTCTCTCTCTTTGCCTCTCTGCGTCTCGGCCTCTGGCTCGGTCCGTCTGGCCCGCCGGCCGACGGAGAGAAAAGCACAACAAACGATCTGATCCGGTGGGGGGGGGGGGGGGGGTGTCTCCCCACGCTTCCTCCTCGGTGAGGCGACACCACCGCCGACGACGACGATGCTGATGATGATGATGACGACGTTGATGATGATGGGGTCCATCGCTTGGTCCGCCGTGGAAGACAGCCCTTCGTGTGGCCCCTCTGTGCCTGCCCGTCCCCCTCCCCCCGTCTTTCTCGCCATCTTTTGGCGGTGGCGTGCGCGGTGTAGCATCCATCCGGACGTCTCTCTCTGCGTCTCTCTCTGCGTCCCTGTCTCTCCCGGCTGTCCTTCCATCGCTGACGGGGCAGCGCGATCGCGAGCACGTCCTAGGATGTCTCTGCGGGGAGCGGCGATGGTAGCGGTTGGCACCGCCGCGCCACGAAGCCGGCGACCCGAGTTCGATTCCCGCTCGCGGACAACACCGGTGACGATTAACCTGGCCCAAGTCCTAGGCCTCCCCTAGGTCGACTCGGCCTCGAATTAGTACCAGGTGTGTGAAATCATCGCCACTGGTTGCTGGCCACCCACCCCCTCGTGGTACCGTGCCAGCCTTCACAGGTGCTCGCTAACAGCACTTGCCCCTACAGCCTGTTAAGGATATGCCGGGAGTGGTCTTCGTCTCTGTGCACGTGGCTGGCTTTCTCTGCACGCTGGTGGCGTCACAGCAAAGCGCACGAATGACGGCGGCATCCTTCCGCTGGGAGTCTTGTGCGCGTCGCTCGGCTGTCTTTGATCGCCCGGAACCGTATCAACGATCCGGAGAATACCTCCACGCGTCCTTGACGGGATGCACGCGTGCGTGCGTGTCGAGCCAGCACTTTGACCCTCAAAGTGCACCTGGCCTGGCACAAGCGCCGCGGTGACGTCACTGCCACTCGGTGGCGAATGGCGGCTGTTATTGGTGGTGGTGAGCCAGCACTGATGACGACGACGACGACGCTCGTTGTCGAGATGAAGGAGGGGACCCCCTGCTACTTCTGTAATATTCCCGCGCGCGTTTAGACGCGTCGAAACCTTTGGCAACGCTGAGAGCCCCCCTCGCCCCCCCAAATCCGCGACACCGCGCGGATTTTTCCCCAAAACTTCCGATTCGTCGTCGGGTCGATGGTGGAAAAAAAACCAAATCTCTCGATTGTTGTCGTCGCCGTTTTTGTTGTTTTTTTTTTCTATCCTGGCCCCCTTCCCCCCCCCCCGAGCAATAAGCTGATGTCGAAAAAACGTCGCAGATCTGACCCACTGACCCCTCATCCCCCTGCTGTGCATGGCGCGGTCGGTCGTCGCGTTGCGTACGTGCCCGTGCGGTGGTAGGTGACGGCCGTTCCCTTCTGCTGGGTTCGTTTTGCAAGAGAGCTTTTTTAAAAAAAGAATTATCGCCGATTCTAAACGATTTCCGCGGGGCGACAAAAGCACATTGTGGACTCGGGGGAAACCGCAGCGTGTTTGCGTCGGCTGCGGGACACACGGAGCATCCTCGGGTAACGATAGCAGCAGCAGCAACAACAACAGCAACAACGGCAACAACAGCAACAACAACAGCAACAACGGCAACACCAACAAGTTGTCGGTAGCTTTATTTCCTCCTCGTGTCAACTCCCAGGGTGAAGATGACGTCCGTGTTGGGGAAACGTCATCACGCGCGAGCACCGTTGCCACCTGTCCTCTGGTTGTTATTTTTTTCTCCCCCCCTTCCCCCAAGGATCCACAACCTCTTGGTTCTCAAAGGGTTAGCTGCTGGGGAAATCTCATAATCCTTGCCGGGGGGGGGTACATTAAAAATCTCTCCCGGCTTGTGTCGGTTGTGGAGTGGTAGTCGTAGTAGTAGTAATAATGTTGACGGCGATGATGAAGACGATCATTCTCCACTCGGCGATTATCCCCCTGGTTGTTGGGTAGCCTCCTCAAGGGGCGGTGGCGACGACGCCGACGGTTTAAGCTTCACCATTGGAACCTCATCGGTTTCAGCTTCGCCGTGGCACGGCGGAGGGGAACCGCCGGTGTTGTGAACTCGGTGAAGGGAGAGCGCCAAGCAGCGTGCTTTGCAAACCCCCTCTCGGTTATTTTGTTTTTATCTTAAACGGGGACACGATGGGGGGGTCACGTGGGGCGATTGATGGAACGCGTGAAATTGTATCGTGCGCGAGAGCACGTCGGTAAGATAATCAGGCGCGTCGATGAATCTGCCAATGTAAACATATAACTTGGCGATACAATTTGAATCCATGCGGTAACCCAGAACGACGAGTAAAAAGACCCCTTCCAGACTCGCCCGATCGTAAGCAACGTGGTTGCCGTGAGCAACCAGTGAGTGCGAACAAATGACGTCACGTGCGCAGAGCGACAGTTTGAGTGTTTTTTGTACACTTATTGGCAGCTAGCTAGGATTACCTCACTAAATGGACAATTGGTTATAATATTTGATGTTCATTATTCGTACTTTAATTTACTCAGAACCACGTTTGGGGGTTACTCTGTTGGAACAAAACTCAACAAAGGAGGGGGGGGGTACAGGACCTAGACCACAATCACCACCATCGTCACTATCATCACCACCACAACCACTATCATCACCACCAACAACACTGATGATGTTACCACGCCGCTTGCGCCAGGCTAGGTGCACGTTAAGGCCGCGTTGAAGTGTCGAAAGCTCCGCTGGCAGGAGGTCGCGGGACAGGCCCAGGTGCCACTATCACCACAACCACTATCCACCACTCCTCTCGTCATCACCACAACAATTATCACCACCACTCTCATCATCACCACCACTCTCATCATCACCACAACAATTATCACCACCATTCTCATCACCACCACCACTCTCACCACAACCGCTATCACCATAACCACTATCCGCCACCACTCATTATCACCACCACAACCACTATCCACCACTCCTCTCGTCATCACCACAACCACTATCACCACAATTCTCATTACCACCACCGCTATCACCATAACCACTATCCACCACCACTCATTATCACCACCACAACCGCTATCACCACAACTAGAGCCACCCCAAAATAGTTTTACTTTTGCAACGGCTTCTACTTCACAAACTTCACGTTGGCCACGATCTCTCCGCTGCTGGATGAGGACCTTCCGCCCCACGGCGTAGCTCCCCCCACCCCCCACGCCTCGATGCCAAAACTCGTCACGGCTAAACTCCCGGTAAAACACCTCCCGATTTGCACGGTCGGCTACGTGGCGTGCGAAAGAATTTGAACGTGCGTACACGCAACGTGCAATGAGAGCCGCGGGAGTTTAACAAGCGCCCCGCCTGCCCGCCCGCCCACCCGCGGGTTTAGGGGGCCGTGAGACCCAGGGGGAGTTGAACCCCCAGTGCCTGCTGACCCTACCCCCGACGAGGGCAAGTCACGAGCCCGTGCGAGATTCTTGTTGTTGTTGGCAGTGTTGATTATGCAAGTGGGATGTGTGCGACCTTCGTAGGAATGACACGGGTCGACCGTGCTCGTGGAAAAAAAAGAAATCAAAGTTTATCGCGACGCTGGTTGTGATGCCTATCGCCGCCGCGACCTTACACCACGGGTCAACTCTCAATTGTGTCCCGGTTTGAGATTTTTAACCGACCGCTCTTGCGTTAAGTAAAAAAAACAAGCCGACGTTATCATCGTGCGCCGCGACTCGCGTCCAACTCAACGCCGCCCGCCCCTCGTCGAGAGCTTTGGCCGTGAGCTCGACTGCAAACGCGTCGGCGAACGAAAGCCCCGTTGGCTCGTGAGCGCGGATTTTCAAAAATTGCAGGCGACGCATTCTCCCCTCTCCAGCCGACGATCGTTCATTTCCATCCCCCCCCCCCCCCGCTCGCTCTCCTCCGATTAGCGCGGCTCTGCTACGTACGGTGCGAACGAGGTTGAACGTACATGCACGCTACGCAGGTAACAAACAAAAATGCTTAACCCTGTCGTACGAATGTTTTGTATTGACGTCTTATATTTTATTTTTGCAACACCGCCCCCCGCTCCTCCCCCCATTACTCCAGATAAACGAGAGCTGCCTGCAGCAATATTTAATGGTTACTGTGCTATCATGGTTGTTACGGTTGAGTCGCACTTAACTGGAGCTGTCGAATTACTGTTTGGGCTCGTGGCGGTTCACGCGTCCCTCCGTCTTATCCGCCTTGCTGCGCCCATGCCCCCCCCGGGGCGACGCTACAAGTTGCGTTCCACAAAGTTGTTGCGGTCCCACTGAGCTGCGTTCAACCGAGTTGCTTTCCACAACTCGTTACGGAGCGACAGCAACATTTTAACCGAGGACGCCACGTGACGACTCAGAGCCGCTTTCAAAAACAAATCGACCTTCGTTCTGTCTGTGTCCACCCCGCCCGACTCCCAGTGTAAAAGTAAAACAATTCGTTTTCGTCTGTAGCACCGAGAGCGACACACACGCACACCACACGATCAGTTTGCAATGAAGGTGGGGTTTTGCATTCGGCCCAGTCAGCCCATAGCGTGTCCCCCCCCCCCCCCCCATGACCCCTTGCCTTAACACTGAAATCGTATTTCTCAAGACACAAGCCATCACGCGCGGAATTTTGGTCGGGTCAACAATATCGGGCACTCTGGAATCTATCGCCCCCCCCCCTCCCCCAATTAATTACGCTCGCCAAGTAACGAATAATATCGGGTTTTTTTTTTCTGCCGGTCGGCGTCTGCGTACGCACGTTTACCTATATCACGTCCGTCGTGCGGGTCGGTTGAGCGAGTTGCGTGGGCGGCTCTGCGGTCCGCGGATGGAGCTGTACATAGTACTGAAGACATATCGCGCGTGCGGCAATTCCCGCAGAAGCCGCACGGTTTTGGTGTAAATGCGGCGCTCTGACATCGTCGTCATCATTGCCGTGTTTAGTTTGTTGTCCTTCCCCGCCTAGCCCCCCCTTCTCCACCGCACCTCCCGATGAACACGGGTTGGCTGCGTGATGGCTGCGAAAGAAGTTGTGCGTGCGTCATCGTCATCATCATCATTGGTGGCGGCAGGAAGTCACGGTCGATCCACTGCCGGGTGATGCTCTCGGCTGCAACGGCAACACGTCGCGACGGTCCACCCCCAGCCAGCCGCCTGCTACGCGAACTGATTCCATATCCCCTTCTCCGCCTCCTCCGCCCTCGGTGGTGGTGGTGGTGTTGGTTGGCTGTACCGCACTGTGTACTGTATATATGTATATGAACGAGTGCGGGAAGTGCGCCCCGCTTGTGTCGTTGTTAACCCCCCGGGGGTTGGGGGGGGGGTCAGCGGCTGCCCGCGTGGTTTTTTGTTGCTTTCTCTCGCCGACTTGCTGTCGCCCGTGTCAATTCCACGCCGCTGTGCCCCGAGGAACGGTATATCGGTAAAACACTACAAAACCGGACATTTTTTTTTCCTTTCACCATTTTGGGCACAAACCTATCCAAGATGCCCGCAGTTGCCTTGCCCACATGGAGTCTGTTGGGGAGTTCCATGCTACAAAGCCCGTGGGAGCAGTGGATTGTTGCGGTTTTGACGTTGGATTGGGTCCTGGTCCAATTTCCCATGGGACCCTGCCCAACGTCCAGGCACGGTTCGTCTACGTAACGGCGCGAAGGGATTTCGACGTCGATTTTTCGGTGGTGTGGCGCGCGGTTGTCCTTCAACCACCACCACCACCCCCCCTACCCCTCTCTCTCTCTGGCGGTCTTGTGATGATACCAATCTGCCAGCGGTGGAGATGGAGCGACGATGAGATCGGATCCCGACGGCTTGTGGAGGCCTCCGTCCAGCGCTGATATCGATTCTTGAAACTAAAGTCCCATCCGGTTAAATTAAAACTGAAAGGCCCACTGAGCTCTACAACTCTTTTTTAGAAGCGACCTTGCACAAATAATAGCTCAACAGCAGAGTGACCTATCGTCATCACGTGGAAATTTGTAGCAGCCAAATATATTCTAAACACCGTGACATTGATTCTAAACGTGGAGGGAAACACCGCAGGATCCGGAGAAAATCCACGCGGCCACGGAGAGAGACACACGCAAACTCCAAATATACAGCAGGCATTGGGGTCGGGATTGAACCCACGACCTCCTGTACACCAGGCGAGGTAGTTAACATCTCCTAGCCACCGTGATGATGATGAGAGAGACACGCAGACTCCAAATATACAGCAGGCGTCGTCAGGGTCAGGATTGAACCCACGACCTCCTGTCTACCAGGCGAGGTAGTTAACATCTCCTAGCCACCGTGATGATGATGAGAGAGACACGCAGACTCCAAATATACAACAGCAGGCGTCGTCAGGGTCAGGATTGAACCCACGACCTCCTGTCGACCAGGCGAGGTCGTTAACATCTCGCCACCGTCACGCCCGAGTTGCCTAGCTTACCATTGATCATGTCGAGTTTGGTTTCATTCCCGTCCACTGCGAGTCGATGTCTGAACCGGTCTTTGGCTCCATCGCACACTTAATTTGACCAAGCCGCTTTGACCAGCATGGTGAAGTATGGTCAAATAACCCCCATGATCGACACGGATTGTAGGAGGCCTTCAATCCAGCAGTGGTTTCATTATTGTTGTATAATTCCATGGTAACGGGGAGTGAGTGGCCTTCACTTTTCGTACAGCGGCAGGCCACGTATCACAATTGCAGTTTTGAGTTGATCGCATCACGCTAGAGAGAGTGTCTCTCCACACTTTTAATCTTTAAACACTAAAAATTTAAATAAAAGTTTTATTTGTATTTTGCAACTTAATATTTTTTTTTCCTCCTTCTTGGGTAAACACTGAAAATAAGAGAAAACACATAACGTGTTGGACTTGAAAGGCAGTTATATGATAGTTTTTATCTGTAATCATGTTCTTGTTGTAATAAAACACAAACCTTGACTTCTGCTCCTGCTGTCGTGTGTCGGATGGATGCGAGAGCCGTTATCCGTCGCGTGCAACCGGTCGCGTGCAACCGGCCGCGTGCAACCGGCCGCGTGCAACCGGCCGCGTGCAACCGGTCGCGTGCAACCGCTCGCGTGCAACCGGTCGCGTGCAACCGGCTGCGTGCAACCGGCTGCGTGCAACCGGCCGCGTGCAACCGGTCGCGTGCAACCGGTCGCGTGCAACCGCTCGCGTGCAACCGCTCGCGTGCAATCGGTCGCGTGCAACCGGCCGCGTGCAACCGGCCGCGTGCAACCGGTCGCGTGCAACCGGTCGCGCTGAGTGGACACTTTTCAACGGCGTGCCACCTTCAAGAGACGTACACGAGCGACGTCAGGGGCCGTCCATAAATGACGTCACGCACATGGGGGGGGGTCAGACATTTGTGACGATGTGTGACGAGGGGGGGGGGGTTGAGAAATGTGACGTCACATCAAAATGCGCAACTTTAAATAAATATAGACAACACGTTCTACTTCATTAAATAGACTTCTTAATAAATGTTTTCTCCTACAACATCAGAGTGCAGCGCCACATTGAACACGCACTACAATGACAATAGCTTAAAGCGATTTGAAGCATGTTTTATTTTTTTTGGGGGGGAGGGGGGGGCAGAGCTTTGTGACGTCATACTTTAGGGGGGCGGTCTGACTTTTTGTCACGCCGTGTGACGAAGGGGGGTTGGGGTCAAATTGTCAAAAATCGCGTGACGTCATTTATGGACGGCCCCTTACGCGGACCAGTACCACGCATTGGACATTGGGGCACACACGTCACGATCGCAGCCTACACACGTGACGGTTCAAATGGAGCCAGATCATTCGTGGCGCGTCACGCGGTCGGATCGAGCGCGGAACGACGATCACGCGCAGAATGCGTTCGTGAATTCGGACTTTATTTGCCAGTGTCAAAGTATGAAAACATAATAATAGGGTTTCATCTTCTTGGTTCTTTCGGTAAAGTCACGTAAAAGGGAAATAAAAAAATAATAAAAATACAAAATAACACATTTTTTATTATTATTTTATTATTTCCCTTCTACGTGACTTTGCCGAAAGAACCAAGAAGATGAATCCCTGCAGTCACGAAAGCTTTAAATCGAAATGTAATAATAGGGGTTTTTTCTTTTTTTTCTGGCAAACAAAACTGAAACCTTTTTACAAGGATTCATGTCACTGCATTAACCACAATACTTGCAGTCGAAATGCAAACAAAAAACACACTATGATAATATATGCATTGTCCTTGAAACTGATTGGTCCACACAAAAGGACGGCTTTCTTTTGAGCCTCGACCCAATTGGTGCTCGACCAGAGGACGCCAAAAGGCGTACAGCTCAAAGACAATGCTGCACTATCAAAGTAATGAGTGCTCGGGGTGAGCATCTACATCACTAGACCTCCTTTGTCAGTACCAAAATATAATAATAGGGTTTTCCCCTTTATTCTGGCAACAAAACTGAAACCTTTTTACGAGGATTCATGTCTGCATTAGCCACAATACTTGCAGTCAGAACGCAAACAAAAATCATACTATGCTAATATGATTGGCATTCATCTTCTTGGTTCTTTCGGTGAAGTCACGTAGAATGGAAATAATAAAATAATATAAATAAAACATTAATAATTCTCACGACGTTTCGGCCACAACGCAAGCAGAACAGTTCTGTCTTCTCGACAGAACTGTTCTCCACCTGAGGACGGCTGCTTGCGTTGTGGCCGAAACGTCGTGAGAATTATTTTATTTTATGTTTTACTTTTATTATTTTATTACTTCCCTTCTACGTGACTTTACCAAAAGAACCAAAAAGACGAATCCCTGCACTCACGAACAGCTTTAAATCGAAATGAAGGGTAAACACACTTGATTGGTGACGTCACCGGCCGGCGGCCATATTGTGTAAATAACGACGCACGTGTTGCTGCTTTGTGACGTCACTCCACGCGCGACTCCACCCCCCCCCCTCTACAAACATGTCCGCCCGTTTAGCCCGGCGCTCGCTCCGTTACCCCTGACCAACATGGCCTCCCTCCTGCGCGTCACCGCTTTGTCTAATTAGCATAATGGGCGGGGGGGAGGGGGTCGGTCCCCGCCCTTCGCGAATTACCATAACATTTTCTCGCTTCCCATTGGTCTACACGGCGAGGTTCGCCACGCCCTAATCTAGCAAGCCCCGCCCTCGTTCCATATTAACATAACAAGCCACGCCCTCGTGTCATATTAACATAACAAGCCACGCCCTTGTTCCATATTAACATAACAGGCCACGCCCTTGTTCCATATTAACATAACAGGCCACGCCCTTGTTCCATATTAACATAACAGGCCACGCCCACGCGCGGTTATTCCAAACGGCAGTTTGAATCCACGCGAGTTTTTTTTAAACATTATGTTAATTTTTGTTAATTTATGTTAATTTATGTTAATTTATGTTAATCGCGGGTTGCCTCTCCGTAGCCACGCCCACTGGGCGTGGCTACGGAGTTTTCGTTACAAAAAGTTGCGATTCGGGAGGCGGCGGCGGCGGTGGAGGCGACCACTTCTCAGCCGAACAACAACAACAACCTACGGTAGCAGCAGCAGCTTGTAATACAACAACAACAACCACAACAACAACAACAACCACAACAACCGTCGGAGCAGCAGCTGCGCCATGGAAGCCTTCAGGGTTGCGGGGCGAGCCATCGTCAGAAGCCCCAGCGCGGGTAAAAGTTGTGGCCATAAGAGTAAGTGGTGGTGTTGTTGTGGTTGGTGGTGTGGTGTGTGTGGTGTTGTGGTTGGTGGTGGTGTTGTGGTGTGTGTTGTTGTGTGTGGTGGTTGGTGGGGTGGTGGTGTTAGTGATGTGGTGGTGATGTGGTGGTGGTGTGTGTGGTGGTTGGTGGGGTGGTGGTGGTCGTGGTGTGTGTGGTGGTTGGTGGTGGTGTGTTGTGATGGTGTGTTAGTGATGTGTGTGGTGGTGGTGGTGTGATGGTTGGTGTTGTGGTGTGTGTGTGTGGTGGTGTGATGGGTGGTGGTGTGGTTGTGGTGGTGGTGTGTGTGGTGGTGGTGTGGTAGGGTGTGTTTGTGGTGTTGTGGTGGTGATGTGTGATGGGTGGTGGTGGTGTGTGTGGTGGTGGTGTGTGTGGTGGTGATGTGGTGGTGTGGTGTGTGTTGGTGTGGTGGTAGTGGTGTGGTGTGTGTGTGGTGGTTTTGGTGGTGGGGCCGTTGATGGTGGAGATGATGGTGCAGGTTATAATGGTGGTGGAGATGGAGGTGGTGATGGTGGTGTTAATTTTGGTTGTGGTGATGTTGGGGATGGTGTGGTAGAGATTGTGGTAGTTTTAGAGATGGTGGTGGTAGTTGTGGTGATGGTGGTGATGTCGTTGATGGTGTGGTAGTTATGGTAGTGGTATGGTAGAGATGATGGTGGGTTTAGAGATGGTGGTGGTAGTTGTGGTGATGGTGTGGTAGAGATGATGGTGGATTTGGAGATGGTGAAGATGGTGATGTAGTTGATGGTGTGGTAGTTATGGTAGTGGTATGGTAGAGATTATGGTAGTTTTGGAGATGGTGGTGATGGTGATGGTTAGTTGTGGTGATGGTGTGGTAGAGATGATGGTGGATTTGGAGATGGTGGTGATGGTGATGGTGGTGCCATTGGCCGCCTCGTGTGGACTACACAGTAATTATCATTCCATAAATCGAGACGGCGATGATCAATAATCAATAATCACTCCGCATTCACCATGAACTTGGAGTGCCTGCGGGCGGTTTCGTGGTTTTACTTTCATTGACCTCTGCCACTACCCCCACCGGCTTCAAACTCCTCTCTCTCTCTCGTGTGTGTGTCTGCTGTGTGTTCATGATTGTGTTTACCACTGTTTACTATTGTGTCTTTGTGTTCACTATTGTGTCTTTGTGACCACCACTGTGTGTTCACGAGTGTGTCTTTGTGTTCACCACTGTGTTTAAGATTGTGTCTTTGTGATCAATATTGTGTCTTTGTGATCACTATTGTGTTTAAGATTGTGTCTTTGTGATCACCACTATGTTTAAGATTGTGTCTTTGTGATCAATATTGTGTCTTTGTGATCACCACTGTGTTTAAGATTGTGTCTTTGTGATCAATATTGTGTCTTTGTGATCACCACTGTGTTTAAGATTGTGTCTTTGTGATCAATATTGTGTCTTTGTGATCACCACTGTGTTTAAGATTGTGTCTGTGTGATCAATATTGTGTCTTTGTGATCACCACTGTGTTTAAGATTGTGTCTTTGTGATCAATATTGTGTCTTTGTGATCACCACTGTGTTTAAGATTGTGTCTTTGTGATCAATATTGTGTCTTTGTGATCACCACTGTGTTTAAGATTGTGTCTTTGTGATCAATATTGTGTCTTTGTGATCACCACTGTGTTTAAGATTGTGTCTTTGTGATCAATATTGTGTCTTTGTGATCACCACTGTGTTTAATATTGTGTCTTTGTGATCACTATTGTGTCTTTGATCACCACTGTGTTTAATATTGTGTCTTTGTGATCACGATTGTGTCTTTGTGATCACCACTGTGTTCACGATTGTGTCTTTGTGATCACCACTATGTATTCACGATTGTGTCTTTATGCTCACCACTGTGTTTAAGATTGTGTCTTTGTGATCAATATTGTGTCTTTGTGATCACCACTGTGTTTAATATTGTGTCTTTGTGATCACTATTGTGTCTTTGTGATCACCACTGTGTTTAAGATTGTGTCTTTGTGATCACCACTGTGTTTAAGATTGTGTCTTTGTGATCAATATTGTGTCTTTGTGATCACCACTGTGTTTAAGATTGTGTCTTTGTGATCACCACTGTGTATTCACGATTGTGTCTTTATGCTCACCACTGTGTTTAAGATTGTGTCTTTGTGATCACCACTGTGTGTTCATGATTGTGTCTTTGTGCTCACGATTGTGTCTTTGTGATCACCACTGTGTGTTGACGATTGTGTCTTCAGTGTGTGTTTACTATTTTACCGGCTGTTTCATTTTGTGACTTCAGAGATGACGCATCATCATCATCATTTACAAATGATTATTATATTTAAAATAATAAATTCATTTTCAGGAATTCGGCTAAAGCTGTTGTTCAATCCACGCCGTTCCCATCCCCAACATCGACCCATGTCCCCCCCCCCTTCCACCACCGCAAGTTTTTAAAGTCCTAATAAAAATATAATAAAGTTATAGAGAAGAGAAATAATACCTTGCTAAAGTCAAATAACGGATATTTTATTTTGTAAAAAAAAAAATCGTATTATCGGTTACTCCTTGAGTTAGTGCTGTTTCATCTTCATGGTTCTTTCGGTAAAGTCACGTAGAAAGGAAATAATAAAATATTAAAAATAAAACATTATTTATTATGTTTTATTAAAATAATAAAAATAAAACATTATTTATTATGGTTTATTTGTATTATTTTATAATTTATTAAGTTTTACTTTTATTATTTTATTATTTCCCTTCTACGTGACTTTACCGAAAGAACCAAGAAGATGAATCCCTGCAGTCACAAAAGCTTTAAATCGAAATTTAGTGCTGTTTCTCGCTGGCCGTATGGCGTTTTGTGGTCCAGAGAGAGAGAGAGAGGGGGGGGACCTCAGTGTTGATGGTCTCGTGTCCCCGACCTCTAACTTCTTTCGCACCCTACGTAGACCACCCGTGATTCAGTCACCGCAGACAAAGATCCCCCGTGTAGCCTCAGCAGACTGTTGGGGCAAGTGCTGTTGGCGAGTAGCAGCAGCGCCTGTGATGTGATTGGGTGGCAAAGCACCACGCCCGGGCCGCCTTTGTCTCTCCCGCAACGCACCAGGCTACTCATTTGAGGCCGAGTCGACCTAGGGGAAGGCCCAAGGGCCGGTTTCGTCGGTGTGGTGTCGGTGTTGGCTGCGTCCACCGCTGCGCCACCGCTCTTCGCCACGGAATCGCCTCCGACCGAGTGATCCGCCCGGCTTGTCGCACAACAATCCCATTTCGTCGCTCCGTCTCCACCGCGGCCGAGCCACTCGCTGGGCGCGCGTGATCCCTCGCTCCCTCCTTGGACTGCCACTCCACTGTTAGTCTCTGCCCTGACGCCTGCAGGCTGACAGCCCCTCCCACTTGCATGCTCGTGGAGGGAGACACCCATAGAGATGCATGGAGATGCATAGAGACCCATAGAGATGCATAGACACCCATAGACATACATAGAGACCCATAGAGATACATAGATACATAGACCCACGACCTCCTGTACACCAGGCGAGGTAGTTAACATCACCTAGCCACCATGATGATGATGAGAGGGAGACATGCAAACTCCAAATATACAGCAGCAGGCGTCGGGGTCGGGATCGAACCCACGACCTCTTGTATACCAGGCGAGGTAGTTAACATCTCCTAGCCACCGTGATGATGATGAGAGAGAGACATGCAAACTCCAAATATACAGCAGCAGGCGTCGGGGTCGGGATCGAACCCACGACCTCTTGTATACCAGGCGAGGTAGTTAACATCTCATAGCCACCGTGATGATGATGAGAGAGAGACATGCAAACTCCAAATATACAGCAGCAGGCGTCGGGGTCGGGATCGAACCCACGACCTCTTGTATACCAGGTGAGGTAGTTAACATCTCACCAGAATCTTAATATTTATTTAGTCTGGACGAGTCCGATGAATTGTGAAGCGCTGTGTCACAGATGTCCAGTCGATGTAGTGTGGGGGGGTTCCGTGTGGCCCACAGAATTTGAATAGTTTTTTGGCGATCCATTTATAGATACAAGGCTTTGTCCATATGGAGAAGTTGCGGAGAGCGTTACATTGTTATCTCAAGACAAAGATCCCCCGTGTAGCCTTCAACAGACTGCCGGGGCAAGTGCTGTTGGCGAGCAGCGCCTATGAGGGTCGGCACTGCACACGCAGGGGTAAGGAGGCCAGCGCCACGCCCGGCCGCCTTTGTCTCCCCATTGATGACGTTTGCTTCGCACCGCACCGGGTACTTGCTTAAGGCCGAGTCGACCTAGGGGAGGCTCCGAACCGCTTTCGGATAATTATAATCCGATAAGCGGTTCGATTATAATCGTCACCGCTGTTTGGCCACGAGGCAGGAATCGAACTCTGGTCGCCGGGTTCTTGTTCGTGAAACGTCTTTCGCGCCGTACATAGCCGTGATCGGAGGGGTAGGGGGGGTTTGTAGCGGGGGCGCGCTAACCGCTGCGCCACCACTCCCCCCCCCCCCTCCTCCTCAAGAGCTCACCACTGTTGACCGATACCGACCGCCAATCCTTTAGCGCTGTCCTCTGGAGGTAATGGGCAGCATGGCGCCGCCAATAAACTGAAAACGTGTTGGTATTTTTAACACATTTCTGCGGAGGGAGCTGGTAGGAACGTTGGGTTGCTCGGGCAATGGCCTGCAGGGTCAACGGCGGCGTGGTGTATTCCGCAAATATGCCCGACTGTGAGGGCGGGCACAAGCCGGCGTGAGTAGGTTAAACGTTGAGTTGTATAAGGGCACCATGGGGTGACCAGCCCCTCCCCACCCAGCCCCACCCCTCCCATTTTTGGATGCACGATGGACGGACGCAATAATCCCCTGTGGGCTGGTGGAACCAGGAGGTTCCTACCAGTAAAACATACTTTGCCAGCTAAAGCCCCACTAAGCTGCAACGTGGCTTTTTATTGTCAGAAGTGAACCCCGGCTATCGCAAATGATAGCCCAGAGAAAGGGGGCTTGCTACCATCGTCATGATCATCGCGTGGATGTGGATGGCGTCGGCCAAATACAGGGGCTCCTCGGCTTGCAAACGGGTTAAGTTCCCGAGGTTTGTGTTCGCAAGTCGATTTGTTTACGAGTACAACTTTACTCCTGTCGATTCCAAACTTGTTGTGCTGCGTGGTACACTGGACACGGAGAATGGCTTTAAAAGTTGTTCTGCAGATGTATATGGCACCGGTTCTTCACGTTTTGCAGATGTAGACACCACTGGTTCTTCACGTTCTGCAGATGTCGATGCCACTGGTTCTTCACGTTCTGCAGATGTCGATGCCACTGGTTCTTCACGTTCTGCAGATGTCGATGCCACTGGTTCTTCACGTTCTGCAGATGTAGATGCCACTGGTTCTTCACGTTCTGCAGATGTAGATGCCACTGGTTCTTCACGTTCTGTAGATGTAGATGCCACTGGTTCTTCACGTTCTGTAGATGTAGATGCCACTGGTTCTTCACGTTCTGTAGATGTAGATGCCACTGGTTCTTCACGTTCTGCAGATGTAGAAGCCACTGGTTCTTCACGTTCTGCAGATGTAGATGCCACTGGTTCTTCACGTTCTGCAGATGTCGATGCCACTGGTTCTCCACGTTCTGTAGATGTAGATGCCGCTGGTTCTTCACGTTCTGCAGATGTAGATGCCGCTGGTTCTTCACGTTTTGCAGATGTAGACACCACTGGTTCTTCACGTTCTGCAGATGTCGATGCCACTGGTTCTTCACGTTCTGCAGATGTCGATGCCACTGGTTCTTCACGTTCTGCAGATGTAGATGCCACTGGTTCTTCACGTTCTGTAGATGTAGATGCCACTGGTTCTTCACGTTCTGTAGATGTAGATGCCACTGGTTCTTCACGTTCTGTAGATGTAGATGCCACTGATTCTTCACGTTCTGTAGATGTAGATGCCACTGGTTTTTCACGTTCTGCAGGTGTAGAAGCCACTGGTTCTTCACGTTCTGTAGATGTAGATGACACTGGTTCTTCACGTTCTGTAGATGTAGATGCCACTGGTTCTTCACGTTCTGCAGATGTAGATGCCACTGCTTCCTCACGTTCTGCAGATGTAGATGCCACTGGTTCTTCACGTTCTGCAGATGTAGATGCCACTGGTTCTTCACGTACTGCAGATGTAGATGCCACTGGCTCTTCACGTTCTGCAGATGTAGATGCCACTGCTTCCTCACGTTCTGCAGATGTAGATGCCACTGGATCTTCGCGTACTGCAGATGTAGATGCCACTGGTTCTTCGCGTTTTGCAGATGTAGATGCTACCGGTTCTTCACGTTATGCAGATGTAGAGACAACTGGGTCTTCACGTTCTGCAGATGTAGATGCCACCGGTTCTTCGCGTTCTGCAGATGTAGATGCCACTGGTTCTTCACGTTCTGCAGATGTAGATGCCACTGGTTCTTCACGTTCTGCAGATGTAGAGACAACTGGGTCTTCACGTTCTGCAGATGTAGATGCCACTGGTTCTTCACGTTCTGCAGATGTAGATGCCACTGGTTCTTCACGTTCTGCAGATGTAGATGCCGCTGGTTCTTCACGTTCTGCAGATGTAGATGCCACCGGTTCTTCACGTTCTGCAGATGTTGATGCCACTGGTTCTTCACGTTCTGCAGATGTAGATGCCGCTGGTTCTTCACGTTCTGCAGATGTAGATGCCACCGGTTCTTCACGTTCTGCAGATGTAGATGCCACTGGTTCTTCACGTTCTGCAGATGTAGACGCCACTGGTTCTTCACGTTCTGCAGATGTAGACACCACTGGTTCTTCACATTCTGCAGATGTAGAGACCACTGGTTCTTCACGTTCTACAGATGTAGATGCCGCCGGTTCTTCATGTTCTGCAGATGTAGATGCCACTGGTTCTTCATGTTCTGCAGATGTAGATGCCACTGGTTTTCACGTTCTGCAGATGTAGATGCCACTGGTTCTTCACGTTCTGCAGATGTAGATGCCACTGGTTCTTCACGTTCTGCAGATGTAGATGCCACTGGTTTTCACGTTCTGCAGATGTAGATGCCACTGGTTTTCACGTTCTGCAGATGTAGATGCCACTGGTTCTTCACGTTCTGCAGATGTAGATGCCACTGGTTCTTCACGCTCTGCAGATGTAGATGCTGCTGGTTCTTCACGTTCTGCAGATGTAGATGCCACTGGTTTTTCACGTTCTGCAGATGTAGATGCGACTGGTTCTTCACGTTCTGCAGATGTAGATGTTGCTGGTTCTTCACGTTCTGCAGATGTAGATGTTGCTGGTTCTTCACGTTCTGCAGATGTAGATGTTGCTGGTTCTTCACATTCTGCAGATGTAGATGCCACTGGTTCTTCACGTTCTGCAGATGTAGATGTCACCACCGCCATCTATATTGCGCGGGGCGTTTGAACTAACAACTCGGTCCGAACGGGCAACTGAACATACGGACAGTTTTGTTCGTATCCCTAAAAGTTCGTAAGTCGAATGTTCGTAGTCTAAACGCGTGATATTGCTTCTATGTGTAGAGGGAAAACCCGGAGAAAATTCCACGTGACTTACTGGGGGAGAGCGAGAGAGACACGCAAACTCCAAATATGCAGCAGACGTCATGGTCGGGACCAAACCCCTGACCTCCTGTATACCAGGCGAGGTAGTTAACATCTCATAGCCACCGTGATGATGATGAGAGAGAGAGACGCGCAGACTCCAAATATACAGCAGCAGGCGTCAGGGTCGGGATCGAACCCACGACCTCCCGTACACCAGGCGAGGTAGTTAACATCTCCTAGCCACCGTGATGATGATGATGAGAGAGAGAGAGACATGCAAACTCCAAATATACAGCAGCAGGCATCAGGGTCGGGATCGAACCCACGACCTCCTGTATACCAGGCGAGGTAGTTAACATCTCCTAGCCACCGTGATGATGATGATGAGAGAGACACGCAAACTCCAAATATACAGCAGCAGGCGTCAGGGTCGGGATCAAACCCACGACCTCCTGTATACCAGGCGAGGGAGTTAACATCTCCTAGCCACCGTGGCGCCCCAATGTCCGCTCAGCTGGTGGGTGGGCAGAGGGGGTCGCAGGGCCCTGGCAGGGAGAGAATCCTTAGCCAGCGCTCTTCCGGATCCCCCCCCCCCCCCCCGCGCGACGGATCCGGAGGAGCGCCTTTCATGTCCGTGCGAACTGAGCGGAGCAGCGTGGACGTCCAGGGTAGCGGCAGCGCTCCAGACCCAGACGCTGTCATCGCACCGCCTCCGGCTCCTGGCTTTGACAATCCTCATCCTGCTCGGAGACGCTGGTGGTGGAACCATTTCGCTCGCTCGCCTGCTCATTCACTCACCTGCTCATCGTCCCACCCGCTCACCCACCTACCTACCACTGGTGGAACCATCATCTCACTCGCTCACCCACTCATTCCCTCACCCACTCACCCTCCCACCCACTCACCCACCCACCCACCTGGTGAAACCATCATCTCGCTCGCTCACCCGCTCATTCACTCACCCACTCACCGTCCCACCCGCTCACCCACTCACAACTGGTGAAACCATCATCACGCTCGCTCACCCACTTCCCCGCTCGCTCCACCCACCACCGACAGTCAACCCGGGTGGGGGTGCAATTCCGCACGAACGCCTCTGTCTCTGCTGAAGCGCCGTGTTTGTGCACGTACGTACGTGTGGTGAACTTCTTTCGCACTGTACGTAGCCAACCGTGCTTATCGGAGGTGTGGGGGGAAGGACAACAAATTGAACGTGCAAAGCAGCTCTTAAGAAATGAGTTTTCGATCTGGATGATTTAGAAGTGTCTATGCTGTGAAATAAATCTGCAGACTAGGTGCCGTGTCCTTCACGCCTCGACCCCTCCGCCTGAAGAAAACAAACACATTCCTGCTGCGGAGGAGGGAGCTGGTAGGAACGTTGGGTTGCTCGGTCAATGGCCAGGGTCAACGGCGGCGTGGTGTATTCCGCAAATATGCCCGACTGTGAGGGCGGGCACAAGCCGGCGTGAGTAGGTTAAACGTTGAGTTTTATAAGGGCACCACGGGGTGACCAGCCCCTCCCCATCCAGCCCCACCCTCCCTCCCCTTTCCAGCCAGCCCCTCCCTCCCCACCCAGCCCCTCCCTGCACGACGGACGGACACAACAATCCCTTGTGGGCTGGTGGAACCAGGTGGTTCCTACCAGTAAAATTCCCACCGGTCACGCGGCGCTCCGGGGAGTGTGCGGTGCCGGCAACAATTGGCTCCACGTGCGAGCACAACTCCGGGATGGGTTTCGACATTCGGTGTATCATCATCGTCATCATCATCATCATCAGCAACATCGTCATCAACATCGTCATCATCATCATTGTCATCTTCTTCATCATCATCAGCAACATCATCATCGTCATCATCGTCATCATCATCAGCAACATCATCATCGTCATCATCGTCATCATCATCAGCAACATCATCATCGTCATCATCGTCATCATCATTAGCAACATCAGCAACGTCATCATCGTCATCATCATCAGCAACGTCATCGTCATCATCGTCATCATCGTCATCATCATTAGCAACATCAGCAACGTCATCATCGTCATCATCATCAGCAACGTCATCGTCATCATCGTCATCATCGTCATCATCATCAGCAACATCGTCATCGTCATCATCAGCAACATCATCGTCGTCATCATCAGCAACATCGGCAGCAGAGTCGGGGGCTTGTCGCTTGAACCACAATGCTGGTGAGCTGGCAGATGTTTATCGGCAAGGAGCGATTTCAACATTCGCTGTCATTTTAGCGAATTATTTTGTCCTTTGAAAAAACGTGACACATTTCTTCTAGATTTGAAGCTTTCGTGACTGCAAGGATTCATATTCTTAGGTTTTTTCGGTAAAGTCACGTAGGTAATTTTAATGTTTTACCTACGTGACTTTACCGAAAAAACCTAAGAATACGTGACACATTTGTTACTGATATGCCGTGTCGGGTGGTGGAGGGTTCCGACACATTTATAAATAACGCAATCAGACCCAAAAACCTTTATTATGAATTCACTGTCATCATCATCATCAGTAGCAGCAGCGTCGGGGACTTATTATTTAGAGTGGTGCCGGTGAACTGCCAGGTCTTTATAGACGGGAGCGGGGTTCAATGTTCGGTGTCTCATCGTCATCAGCAGCAGCATCATCATCATCAGCAGCAGCAGTAGCAGCAGTCGGGATCTTGTCGATTGAGCCACAATGCCGGTGAGCTGGCAACGTATTCTTAGGTTTTTTCGGTAAAGTCACGTAGGTAAAACATTAAAATTAATAAAAGTAAAATAAAATAAAAATCACGACGTTTCGGAGACAACACAAGCTTCCGTCTTCAGGTGGAACCGTCACAGCCACGACAGCTGTACCAAGTAAATGAGAGATTGCAAGAGCTACCATCCGTATATCTAATGGTTGGATAGGGGAAGGGCCAAGTACGGCACACTTGATGAGGGCTGGGTTCAACGTTCGGTGTCTCATCATCATCATCAGCAGCAGTAGCAGTCGGGATCTTGTCGATTGAGCCACAATGCCGGTGAGCTGGCAACGTGTTTTATTGACAAGGGCTGGGTTCAACGTTCGGTGTCTCATCATCAGCAGCAGCAGCAGTCGGGATCTTGTCGATTGAGCCACAATGCTGGTGAGCTGGCACGTGTTTATTGACAAGGGCTGGGTTCAACGTTCGGTGTCTCATCATCATCAGCAGCAGCAGCAGCAGTCGGGATCTTGTCGATTGAGCCACAATGCCTGGTGAGCTGGCAACGTGTTTTATTGACAAGGGCTGGGTTCAACGTTCGGTGTCTCATCATCAGCAGCAGCAGCAGTCGGGATCTTGTCGATTGAGCCACAATGCTGGTGAGCTGGCACGTGTTTATTGACAAGGGCTGGGTTCAACGTTCGGTGTCTCATCATCAGCAGCAGCAGCAGTCGGGATCTTGTCGATTGAGCCAAATTGCTGTTGAGCTGGCACGTGTTTATTGACAAGGGCTGGGTTCAACGTTCGGTGTCTCATCATCATCATCAGCAGCAGCAGCAGTCGGGATCTTGTCGATTGAGCCACAATGCCGGTGAGCTGGCAACGTGTTTATTGACGAGGTCACCTCCCGCGCTTTACGCTACGCGGGTTCTAGTTTGACGCAAAATGTGACAGCGATGCGAAACTCAACAATGAATGCGCTGGGCCGCATAGAATGTAAACAAGACGATGAGACGCGGAATGCCCTCTGTCGTAACGGTTGTGTAAGAAGTCATTTTATGGGGTTTTTTTTTGTTTTACGCGGAGACACGCATTGTATTGTACGCGAAGGAGATGGATTATCTGGTACTGGTAGGAACCTCCTGGTTACACCAGCCCACAGGGGATTATTGTGTCTGTCTGTCCGTCCGTCGTGCATCCAGAGGGGCTGGGTGGGGAGGGGCTGGGTGGGAAGGGGGAGGGTGGGGAGGGTGGGGAGGGGCTGGGTGGGGAGGGTGGGGCTGGGTAGGGAGGGGCTGGGTGGGGAAGGTGGGGCTAGGTGGGGAGGGTGAGGCTGGGTGGGGGGGTGGGAGGGGTGGGGCTGGGTGGGAGGGGCTGGTCACCCCGTGGTGCCCTTATAAAACTCAACGTTTAACCTACTCACGCCGGCTTGTGCCCACCCTCACAGTCGGGCATATTTGCGGAATACACCACGCCGCCGTTGACCCTGCAGGCCATTGACCGAGCAACCCAACGTTCCTACCAGCTCCCTCCGCAGGAATGTGTTAATTATTCTGTCATTCTCCACAGCAGAGCTGCGTGTGAGCCTTTTGTGTCGCGTCTGTGACATCACTTCCTGTGATGTCCATCACTTCCTGTGACGTCAAAACTTTCGGATAGCGGAATTTTTCTATTTTGTTATTTGCACCGTTCAAAATGCGAATTGCATCTCGGGTTTCGGTTGAATGATTCCGTTAAATCAGGAGTCTAGGTGGTGTCTGTGACATCACTTTTCGTGACATCAAATTTTCGGATCGTGGAATGTTATTAGTTATTTCTAATTAGCAATATCTGAAAATTGAATATTGGGTCTCGTGCTCGGTTTATGATTCCGTAAAAACCGGGAAGGCTAGCTGGCGTCTGTGACCTCTAACTTTTGAATCGCGGAATTTTTTTATTTGCATCTTTCAAACGATGAATTGTGCCGCCTGGTTCGGTTGAACGATTCCGTAAAAACCGGGAGTCTTGGCGGCGTCTGTGACGTCGCTTCCTGTGACACCCGTCACGTCCTGTGACCATCATACTTTCGGATCGCTGAAATGTTATTGCTTATTTTTAATTCGCGATAGATTAAACAAAAAAATTGGGTCTCGAGTTCGATGGTGTCTGTGACATCACTTCCTGTGACATCGAACTATCGGATCACGGATTATTATTTATTTGATCTTTTTCTTTACATTCGCGTCGTACGAGAAAAAAAAAATTGCGTTTTCAGCGGCGTCGTCAGCATCGCCTTTAGATGCATTGCTTGCAGTTGCGGTCGTAGTCACGACCTTGGCACTAGCCGCGGTGATGAGGAGGGGGGTGGCAGGAGGGGGCCCTTGTTTTGCTGGGGGGGAGGGGGGGGCGCGATGAAATCGTCGTTCCGTGCCGGTCGCCCGCCTTGGTTCACCTTGCCGCGTCAACGTGCGTTGGGGTCGCTGTGTCGTCATCGTCGTCGCCATCGTCGTCGTCATCTTCGTCGTCGTCAACCTTCACGGCTCGCCAGCCGCAGTGGGGGAAACAAAAAATAAATATAACCCGTAAAAACAAAGTTTTTCACTATAAATCCTTTATATGCGTGGCGGCTAGAGTCCTCTCGTCCTCTGGCTTGAGATGGCTGCCACCTATGGGTCAGATGATTGCCTGCCACCATTAAGCAATTGGTAATTAAATATAATTTTTTTTGTCCTAAAAAGTGTAAAATTTCGGGAAAAAATTTTCACGAACATTATTTGTCACGCACAACGAGTCTGTGGAAAATGTCAGCTCGATTGGATCACGGGAAGTGGGTTAAAAAACGACCGAAAGATTTGCACGGTCGTAAGCGCGCAAGCAAGTGAACTTAATATAAAGGATTTAAAAATATATATCGACGTATATATATTAAAGGGAAATTTGTGATTATGTGTGTCTGTTCGAAATGTTTAGCGTACTTCCCGACATGCAACAAAGTTGAAATTTGGCATGTGGGTAGCTTCCAGACTGTACACAATGCAAAACGTATTAAAAAAGACTTTTGTATTTTTGGGGGGGGAGAGGGGTGGGGTGCAATTATGGATGTAATATTTTGCACGGCAAGTGAGCGGTGACGTCACATACGTGACGTCACAGATGTGATGTCACCCGTCACGCACCCCCCCCCCCCACCCTCCGCGTGGGCCGTGTATTAATCCAAGAACAGGTCCCTGCGGGGTGGGCTGGTAGGAACGAATAAGCAAAGAATATAAACATAATGTATTATTACACTTGTTTAGCCAGGAAAGCCCCGCTGAGTCTACAGGTTTTTGTAGGGTCCTGCCAAGTGTTTGCAGTAGGGGGCGATGTTGCTACACCTCATCGGACAATACGAAGGGAGAGTTTGAGGCCTAGCTCTAGGCTTTAGGCCTAGCTGTAGGCTTTAGGCCGCTGTGAGTTAATTTTTAATTTAAATGTTTTAATTAAAAACTATCTCAGGGAATGAGTTAGTTTTTAATTAAAACATTTAAATAAAAAATTATCTCAGGGAATTATAAGGGAATGTTACACTTGTTTAGCCAGGAAAGCCTCACTGATTCTAAAGGTTTTTGTAGGGTCCTGCCAAGTGTTTTCAGTAGGGGGCGATGTTGCTACACCTAATCGGACATCGGACGGACGGACGGACGATATCATCTATTGTAGGCTGGTTCACTTCGTTCCTACCAGTATAAGAATCCAAGTCCCGGGCGAAGCCGGGTAGTGAAGCTAGTTAAATATAAAGAAATCTGCGAGGCCTCGGTTGCTTTGAGATCGTTATCCATGCTTCAATGGAAGTGAAAATTGGGGTTTCGTTGGTTTTGGCATCTGAAGTCGAGGCTCGTGTCTCGAGTTGAGAGCGGGTCTCTGGGTCGGCCCTGCTCCACCCATACCAGGTGACGATTACCCGATCTGGTTCCGGGCCTCCCCTAGGTCGACTCCGCCTCAAGCGATTACCTGCTCCGATTCGTACAAACTGGGCCTCTGATGCCGACCGACCGCCCGCCGGCCCGCCACAGGGGCGGCCTTCACAGCTGCTACTCGACAACAGCACTTGCCCCCCAAACAGTCTGTTCCAGGCTACACGGGGGATCTTTGTCTGTGCGTGCGTGTGGTTACAGCCGGAATTGTAACTTTGCTGCGGCTACCGCGCGCGGCCGAGTGTTTGTTTCCAAGATAAAGCGCCCGTGGTCGGCTTGAGGTTTTCTGAGCGCGGTTTGTTTGTCAACTGTAGACGTTGGGGTCCGGGGGGGGGTGGCGGCTGCTGCTGCTGCTGCTGTGTGTGGATACAGTTACAATGACGATGACGACAACGACGACAATGACGACGACGACAATAATGACGACAACATCCACGACGACAATAACGACGACGACGACGATGACGACCAGTGCGCCGGGCGACAAACGCAGTCGGCGTGTGGGCCCCGCAGCACGGTGCATCGGGCTGTCATGGCGGTCGCGCTACGACCCGGGCCCATCCCGACCCCTCCTCATCGGTCCCTCCTCGTTTGGCCGCATCATCGAAACCGTCCCAGCGCTGTGCAGCGACCCACCTCTCCGCTTCAAGTCCTTTATCACGCCCGTGTGCAACTTGGCGATCGCTGCAAGGCGCCTCCGGTAAACTCCAATAAGATGAGCCGACCCATGGCACCTGGGTCTGTCCCGGGCAGAGGTCGCAAACGGGTTTAGATTCCTTACCCGTACCCGGCCGGGTATCGGGTAGGGTGCGGGTACGAGTACCCGATTGCGACCTCCTGGGATGAAGCCATGTTGCAGACGCGGGTGGGTTGATTCTAGGAACTTGAACTGTGAGAAGAGACAAGACGTTGGGAAATGAGTGACAAACGGTTACTCACCAGTGACTCACGGCCTACCCGTACCCGGCCGGGTATCGGGTAGGGTACGGGTATCTGGTACCCGGTTGCGACCTCTGGTCCCGTGACGCTCCATGCCAGTGGGCGTTCGACAGCTTCACGCGGCCCTCAGCGCCGGGGTGACGTCGCGAATGGCGGTTGTTGTTGTTGTTTGTTGGATGTAATTAATAATCCCCACCACCTCCGATTCTCTCTCGGCAAGCTCGGTAACGGCGCAGCCTCCGGCGTATTTGGCTACCGGCGAGGCAACCCCGGGGGCGGCACGGCCAGCGATGCCGCCCTCGGTGAGAGCCGCCGCTCGCCGGATGGTGGCGGCGCTCCTCCTGAGATTTCACCGACTCGTCAAACGCGGGAAATGCTGCCCAAAGTGTCGTTTTTGTTTAAAGCGATGGTTGGGGGATGGAGGTGGCGGTGGTGGGGCCGGGTGGGTGGTGGGTGGGTGGGGTGTGTGTTTAGGAAACCACTGAAACTAAACCACGTTTTCTTGGTTCTTTCGGTAAAGTCGCGTAGAAGGGAAATAATAAAATAATAAAAATAAAACATAATAAAATACAATTCTCACGACGTTTCGGCCACAACGCAAGCAGCCGTCCTCAGGTGAAGAACAGGTCTGTCGGAAAGACGCTGTCTGAATGAAGCTGTCTTTCCGACAGACCTGTTTTATTTTTATTATTTTGTTATTTCCCTTCTACGTGACTTTACCGAAAGAACCAAGATGAAGGGGATTTTTTGTCTTTGTGAGAATTGAGGGTGGAGCGGTGGTGCAGCGGTTAGCGCCACGCTGCGCTAAAGACCCGGCGACCCGAGTTCGATTCCCGCTCACGGCCACCAAACACCGGCGACGATTATCCCAACCGGTCCTGGGCCTCCCCTAAGGTCGACTCGGCCTCAAACGAGTACCCGGTGCGGTGCGCGAACATCGCCGCCGGGGAGACAAAGGCGGCCGGGCGTGGTGCCGCCCTTCATAGCTCGCAGCTCTTGCCCCGACGGTGTGTGACAGGCTACGCGGGGCTTCTTTGTCTTTGCTTTGCGCGCTGCGCTAGAGCTGCCCGAGAACTGGACGGACACGAAGGAGACGCTGCTGGAGGGGATGTCCTTCCACCTCAAGGAGCTGGGCTCCACCCTCGTGGACGCGCCCAAGGGGGAAGAGCTCACGGCACTCGCCGTCAAACGCATCGTGGCCATGGTGGGTGGGAGGGTGGGTGGGTGGGTGGGTGGGTGAGTGAGCGAGCATGGTGAGCGGGTGGGTGGGTGGGTGGGAGGGTGGGTGGGAGGGTGGGTGGGTGGGTGGGTGGGTGAGTGAGCGAGCATGGTGAGCGGGTGGGCGGGTGGGTGGGTGGGTGGGTGAGCGTGTGGGTGGGTGGGTGGGCGGGTGGGTGAGCGTGTGGGCGGGCGGGTGGGTGAGCGTGTGGGCGGGCGGGTGGGTGAGCGTGTGGGCGGGCGGGTGGGTGAGCGTGTGGGCGGGTGGGTGGGTGAGCGTGTGGGCGGGCGGGTGGGTGGGTGGGTGAGTGAGCGGGCGTGGTGAGCGTGTGGGTGGGTGGGTGTGTGGGTGGGTGGGAGGGTGGGTGGGTGAGCGTGTGGGTGGGTGGGTGTGTGGGTGGGCATGGTGAGCGTGTGGGTGAGGTGAGCGTGTGTGAGTGTGTGGGTGGGCATGGTGAGCGTGTGGGTGGGTGAGCGTGTGGGAGGGTGGGTGAGTGAGTGAGCGGGCATGGTGAGCGTGTGGGTGGGTGTGTGGGTGGGCATGGTGAGCGTGTGGGTGCGCGCGTGGGTGAGCGTGTGGGTGAGTGAGCGGGCGTGGTGAGCGTGTGGGCGGGTGGGTGAGCGGGCATGTGGGGAGGGTGGGTGAGTGTGTGGGCGGGCATGGTGAGTGAGTGGGCATGGTGAGCGTGTGGGTGGGTGAGCGGGCATGGTGAGCGAGCATGGCGAGCGTGTGGGCGGGTGAGTGAGTGAGTGAGTGAGCGGGCATGGTGAGCGTGTGGGTGAGTGAGCGGGCATGGTGGGTGGGTGAGCGTGTGGGCGGGTGAGTGAGTGAGGGGTCATGGTGGGTGGGTGAGTGTGTGGGTGGGTGGGTGAGTGAGCGGGCGTGGTGAGCGTGTGGGAGGGTGAGTGAGTGAGTGGGCATGGTGAGCGTGTGGGTGGGTGAGTGAGTGAGTGGGCATGGTGAGCGTGTGGGCGGGTGAGTGAGTGAGGGGTCATGGTGGGTGGGTGAGTGAGCGGGTGTGGTGGGTGGGTGAGCGTGTGGGCGGGTGAGTGAGTGAGGGGTCATGGTGGGTGGGTGAGTGTGTGGGTGGGTGGGTGAGTGAGCGGGCGTGGTGAGCGTGTGGGTGGGTGAGCGTGTGGGCGGGTGAGTGAGTGAGGGGTCATGGTGGGTGGGTGAGTGTGTGGGTGGGTGGGTGGGTGAGTGAGCGGGCGTGGTGAGCGTGTGGGCGGGTGAGTGAGTGAGGGGTCATGGTGGGTGGGTGGGTGGGTGGGTGAGCGTGTGGGAGGGTGAATGAGATGAGAGGGGAGAGGTCGGGGAGTGCACGGAGAAGAGTGGAGTTAGTTGAGAGGGCGTGGCGCTGGTGGCGGTGTTAGCGGAGTGGCGCTGGTGGCGGTGTTAGCGGAGTGGCGCTGGTGGCGGTGTTAGCGGAGTGGCGCTGGTGGCGGTGTTAGCGGAGTGGCGCTGGTGGCGGTGTTAGCGGAGTGGCGCTGGTGGCGGTGTTAGCGGAGTGGCGCTAGTGGCGGTGCTAGCGGAGTGGCGCTAGTGGCGGTGTTAGCGGAGTGGCGCTGGTGGCGGTGTTAGCGGAGTGGCGCTGGTGGCGGTGTTAGCGGAGTGGCGCTGGTGGCGGTGTTAGCGGAGTGGCGCTAGTGGCGTTGCTAGCGGAGTGGCGCTAGTGGCGTTGCTAGCGGAGTGGCGCTGGTGGCGGTGTTAGCGGAGTGGCGCTGGTGGCGGTGTTAGCGGAGTGGCGCTAGTGGCGTTGCTAGCGGAGTGGCGCTAGTGGCGGTGTTAGCGGAGTGGCGCTAGTGGCGGTGCTAGCGGAGTGGCGCTAGTGGCGTTGCTAGCGGAGTGGCGCTAGTGGCGTTGCTAGCGGAGTGGCGCTAGTGGCGGTGTTAGCGGAGTGGCGCTAGTGGCGTTGCTAGCGGAGTGGCGCTAGTGGCGGTGTTAGCGGAGTGGCGCTAGTGGCGTTGCTAGCGGAGTGGCGCTAGTGGCGGTGTTAGCGGAGTGGCGCTAGTGGCGTTGCTAGCGGAGTGGCGCTGTTGGCGTTGCTAGCGGAGTGGCGCTGGTGGCGGTGTTAGCGGAGTGGCGCTGGTGGCGGTGTTAGCGGAGTGGCGCTGGTGGCGGTGTTAGCGGAGTGGCGCTGGTGGCGGTGTTAGCGGAGTGGCGCTGGTGGCGTTGCTAGCGGAGTGGCGCTAGTGGCGGTGCTAGCGGAGTGGCGCTAGTGGCGTTGCTAGCGGAGTGGCGCTAGTGGCGTTGCTAGCGGAGTGGCGCTAGTGGCGGTGTTAGCGGAGTGGCGCTAGTGGCGGTGTTAGCGGAGTGGCGCTAGTGGCGTTGCTAGCGGAGTGGCGCTAGTGGCGGTGTTAGCGGAGTGGCGCTAGTGGCGTTGCTAGCGGAGTGGCGCTAGTGGCGGTGTTAGCGGAGTGGCGCTAGTGACGTTGCTAGCGGAGTGGCGCTGTTGGCGTTGCTAGCGGAGTGGCGCTGGTGGCGGTGTTAGCGGAGTGGCGCTGGTGGCGGTGCTAGCGGAGTGGCGCTAGTGGCGTTGCTAGCGGAGTGGCGCTGGTGGCGGTGTTAGCGGAGTGGCGCTAGTGGCGTTGCTAGCGGAGTGGCGCTAGTGGCGGTGTTAGCGGAGTGGCGCTGGTGGCGTTGCTAGCGGAGTGGCGCTAGTGGCGTTGCTAGCGGAGTGGCGCTGGTGGCGGTGTTAGCGGAGTGGCGCTGGTGGCGGTGCTAGCGGAGTGGCGCTAGTGGCGTTGCTAGCGGAGTGGCGCTGGTGGCGGTGTTAGCGGAGTGGCGCTAGTGGCGTTGCTAGCGGAGTGGCGCTAGTGGCGTTGCTAGCGGAGTGGCGCTAGTGGCGTTGCTAGCGGAGTGGCGCTGGTGGCGGCGTGGCGCTAGTGGCGTTGCTAGCGGAGTGGCGCTAGTGGCGGTGCTAGCGGAGTGGCGCTAGTGGCGTTGCTAGCGGAGTGGCGCTAGTGGCGTTGCTAGCGGAGTGGCGCTAGTGGCGGTGTAGCGGAGTGGCGCTAGTGGCGTTGCTAGCGGAGTGGCGCTAGTGGCGTTGCTAGCGGAGTGGCGCTAGTTGGCGGTGTTAGCGGAGTGGCGCTAGTGGCGTTGCTAGCGGAGTGGCGCTAGTGGCGTGTTAGCGGAGTGGCGCTAGTGCGTTGCTAGCGGAGTGGCGCTAGTGGCGTTGCTAGCGGAGTGGCGCTAGTGGCGTTGCTAGCGGAGTGGCGCTAGTGGCGTTGCTAGCGGAGTGGCGCTAGTGGCGTTGCTAGCGGAGTGGCGCTAGTGGCGGTGTTAGCGGAGTGGCGCTAGTGGCGTTGCTAGCGGAGTGGCGCTAGTGGCGTTGCTAGCGGAGTGGCGCTAGTGGCGTTGCTAGCGGAGTGGCGCTAGTGGCGTTGCTAGCGGAGTGGCGCTAGTGGCGTTGCTAGCGGAGTGGCGCTAGTGGCGTTGCTAGCGGAGTGGCGCTAGTGGCGTTGCTAGCGGAGTGGCGCTAGTGGCGTTGCTAGCGGAGTGGCGCTAGTGGCGTTGCTAGCGGAGTGGCGCTAGTGGCGTTGCTAGCGGAGTGGCGCTAGTGGCGGTGCTTAGCGGAGTGGCGCTAGTGGCGTTGCTAGCGGAGTGGCGCTAGTGGCGTTGCTAGCGGAGTGGCGCTAGTGGCGTTTGCTAGCGGAGTGGCGCTAGTGGCGTTGCTAGCGGAGTGGCGCTAGTGGCGTTGCTAGCGGAGTGGCGCTAGTGGCGTTGCTAGCGGAGTGGCGCTAGTGGCGTTGCTAGCGGAGTGGCGCTAGTGGCGTTGCTTAGCGGAAAAGTGTGCGCTAGTGGCGTTGCTAGCGGAGTGGCGCTAGTGGCGTTGCTAGCGGAGTGGCGCTAGTGGCGGTGTTAGCGGAGTGGCGCTAGTGGCGTTGCTAGCGGAGTGGCGCTAGTGGCGTTGCTAGCGGAGTGGCGCTAGTGGCGGTGTTAGCGAGTGGCGCTAGTGGCGTTGCTAGCGGAGTGGCGCTAGTGGCGTTGCTAGCGGAGTGGCGCTAGTGGCGGTGTTAGCGGAGTGGCGCTAGTGGCGTTGCTAGCGGAGTGGCGCTAGTGGCGTTGCTAGCGGAGTGGCGCTAGTGGCGGTGTTAGCGGAGTGGCGCTAGTGGCGTTGCTAGCGGAGTGGCGCTAGTGGCGTTGCTAGCGGAGTGGCGCTAGTGGCGGTGTAGCGGAGTGGCGCTAGTGGCGTTGCTAGCGGAGTGGCGCTAGTGGCGTTGCTAGCGGAGTGGCGCTAGTGGCGGTGTTAGCGGAGTGGCGCTAGTGGCGTTGCTAGCGGAGTGGCGCTAGTGGCGGTGTTAGCGGAGTGGCGCTAGTGGCGTTGCTAGCGGAGTGGCGCTAGTGGCGTTGCTAGCGGAGTGGCGCTAGTGGCGGTGTTAGCGGAGTGGCGCTGGTGGCGGCGTGGCGCTGGTGGTGGTGCTATCGGCGTGGCGCTGGTGGTGGTGGTGGTGTTAGTGGAGTGGTGCTGGTGGTGCTAGTGGAGTGGTGGTGGTGGTGGTGCTAGTGGAGTGGTGGCGCTGGTGTTGTTGTTGTTGTGTGCAGGCGAAGGCGAGTGGCAGGAAGCTGCGCAAGGTGACGGTGACCGTGTCGCCCAAAGGCCTCGTGCTGCACGACGCGTGCAGCGCCGAGCTGCTGGACAACATATCCATCTACCGGTGAGACTACACGTGTGTGTGTGTGTGTGTACACGTGTGTGTGTACACGTGTGTGTGTGTGTGTGTGTACACGTGTGTGTGTACACGTGTGTGTGTGTGTGTACACGTGTGTGTGTGTGTGTACACGTGTGTGTGTACACGTGTGTGTGTGTGGTCTGGAGTGATTGGAAGGCATGGGCCAGATCAGCTCAATAACAACGGCAGGAGGCTGCTAGAATTTTGTGCAGCCCATGGGCTTGTAATTACCAACACGCTGTTCAGGCATCGGCGCATCCACACAACATCATGGATGCATGCCGGGTCCAAGCAAGAACATCTGCTTGACTACATAGTGACGGACCAGCGGATGCGAGCCCATGTCCTTGACACCAGGACCTACCGTGGAGCTCATCTGCCCTCTGACCATCGACTAGTCATCTGTAAGATGCGCCTGCCATTCTTCCATTCCGGTGGTGAGTGTACACCCAGGACCCCATTCCAACCAAAAGTGGCCTGGTCTCAGTTAGCTGATGAAAGTTGCAAGCGAGAATTTCATCATCGCTTGCAGCTGGGATTGGCATCGTCCCCCACTCCTCCTGATATCGAGGGTAAATGGGCGAGGTTTAGGACTGTGACTCATGCAGCTGCAATGGCTGCTTTTGGTACGTGGTCCAGACCTCCCCAGAAACCCTGGCTGACAGAGGAGGTGTTCAGGTTAGTTGAGAAAAAGCGACAGGCCCACTCTCATCGGCTACAGCATCCCACGTCAGAGAATGAGGAGGTTTACCGCAGCCTTCGCTCGGAGGTTCGGAGAGCCGTAAGGCGCTGTAAGGATGGGTGGTGGTCGCGGGTTGCTGAGGAGATAGTCTGCCTCAGTGGCCCGCGATCACAAAACACTATTTAACTCCATCAAAAAAATAACCTGCAGCGCCACACCTATTACCATCATTAGGGGAAAAAACGGTAATCCAATCTCCGACCCCCAGGAACAGGTTTGCAGATTTGCTGAGCATTTCTGTGAGGTCCTGGGGGAGGGGAAATCGCTCAGCCAGGAAAACATCATGGCACAAAGTGGGGATAACCCTGCTGAGGCTGCGGTGCCTCAAATATTGGAAGAGGTCACCCCCTGTGAGTGACTGGCTGAGGTGCCATCTGTTGAGGAAGTACTGAAGGCGATCCGGAGTCTGAGACCAGGAAAGGCACCGGGCAGAGATGATCTCCCAAGCGAAATGCTGAGGGAGGGTGGCGTTTGTGCACAGACTGCCCTACATGACATGATAACAACAGTCTGGACCACTGGATGGGTTCCGCAGGATTGGAAGGATGCCCTGGTGGTCCCCCTCTTTAAGAAGGGGGACCGCACAGACTGTAACAACTGTAGTGACATAAGAAGGGAGGGGCTGCTGGGGGCTCTGGGACCCTGGGTGTGTCAGATGCTTAAGCCTCTTGGCGTCAGGCGTTGAGTTCCCAGGCGCTTAATCCCCTTGGCGCCGCCAAAGGGGGGGGCTGTGTGTGCTGTGTGGGATATCTGGGGGCGCACATGGCCCCACCCCTCGTTGGGGACTGGGCATAAAAGCGGAGCTCCCTGGACGATCAGGGCCAGTTGTAGCTCAAGACCCAAGACCAGCCATCTCAGGACCCTGGGATGCTGTGAGAGCCAGTGGTGGGACTCTGGAACTCCCGACTCTACGACCTTGTGAGGGCGAGTTCCAGAGCGTAGCCAGAGTAGTGTATCTAGGCCGTGTACCTAGGCTGTGTACCTAGGCTGTAACAGTATCAGGACTGTTGTAGAGTTGGAGTGTTGGATCGTAATAAAGAAGTTACCTCTACAAGTGTCTCCGAAACCCGTTACATTTGGCATCAGAAGTGGCTATGGAGACAAGAAGTAAGCCACGTACCTTCAGTACTGACGGCGATGTCGAGTAACAAGCAGCGATGGGGCGGCCAACGCCGGCCGACAGCGACGCTGCACCGCCGACTGAACAGCTGTCTGCTCCGCCGACCGTCCCCTCTCCAGCGTCGGGAGCAGCGATGGAGGAGGCACTGCTTCGCCTCACTGAGCTGCTCCACGCCACCGTCTCCATCCTGGACGACATGCGTCGCTCACAGGCGGAGGCAGGAGGGAGAGAGGCGGCACAGCGGCCGCGCCATTCCGTCGGCTCCAACACAAAGATGGCAGCCGTTCCCGGCACAAATACATCCGGGTGTGTCGTCACTTCTGCCGGGGGAGCAATGACCGCTGGGAGCAACGTCACTTCTGGGCTCAGCGCCGTCCAACCTAGCAATGCCGCGTCATCAGCGCTGCGTCCCTCACCGCCAGGTGACAGCTGTTTGCAACCTAGCAACGCCGCGTCATCAGCGCTGCGACCTTCACTGCCAGACGACAGCTGGCTTCAACCTAGCATAGCGCGTCATCAGCGCTGCGACCGGATAGTGAGGGCGCCATTCTTACTGTAACCGGCGCCAGGGCCGGCACATCGACCGACACGCTGGTCGCCGCCTTTGCTGCTCTGGCCAAAGGTTGGAGGTCGGGAGACCAGGCCCCTGACATTTCGTACATTTACGCGCTCCGGATTAATGATTTTTTTGTTGACATTTTCTTCGTTGTCGTCGGGGAGTCGTGATTGTTGTTGGGTAAACTGTGTGCAGCTTCGCTCGTGAGTGTTGTCAATGTGTGTGCGAAACTTTGCTTGTGATTGTTAACAATGTATGGTTTGTATTGAGCTTTGTTCGTGATTGTTAATGTATAGCTTGTGCTGTCATTGTTAACGATGTATATACTGTATGGGGCATTTATCTTGAGATGGTGACATGCTGCCAAGGATTTGGAATTGTCATGCTGGTTCTCAAATATCTTGGGGTGCAGATCCTGACCAGGATGGCCCAGCGTGTGTTGCGTGTCTAACACGAGAGTTGTGGTCCCGTCATGCTACAGCTGACGGCTTGACCTGACAGCCCGGAGATTGAAACACTCCGTGGCATGTCTAGCCTAGTGGGCTGTGCGCTCACAGGGCTCGGAGAGTGTGGTCCCGTCATGGAATAGCTGACGGCTTGACCTGACGGCCCGGAGGTTGGGACCCTCCGTGGTGCGTCTGGAGCAGTAGGCTCGCCCTGACGGCCCGGAGATTGAAACACTCCGAGGCGCGTTGAAACAGTGGGCTGGAGATTCGTGGTGTTCAGGTGTAGTTGTCCCGTTACGTTGGGACTGTATCCCTCAGTTGTTAGGGTGCATGTTGTGCAGGGAGTGAACGATGGGTCGTCTCAGCTCGGTCGGTACAACTATATGCTGCGATGCGAGTCTTGGAGAGAGACTAGGTCGTCTCAGCTCGGTCGGTACAGCTATATGCTGCGATGCGAGTCTTGGAGAGAGACTGGGTCTCAGCTCGGTCGGTACAGCTATATGCTGCGATGCGAGTCTTGGAGAGAGATTGGGTCTCAGCTCGGTCGGTACAGCTATATGCTGCGATGCGAGTCTTGGAGAGAGATTGGGTCTCAGCTCGGTCGGTACAGCTATATGCTGCGATGCGAGTCTTGGAGAGAGACTGGGTTGAAGTTCCCCCGATATGGCCGACACGTGCTACTGGTTGTGACGCCGCATCGGAAAGGCGGTGGGGTGGTAACACGGAAATTCCCCCCCGATATGGCCGACGTGCGGGGTTTTAAGATGGAGACGCCACGTTGGAAAGGCGGGGGGTGCTAATGGTTGACATGGAATGTCGGTGGTGGTTCTCATTGAGGGCTGCTGGGACGCAAGCACGGGATGCCTTGGAGATGTGGTTCGCGCGTGCCGTCACCATTTATGGACAGGAGCAGGCAGATTTATTTTGTTTGTGTCATGTAAATTGTATATATATATTTTAAAATGTAGATACTGGAGCAGCCCTGAAGTGCGACTTCTTTGCCCAGTACATGGGTCGGCCCTGAAGTACGACTTCTCGACCCGGGACGTAGACAGACGTCCGGATAAGTGCGTGTAGAGGGGTGCTCGACATGTTAGTCTTCGCCTTCTCTCCACCTGACAGATGGGAGGGTGGCAGGGTGGTGTGGATCCCTGCCATCCATGCGGTGGTTGTGCGATTTCGGTTCGATTACCGGTGTTGGTTGTGCATCCAATGCGTCGGAATCTGTATATTTGTTGTTGTTAATTCCCCGGTTTCTATGCGGATCCCGAGGAGGGCTAGGTGTGCCGCGGGTCGTTTGTTCACGTGTCATTGCTTCACCTTTTTGTTGATTGATGCTTGTATATAGTGTAGAGTTGTACAGGTTGGTTATGGTTTTTATGGTTGCTTTCTTGTTCTCTTTTCTTTTCCTGTTGAGACTCACGTATTTTTTTTTTCTCTCTCTCCCTTTCGTTAATTTAAACTTTCTAATTATTGACAGCCGGGACGGCTGGAGGCTACGTAGAGGGGGGTAATGTAGTGACATAAGAAGGGAGGGGCTGCTGGGGGCTCTGGGTCCCTGGGCGTGCCAGGCGCTTAATCCCCTTGGCGCCGCCAAAGGGGGGGGCTGTGTTTGCTCTGTGGGATATCTGTGGGCGCACACGGCCCCACCCCTCGTTGGGGACTGGGCATACAAGCGGAGCTCCCTGGACGGTCAGGGCCAGTCGTAGCTCAAGACCCAAGACCAGCCATCGGAGGACCCTGGGACGCTGTGAGAGCCAGTGGTGGGATTCTGGAACTGACTCTACGACCTTGTGAGGGCGAGTTCCAGAGCATAGCCAAAGTAGTGTATCTAGGCTGTGTACCTAGGCTGTGTACCTAGGCTGTAACAGAGTATCAGGACTGTTGGAGAGTTGGAGTGTTGGATCGTAATAAAGAAGTTACCTATACAAGTGTCTCCGGAACCCGTTACACAACTACAGGGGCATCTCACTTCTCAGTGTGCCGGAAAAGGTCCTGGCAAGGATTATTCAACATCGCCTTGCTAGACACGCTGAAGAGTGGCTTGCGGAGCCCCAATGCGGTTTCAGGAAAGGGCGGTCCTGCACAGATGACATATTTTCTGTCCATCTGCTACAGCAGAGGTGTAGGGAATTCCAACAAGCCCTACACTTCTGCTTTATTGACCTGGTCAAGGCCTATGAAACCATCAGTAGGCCTGGGCTCTGGGCTGTTCTTCGTGTTTTCGGATTCCCTGACCCTCTGCTCATGATCATTAAGGACCTTCATGATGGTGAGCGGGCCCGGGTAAAACTACGTGGCCGGGAGTGGGAGCCTTTCCCTGTACACCTTGGGGTGCGACAGGGATGTCCTCTGGCTCCCACATTATTTAACATCTATTTTGACCGCGTAGTTCGTGAAGCCTTCAATAGCTGTACCAGGGGAATTTCCATTTGGTACAGATATAATGGGAGGCTGATCGATGCCCGGGTGCGATCAAGGGATGGCTCCCTATTGGTCAACCACGTTATGTATGCCGATGATTTGGTAATAGCTGCTCATTCAGAAGAGGAGTTGGAGACGCTGCTGCTGAGACTGGAGCGTGCCACTAAGAGGTGGGGCCTTACCATCAGCCCCACCAAAACTAAGCACCTGCCTGGGTATTTTGTACCATCGGACACTCCACCCCCACAACTCCCAATTGGTGATGGGGCAGTTATGGAGAGAGTGGAGAGTTTCCCATACCTGGGCAGTGTGCTTATGACCGGCTCCAGTTTATCAGCAGAGGTCTCACGCCGAATCAGTCGAGCGGCAATATCTTTCTATCGGTTGCGTAACGCTGTGTGGAAGCTACCTGGTCTGTCGCTCCGCACGAAGCTTCAGGTCTTCTCGGCCACGGTCATTCCCTCCCTTCTCTACGCTTGCGAAACGTGGACCCCCCTAGTGGAGCATCTTCGCTGGTTGGAAACATTTAGGCTGGCCTGCCTACGATCCATCCTGGGTTTAACCAGGCTGGATTGTGTGAGGAGCTCACAAGTCCTTGAAAGATCTGGGCAAAGTCCCATCAGTGAGCTCCTCCGGCAGGCAAGGCTGCGTTGGCTGGGTCATGTAGCCCGCATGCCCAGCCACCGCATGCCTAAACAGCTTTTGTTCGGCCGGATCGAGGGGGCTAAACGGGCGCGGCACGGGCTGGAGAAGAGATGGAGTGATGTGGTACAGGAGGACGTGGAGCTGAGTGGACTTGCCGATGACTGGTACCATCGGTGTCAAGATCGGCCTCGGTGGAAGAGGCTCGTGAAGGACGCTACTGGGCAGTTGGAGGCAGTCGCCCTCCAACAACAACGGAGGGCGGAGGAGCGACGCTCACAACAACGAGCGGAGCGCCGGGTGGCTAAAGCACAGCAAGTTGGTACAGTAGGGGGCACAGGTGGTGCATCAGCCAGTCATCTCGGTCATCTCGGTCAGTCGACCCGTGGCACCTGGGTCTGCCCCGTGACCTCCTGCCAGCGGGCGTTCGACACTTCACGTGGCCTCAAGGTGCACTTGGCCTGGAACAAGCGTCGTGGTGACGTCACCGCCACTTAGTGGCGAATGGCGGTTGTTGTTGTTGTTGGTGTGTGTACACTGTGTGTGTGTGTACACTGTGTGTGTATGTGTGTGTGTTTGTTTGTGTGTGTGTCTGTGTGTGTGTAGCATCTCGTACTGCACGGCTGACAAGGTGCATGACAAGGTGTGTGTGTACACGTGTGTGTGTCTGTGTGTCTGTGTGTGTGTAGCATCTCGTACTGCACGGCTGACAAGGTGCATGACAAGGTGTTCGCCTTCATCGCTCAGAGCGGCCTCGACGACAACCTCGAGTGCTTCGCCTTCCTCTGCACCAAGAAGAAAGTGGTGACGCTCGCTCCTCACTACTCGCTCGCTCATCGCTCACTCGCTCGCTCGCTCACTCACTCGCTACTCGCTCACTCACTCGCTACTCGCTCACCTCAATCACTCGCTCGCTCAATCACTCCTCACTCACTCCCCAATCACTTCTCAATCACTCGCTCACTCACTGCTCGCTCGCTCACTTACTCACTCACTCACTCAATCACTCGGACACTCACTCCTCGCTCGCTCGCTCCTCACTCACTCACTCAATCACTCGGACACTCACTCCTCGCTCGCTCGCTCAATCACTCACTCCTCACTAAATCACTCAATCACTACTCACTCACTCCTCAATCACTTCTCACTCACTCGCTACTCACTCACTCAATCACTCGCTCGCTCACTACTCGCTCGCTCAATCACTACTCGCTCACTCCTCACTTACTCCCCACTCACTCAATCACTCGCTCACTCACTGCTCGCTCGCTCACTTACTCACTCCTCACTCAATCACTCAATCACTCCTCACTACTCGCTCCTCACTACTCGCTCCTCACTCACTCCTCACTCAATCACTCACTTACTCACTCCTCACTCAATTACTCACTCACTCCTCACTCGCTCACTCGCTCGACCTAGGGGAGGCACAGGACCGGTTCAGATAACCGTCACCAGTTGTTGATGGCCGCGAGCGGGAATTCGTAGCGCAGCGCGGCGCTAACCTCTACACGACCACTCGCCCGCATCTCCCCCTCCGTGTCTCTCCCCCCCACCCCCCCCGTGTCTCCCCATGTCACCCCCCCGTGTCTCCTCCCCCCGTGTCTCCCCTGTGTTGTCTCCCCTGTGTTGTCTCCCCTGTCCAGGCCCAGGCGGTGACGCTGACGGTGGCCCAGGCGTTCCGCGTGGCGTTTGAGTTCTGGCAAGCGGCTAAGGAAGGTACGGCCATTTGAGACCCCCACCCACCCCCCCCACCCCCCCACCCCCCCCCCCACCACGCCCCCGGGGTCACCAGATGCTCGCCACAGCCGGAATCGAACCCGGACAAACCTGGTTCGTAGCGCGGAAAGCTGCGCACTGCGCCGCAGTCCGCCGCACACACTTGTGCAAAAGACAAAGATCCCCCGTGTAGCCTTAAGAGACTGTCGGGGCAAGTGCTGTTAGCGACGAGCACCTATGAAGGCCGGCACGGCACACGAGCAGGTGGCCAGCACCAAGCCCGGCCGCCTTTGTCTCCCAGTGGCGATGTTTACTCCACACCGCACCAGGTACTCGTTTGAGGCTGAGTCGGCCTAGGGGAGGCCCAGGACCAGTTCAGATGATCGTCACTGTGTGTTGGTGGCCGCAAGCTGGAATCTAACTCTGGTCGCCAGTTTCGTAGTGCCGCGCGCTAACCACTGCGCCACCGCTCCTCTCGCACACACAACAACAACAACAACCGCCATTCGCCACCGAAGTGGCGGTGACGTCACCACGACGCTTGTGCCAGGCTATGTGCACCTTGAGGCCATGTGAAGTGTCGAACGCCCGCTGGCAGGAGGTCACGGGGCAGACCCAGGTGCCACGGGTCGACTGACCGAGATGACCGAGATGACTGGCTGATGCACCACCCGTGCCCCCTACTGTGCCAACTTGCTGTGCTTTAGCCACCCGGCGCTCCGCTCGTTGTTGTGAGCGTTGCTCCTCCGCCCTCCGTTGTTGCTGGAGGGCGAATGCCTCCAACTGCCCAGTAGTGTCCTTCACGAGCCTCCTCCACAGAGGCCGATCTTGATACCGCTGGTACCGGTCATCGGCAAGTCCACTCAGCTCCACATCCTCCTATACCACATCACTCCATCTCTTCTCTAGCCCGTGCCGCGCCCGTTTAGCCCCCTCGATCCGGCCGAACAAAAGTTGTTTAGGCATGCGGTGGCTGGGCATGCGGGCGACATGACCCAGCCAACGCAGCCTTGCCTGCCAGAGGAGCTCACCGATGGGACTTTGTCCAGATTTTTCAAGGATTTGTGAGCTCCTCGCACAATCCAGCCTGGTTTAAACCCAGGATGGATCGTAGGCAGGCCAGCCTAAATGTTTCTCACCGGCGAAGATGCCTCCATTAGGGGGGTCCACGTTTCGCAAGACCTCTTAAGTCAAACCGGAGCCTTTCATGAGCACACTGCCCAGGTATGGGAAACTCTCCACTCTCTCCACAACTGCCCCATCACCGATTGGAGTTGTGGGGGGTGGAGTGTCCGATGGCACAAAATACCCAGGCAGGTGCTTAGTTTTGGTGGGGCTGATGGTAAGGCCCCAACCTCTTAGTGGCACGCTCCAGTTTCAGCAGCAGCGTCTCCAACTCCTCCTCTGAATGAGCAGCAATTACCAATCATCGGCATACATAACGTGGTTGACCAATAGGGAGCCATCCCTTGACTGCACCCGGGCATCGATCAGCCTCCCATTGTATCTGTACCAAATGGAAATTCCTCTGGTACAGCTTTTGAAGGCTTCACGAACTACGTTGTCAAAATAGATGTTAAATAATGTGGGAGCCAGAGGACATCCCTGTCGCACCCCAAGGTGTACAGAGAATGGCTCTGACTCCCAGCCACGTAGTTTTAGCCGGGCCCGCTCACCATCATGAAGGTCCTTGATGATCGTGAGCAGAGTGTCACACAGTTACACACACACAGTTACACACACACACAGTCACACACACACCACAGTCACTCACACAACACAGTCACACACACACAGTCACACACACTCTCACTCACACAGTCAAACACACTGTCACACACACACAGTCACACACACACACACAGTTAGTCACACACACTCACACAGTCACACTCACAGTCACACACACACAGTCACACACACTCTCACTCACACAGTCAAACACACTCTCACTCACACAGTCAAACACACTCACACACACACACTCTCAACACACACACTCACACACACACACTCTCACACACACACACTCTCACACACACACACTCTCACCACTCTCACACACACACACAGTCACACTCACAGTCACACACTCACACAGTCACATGAAACAAAGATCCCCCGTATAGCCTTAACAGACTGTAGGGGCAAGTGCTGTTAGCGAGCACCTATGAAGGCCGGAATGGTACACTGAGGGGGTGGGTGGCCAGCACCACGCCCGACCGCCTTTGTCTCCCCAGTGGCGTTGTTTACACACCGCACCAGGTACTCATTTAAGGCTTGAGTCGACCTAGGGGAGGCCAGGACCGGTTCAAATGATCGTCACTGGTGTTGGCCGTGAGCGGGAATCGAACCCGGGTCGCCAGGTTCATAGCGCAGCGCGCTAACCGCTACACTACCGCTCCCCCATTACACACAGTCGCACACACACAGTCACACACACTCACAGTCACACACTCACACAGTCACACTCACAGTCACACACACACACAGTCACACACCACAGTCACACACACACACTCTCACTCACACACTCTCACACACACTCACACACACCAGTCACACAGTCACGTGTGCCCCTCTTGTTGACTTGTGTCACCGGTGTGCAGCTAAGGAAGGGGGCGCCCCCCCTCAGCAGAGTGGCGGTGGCGCCACGCGGAGCGGCACGGAGGGGGGGCAGCCCCCCTCGGGGACGGTGAGTCAGAGCAGCGCCACTCGCTAACCCACTCGCTCCCTACTCACTCACTCACTCGCTCACCTACTCACTCACCCACTCGCTCACCCACTCGCTCAACTACTCAATCAACTCACTCGCTCACCCACTCACTCACCCGCTCACACCACTCGCTCACCACTCGCTCACCTACTCACTCACCCACTCGCTCACCCACTCGCTCACCCACTCGCCACCTACTCACTCACTCACTCGCTCACCCACTCACTCACCCGCTCACCCACTCGCTCACACCCACTCGCTCACCTCACTCACCCACTCACTCACCCACTCACTCACTCACTCGCCCCCACTTAACTCACTCACTCACTCACTTAACTCACTCACTCACTCACCCGCTCACCCACTCACTCACCCGCTCACTCACCCGCTCACTCACCCGCCCACCCACCCGCTCACTCACTCACTCGCCCACTCACCCACTCACTCATTCACCACCCACTCACTCCCACACCACTCACCCACTCACTCCCGCTCACTCACTCTCTCACTCACTCACCCGCTCACTCACCCGCTCACTCACCCAACTCACTCAGCCACTCACCCACTCACTCACACACTCACTCGTCACTCACCCGCTCACCCGCTCACCCGCTCACCCGCTCACTCACTCACTCACCCACTCGCTCACTCACCACTTACTCACTCACCCACTTACTCATCACTCACCCACTCATCCACTCACCCCCCCCACTCACTCACTCGCTCACCTCACTCACTCACACTCGCCCCCGCCCACTCGCCCGCCCACTCACCCACCCGCTCGCCCGCCACTCGCCGCACCGCTCGCCCACCCAATTGCCCACTCGCCCGCCCGCCGTGTTTCCCCTCGCCCCGCCGTGCGTCTCCCTGCGTCGTCTCTAATCTGCCCCCCCTCCCCCTCTCCCCCCCCCGTGTGTCCAGGGCCCCCCCTGGAGGGGAGCCCCCCAAGGGGCCCCCCCCCTCCCTGCTGCTGGACCTATCCGAGTGCTCCGCTGCGGCCCCCTGGGGCGCCCCCCGCGGGCCCCCCACCCTCCTCCCGAACTTCCCCCGGGCTGCTGCTGCCCACGCGGCGCCGCCCCCCCCTCCACAGGGGTGGGGGCCACGGTGAGCACTTGGGGGGGGGGGGGCAGGCGGGCGGGTGGCAAAGTGTGAGTGGGTGGGGGGGGTCAGTCAGTGGACGGGGGGTGTGGGCAGGGTGTGGGTGGTGGGTGGGCGTGTGGGTGGGGTGGGTGGGCGTGTGGGTGTGGGTGGCGTGGTGGTGGGGTGTGGGTGGGTGGGTGAGGGTGTGGGTGGGCGTGTGGGTGGGCGTGTGGGTGGGGTGGGCGTGTGGGTGGGGTCAGTCAGTGGGCAGGGGTGTGGGTGGGTGTGTGGTGGGTGGGTGGGCGTGTGGGTGGGGTCAGTCAGTGGGCAGGGGTGTGGGTGGGTGGGTGTGTGGGTGGGTGGGCGGTCGGGTGGGTGGGTGGGTGGGTGGGCGTGTGAGGAACGGTGGTGCAGCGATTAGCGCTACGCCGCACTACGAACCCGGAGACCCGAGTTCGATTTCCCGCTCACGGCCAACACCACAGTGACGATTATCCGAACCGGTTCTGGGCCTCCCCTAGGTCGACTCGGCCTTAAACGAGTACCTGGTGTGCGGTGCGGTGTGTAAACATCGCCACTGGGGAGACAAAGGCGGCCGGGCGTGGTGCTGGCCACCCGCCCCCTCGTGTTAATCGATCGCAGCGTGTGTGGGCCGTGTACGCCTTGCAGAGCCAGCGGTGACAATTCCACATTGCTATGGCGGGGGGTTAAGTCTTATCGAAGGGACGATCGCCACTGTTGAATTTGCCCCAAGGTGGTGGTACTTGTTTTATCGACCCTGGAGGGATGATGGGCTGAGTGATTCTATCGCACCTCTGTCTGCCCGTCTCGCCGTAGGACTTTGACGACGACGATGATCTGGACGAAGCTTTCGGGAGGTGAGTTCAGTTCAGTTCATGTATTTGGTATATAACCCTGTGAGCCATACGGCTCT
>NC_083834.1:3545898-3650007 GCF_015708825.2 Lethenteron reissneri
TCCTTGTGCTCAACCCACGCTGTCTATCTCTCCTCCTCCTTGTGCTCAACCCACACGCTGTCTCTCTCTCCCTCTCCTCCTCCTTGTGCTCAACCCACGCTCTCTCGAAGCTGCTGCGGGACGTGCTCCACGCCATGAAGGAGCTGCGCCTGAAGCTGAGGCACCGGGGGATGGTGGCGCCCCCCACCTCCTCCTCTTTCCTGGAGTTTGCTTCTCCTGCTGCAGCCCCCCGGCCACAGCGACTCCGGCAAGCTACTCAAGCCCTGAGGCTGCAGGAACGTGCCCCTCATGAGTGCCCCAAACACGGCACTCTACACGTGCTGCGTAAAGGCGTACATTCCGGGACCTGGCCGACCTACCGGACACAAAATGGAGAGACCATTTCTCTCCCCTCATTGCGACCGCCCCTCAGTGGAAACACACGTACAGTCTCCCCCGTAGCCAAACGCTGTGGTGGCCTCCAGTGGAGGTTGGCACACTGCACGTTGCAATCGGCCGTGTGGCTCAGCCGAATCTCGCCAGGGGTAACAGATTTGTGCATTTCCTGCGGTTACTCTTTGGTTCTTTCGGTAAAGTCTGCCCCACCGTACTTACACTGCCAGCGGCTCAAACCAATGTTCCGCCTTTTAGGGGACATCTTCAGGAAACGTGGTGGTACCCTTCTACAACAGCAGCTTCGTATATGGGGCGGTGCCTTACCTGGCTAACAAGCGCCATGACCTCGCCAACTTCGCCTATGCTCAGGCGAAGATGGCGTGTACAGAACGAGAAAAAGATGCTGGAGGGTGACACTGACGGCTGCTCTGAACTTCCAGTGTTCAGGGGCCTGCTCAAGGCGCGGCTCGGGCTGGAGCACGCCATGTTCCACACACATGTCGGTGATGTGTCTCTGTCTCTCTCTGTGTCTCTGTCTGTCTCTGCTCAAGGCGCGGCTCCGGCTGGAGCACGCCACGTGACACACACGTGTCGGTGATGTGTCTCTGTCTCTCTCTCTGTGTCCTCTGTCTCTCTCTGTGTGTCTCTGTCCTCTCTCTGTGTGTCTCTGTCTCTCTCTTGCTCAAGGCGCGGCTCCGGCTGGAGCACGCCACGTGACATCACACGTGTCGGTGATGTGTCTCGTGTCTCTCTCTGTGTGTCTCTGTCTCTCTCTGCTCAAGGCGCGGCTCCGGCTGGAGCACGCCACGTGACACACACGTGCCGGTGATGTGCAGCGCGTCTTCTTCGAGCGCTGGGGAGCCGGACAAGCCCCTCTCTGCACCAGCGTGGACGGCACCCTCGTGGTGTTCACCTTCTGAAGCGCTCGCTCGTCACCGTGGCGTCCGCGATGACCACCACCACAACCACGTGACTTTTCTTTGTGTTTGTGCGCGGTGCTTTTAGCGACACAGCGCGTGGATTTGAAACGTTTATTTTTCATTTGTTTGGCTGGTGACTTTGTGTGTTTCATATCGAAATCGCCTCCAGTGCTTTTGCTGCTGGCGGCAATAAAAGTGTTTAAAAAAGTCAAAGTCTCTCCCTCTCCTCCTCCTCATATGAAGCGGTCACCATCGCTCACTGAGTGTCTGCTCCTCACTCACAACTCGCTGGATGTTACCCGAGCTCACCCCCACGACTTCCCACCCCCCCCCTTAATCTCCCCCCTCATAACCACCACCACCGGTCCTATTCCCTCTGCACATTCCCATTGCATGACTATTACTCATTTACCCCATTATTTAATTCGTTCATCGTCATTTACTTTCAGAATAATAATTATTCTCACTCATTCACCCCCATTTATTGAATCCGTTTGTAGTGTTGTAAAGGACGGACTAATAACTTCCTTATGGCACACACAGTTTATTGTCTTAATTACACAGTCCCTAACACACAAGGGGTATACGGTCCCCTTACCCGTTAACCTGAGGAGGTACAACCCTCCGACTCTGCACAGCTCACACTCACACTTCGCTCCTATTCTAGCGTCCTCCGGCTGGGACCTAGGGGAGGCACACTGACCCACCGCTGGCCCGGCGGGTCCCCGACCTCTGGTCGCTCAGGACCTTCGCCCTTACAAGGGCGGGAAGGCTGGGAACCAGGGCCCTATCCAGGACCTATCTCCCCTGACCACTGGTTACACTGAGCCCCAGCCCTGACAAGGGCTGGAAGGCTTGGTCCAGGGTCCTAGCTGTCTTCAGCCGACTTGGGTCTTCGTGTAGCAGAACTCCAAGAGCTCTCAACGCTCCGGCTTTAGTACCGGTTCGTGGCCGGGTTGACCAATCCCCGGCCACCTCGTGGACCCCTCCGATTGGTCCTTCCCAATCTGGCGTTTGGATCCTACCTCACACCCATTTGACCCTACCGTTTGATTGAGCGGGAAAACCTTGTTTATTAACTGCTCTCTCACAGCTTGCGAACAGCGAGTAGTTATCACCACTACACGTTCATCGTCATTTACTTTCAGAATAATATTATTCTCATGATATGACTATCACTCATTCACCCCCATTCATTCAATCCACTCATCATCATTTTGCTGTCAGAATAGTAACACCATGTAAACACAATTTTTGTTCATGGGTCGTGTTATTTCGTAATTGTTTATGCCTAACAAGTATAGAAAATTGCTATCATTCCCCACAAACTTTGCTTTTGTGACCAGGACAGTGATATTTAGAATTTTACCAATTTTCAAATGAGGAAAAAGCTAGGCGAATTTGTGTCTTTTCGTTCACATAAGTCAGAAAAAAACATACAGATCAAAATTAACATGTATTTATATTATATTTTATTGTTATTCTTTTTTTGTCTAGCTACGTGAATTAATAAACAATAAAATAATAAAAGTGAAAATAAAGTGAATAAAAAGTAATAAAAATATCACGTTTCGATCGCAACACAAGCAATCGACGATTGAATTTTGATTTAAAGCTTTCGTGACTGCAGGGATTCATCTTCTTGGTTCTTTCGGTAAAGTCACGTAAAAGGGAGATAATAAAATCATAAAAATAAAACATCATTTGTATTTTATTATGTTTTATCTTTATTATTTTATTATTCTATTATTTCCCTTCTATGTGACTTTACCGAAAGAACCAAGAAGATTAATCGACGATTGCTTGTGTTGATTGCTTGTGTTGCGATCAAATATTTTTTAATCACTTTATTTTAATTTTTATTAATTATTATTTTATTGTTATTATTTTTCTTTTATCTACATGACTTTACCGAAAGAACCATAGAATATCATTCCTGCAGTCACGAAAGTTTTAAGTCAAAATTGACACTGAAGGTTTGGCATTTTTTGCGGCCCTGTCAGGATCACGAAGACTTGCCTCCTGAAGGACATCACATGCCTCAGCTCTGGGGCCTTGCATCCCAGGGGAATCATTCTCAACTCAGAGATGATTTTTCTGGAACGAGATAAATATTTTACTACGTCCTCATCCTTGATAAAGGTTACTACACTGGAGTCAAGAGCCAAATGTCTCACAGAGCTATACCTAATAAACAGTGGCGGCTGGTGATATTTATTTTTGGGGGGGCGCATTTTTTTTATTTTATTGAGGGGGGCAAATAAATATAAAGCAGTACCAAAAACCATTTTGACTACTTGAATATAAATTTTGATGATCTTTATTTACATTTCAGACCAAAAGAAGTACCAAAAAGCATGTTTCCTACTTGAACATAAATGTTTCTCTTTTATATACATTTCAGACCAAAGTACCAAAAAGCATGTTTCCTACTTGAACATAAATGTTTCTCTTTTATATACATTTCAGACCAAAGTACCAAAAAGCATGTTTCTTACTTGAACATAAAAACGTTAGTTTCATGCTATTATCATATGGCTGCGGCTCCTTTCATGACGTTTGCATTTGTCAGAGAGATGTTTGAGGTCTCTTACCCCCGTCGTTGTCCACAAAACTTCAGTGCCGACACTTTGAAATAAAAGACAGGGAAAACAAAAAAGAGAATTGCTAACATCACATCCAGCCAGCCACCTCCGTTTCTCATAACAAGCGCGGGTGAAGCTTCGTGTGTAGCTTCGTCCTCTGTCACTGGCCTGCTGCTGGATTTGTAAATCGGGTTGGTCCGGTCCGAGATCCTTTATCTTTTTATTTCTTCCAGCGAAAGCCTTGTGAAAGGGTTTTTTTTGTAAATAAATTACAGAATTTGGATGAACTGCTGCCATTGTTTACACAAAAAATTTGATCAGCCTAGCAAGTGTCAAAGTGGTGTCGCCTTCGCACTCGCAGTAGTGGCCTACAGCGTAAATTTGAATGACAGGTGACGAGAACCAATCAGATTGGATAAAATAACATGTATCCAATTCTGATTGGCCAGGGACGCAACGACTTGCGCCCCGAGGAGAATCTTAAGAAACCAATTAGAGACCAGCTTCAGGTCACATGCTGTCCGAAAATGTAAAGTCTCACATAGACATCCATTTGTCCGGCGCCCCGCATGAAACACATTGAAAACATAGAAAATAGTTGACCGATTAAAGCCAGTTTTTATTAAATGCTGATGCTTTTCTTACTACCAGCCGGCACATCGTATGAAAAAAATATTTTATTTATGTATTTTTATATAAATTTTGCATATGTATATTTCTTGAATATTGATGGGGGCGGCGCCCCTGCGCCCTCTATTGACGAGCCGCCACTGCTAATAAATGAACTGAACTAAACTGACAAGATGACCGACCTTCACAGCTGGAGGAGACAGAGGCAAGGCAAACACCATTGAGCCATTGAGCTCAAAGCCCTGCTCCACCACAGTGTTGACTAAAGCCTCACAACTCAAAAAGACAACAATGAATTTGTTCATGCGGGATGCTGATTTAACATTCTCAAATTAACTGATTACTAACGTAGCATATAATTACAATAACACACATTACAATTGATTACTCATCTACAACTCACATCGTAACAATTGCCTGATTACTAATCTATATATATAAAATCGCAAATCTGTCTGTCTGTCAGTCTGTCTGTCTGTCTGTGTGTGTGTCTGTTTGTCTGTGTGTCGCCGGACCATACGCAGTTTCATTGGACGAAATGTGAGGGATTTGCGAGACGCGATTGGTCCGTTTGGTTTTCCACGGCGGTTGCCCCTGGCAACGGTTAGCGACGCATTCGCTGCGGGGTGGACGCCATTTTTAATTCCCGTTAAAATATGCGCACGCATTCACACGCGACTCTGAGGTAAATTCATCAAAGTTTCACGTCCTCTTCACTCACCCCCCACCCCAATGTGTGCAATTACTATTATAGGCAGTGGCGGCTCCTGCAAAATCTCTCAGGGGGGGCAATATCTGGATGATTGATAAGGATAAGGTCCACCCATGCCATGGATAAATTAACAGCTTAAGCATGTAAAGGCAACTTCACTTCTTTAATATTAATGAAAAATAAAGTGACTCTTACAATACATCTTGTTTGTTTCTATACTCACTATTAAAACAAACCACTCAAGTTTATTTTATTAAAGATTCCACTAGGTAGCGATAAATTATATTGTTGGATGAAACGTGCTTACGTATGATGACGTAAGCACGTATGATGACGTAAGCACGTTAGGGCTCGCCCTCCCGGAAGCCATAGAGAATGCATGGGAGCGCCCCCGTTCGAAAAAAAACATCTTTGAATGTAAGTCTATGGGGCCACTCGGGGCGATTCTCAGCCGGAGTGAAATCGCCCAAAAAGAGGCGGTACTCCACAGAACGTGACATGACGCTGATTGGACTATATCGAGAGGCTGACAGTGACGGCTAGCGTGACTCTGTGGTTCAATGACATTGGTGGTGCGTCGCCCAATCGCCCTAATGAAGAAACCGCCCCTGATTATAGGGTCGCTAGATAATAAAATTATAGCGATTAGACAGTATTATTGTAGCGCGGGGGGGGGGGGGGGTAACGGCCCCATTACCCAGCCTCAGCCGGGTGGGCAATTTAGGCGAGGCCGGAGGCTCTGCACGGTACTAGGCCTCGACACCCCACCCATGTCAAGCGACGACTTTGTGGTATAAACTCGATATACCCGGCGTTGCCCGGGGGGAAAATACATTTAAAATCTTCTGAAAACTTTAAAACATTACATACCAATGAAAAAACAACTGAGTAATTACTTTTAAACCCGACGCGCCAAGAATCGATTCTTTAAATGTTGACTGTACAAATAGTCATTAAGCTGGGTGAGCGTACTGGCAGTCTATAATGTAGACTGTTGCCTGGTTATTAAGCTGGGTGGGTGTACTGGCAGTCTATAATGTAGACTGTAGCCTGCTTATTAAGTAAAGTGAGTCAATTTGTAACACGTAGGCTTTCGCGACCATTATTCATAAACACGTTATTGGGTTTAGATCGCCTTATTTATTAATGTGTTGTAACCCTCCACCACAGTAACTGGTGTGGCGTATGAACATCGCCACTGGGGAGACAAAGGCGGCCGGGCGTGGTGGATCCAAGTCCCGGGTGAAGCCGGGTAGTACAGCTAGTCTATCTAGTATATAATTACAATAACCCCCCCCCTCCGCCTCAAATCGTTGCACCTGATGAGTTAAATGATGACGTCACCCTGCTGCTGCTCTATTTAAGACCGGGAGCAAGATCAGAGCCTCACCATTCTGGCGAATTGCCCGATGATGCTGGATGCAATAACCAGCGAAACGGCGAACTAAAAAAAAATTTGTAAATGTTGTGGTTTCACGCTTCAACACACCGGTGGGCTAAAGCACTGAACTATTTGTATTTTGTCAACGTGACACTTTTTGCTGATTGGCCGTGTCGGGTGGTGGAGGGTTACTACACATTTATAAATAACGCGATCTAACCAAAAAACGTTGATTAATAATAACATTCTCAAAACCAACAACTTTCCCAATTGGCAACATGAAGCTCTCCACGGGGACACTATGGTCTCGGCAACCACCTGCAGGCAATGACACCTGCTGAGGCCCACAAAGTCTGTGTTGGCCATACTTAAACAGGCGTGCCCAGACGGGCACGTAAACAAAACAAAATGAGGTTAAATAAATAAAACAATATTGTAGTTTCTTGTTGTGGTTTTCCCACCTGATGATGATAGCTTGTGTTGCGATCGAAACGTCGTGATTTAATGTATTTTATATTTTGATTTTTATACCTACGTGACTTTACCGAAAGAACCAAAGAGTATGTATCCGTGCAGTCACGAAAACTTCAAATCTGGATTGAATATTGTAGCGAAGAATAGACAAGAAAAAAACCAAGATGTAGAAAGGTAATGAGGAAAGAAACGAGTTTGAAGAGAGAAAAACGAAGAATTATCTGAACTCACACTCGCAACCACGCTCAGTTCTTTCACTCCCAGCATGCACCAGCAGAGAGATAGAGAGACGCAAACTCCAAATATACAGCAGGTGTCAGGGTCTATGAGTCTCTGTGTATCTCTATGCGAGTCTTGAGACTCTGTGAGCCATTCCTGGCCCTTGAGTCTCAAGACTCAGTGAGCCATTCCTGACTCTTGAATCTCAAGAAATGGGTCACTGAGTCTTGAAACTCACGAGACAGGAATGGCTCACCGAGTCCTGAGGCTCAACAGCCAGCAAAGGCTCAGCCTCGGTGAGGTTTTATTGAGTCAATATTTGTTGATAATTAAAACCTCCATGCCTCTGCCCCGAGTTCGATTCCCGCTCACAACCAACACCAGTTAAGTTCGCGTGCATGTTCGTTGGACTTCTTTCGCACCCTACATAGCCAAAGGTGCTCATCAGAGGTACGATCATGCGAACCGGTCGTCCCCTAGGTCGACGCAGCCTCAAATGGGGACACCTGGTGTGTAGTAAACATCGCCACTGGGGGGGCGTGGTGCTGGCCACCCACCCCCTCGTGCTCGCTAACAGCACTTGTTCCAACAATCTGTTAAGGCTATACGGGTGGGGGTCTTTGTCTTTGTGTTCGTCCATTAAAGAAGGCAGGTAACGTCTCAGGCGGTAATCCGACGCCTCCTCGTGACCTCTTGGTAAACATTTCACTTGAGACTCAAATATCACACCTGGTGGCTTGACACACCTGGTGGCTTGACATCCCTCCCACTCATCGCAAAGACATCGGTAGAACCATCAATTTACTCACCTGCTCACACACCTACTCACCCACCCCCTCACCCAGCCATTCACTCATTCACTCACTCACTCACCCACCTACTCACCCACCTGCTCACCCACCTGCTCACCCACCCGCTCACCCACGAGCTCACCCGTCCCCTAACTCCAGGTAAGGCCCCACTGGGCTGCTATGTAGCTATTTTTAAGAAGCGACCTGGCCATCACAAATGATAGCTCAACGAAGTTGGCGTATCATCATCATCATCGTCGTATGGGAATTCATAGCAGCAGTCAAATACTCCAAATGCGTGATGTTGATTCTAAATGTGGAGGAGAAACCGGAGGACCCCAAGAAAAATCCACGCGACCACGGAGAGAGAGACACGCAGACTCCAAATATACAGCAGGGGTAAGGGTCGGGATCGAACCCACGACCTCCTGCGTATCAGGCGAGGTAGTTAACATCTCATAGCCACCGCGGCGCCACCCTATGGGCACGTGCGAGGCAGTGAAGGGTTTGGGTTACTGTTGGTGTCGAGTCCACACCTGAGAATCTCCTTCTCCTCTGTTGATGTTTACAGACGTATCACGATCCACTCACCCGCGAGCACTGCGGCTCCTCTCTGTCAGTGCGTTGCGTCTGATCGAACTCGCTCACCTACAAAGACAAAGATCCCCCCCCCACCCTCCCCACTGTATAGCCTTAACAGACTGTTTGTGCAAGTTCTGTCTGCGAGTAGCAACCACGAAGGCCGGCTCGGTGCACGAGGGGGCGGGTGGCCGCCTTTGTCTCCCCAGTGGCGATGTTTACACACCGCACCAGGAACTCATTTGAGGCTGAGTCGACTTAGCGGAGGCCCTGGACCGGTTCAGATAATCGTCACCGGTGTTGCCGTGAGCGGGAATCGAACCCGGGTCGCCAGGTTCGTAGTGCAGCATGCTAATCGCTGCACTACTGCTGACCACACTCACCCACTCACTCACCTACACACTCATTTACCCATCCTCTAAATTACTCGCCTACTCACTCACCTACTCACTCACCTACTCACTCGCCAACTCATTCACCAACCCACTTATTGACCTACTCACTCAGCAACTTACCTACTCTTTGACCCACCCACTCACCTTCTCACTCACCAACTCATTCACCTACTCATTTACCCACCCACTCAACTATTCACTCACCCACTCACCTCCTCACTCACTAACTCACCCACTCACCTACTCATTCTTATTCTACAACGACTCCAGTACTTATGAACAGTCGACTTACAAATGTTATAAGATACAAACAAACCTGTCCCCTTATGTTCAGTTGCAGCTGTTGTTATCTGTTACAAGTTGATTTGTGAAGAAAAGACGAGAACGACTGGGCAGACATCTCTTGGTAAGTTTTTTCAAGACAGTAGGGAGGACACACGAGCACCAAAGGGATCTAGCATTTACATCGACAAAACATGAAGAAATAGTGGCTTCTACATCTGCAGAACGTAAAGAACCAGTGGCATCTACATCTACATGAATAACCAGGGGCATCTACATCTGAAAAACGTGAAGAAACAGTGGAATCTACATCTGCAGAACGTGAAGAACCAGTGGCATCTACATCTGCAGAACATGAAGAACCGTTGGCATCTGCATCTGCAGAACATGAAGAACCAGTGGCATCTACATCTGCAGAACAAGATGAACCAGTGGCATCTACATCTCCAGAACATGAAGAACCAGTGGCATCTACATCTACAGAATATAAAGAACCAGTGCATCTACATCTGCAGAACGTGAAGAAATAGTGGCATCTACATCTGCACAATGTGAAAAAGCAGTGGCATCTACACCTAGAGAACATGAAGAGCCAGTGGTTTCAACGTCTGCAGAACGTAAAGAATTAGTGGCATTTATATCTGCAGAACGTGAAGAATCAGTGGCATCTACATCTGCAGAACGTGAAGAACCAGTGGCATCTACATCTGCAGAACGCGAAGAATCAGTGGCATCTACATCTGCAGAACGTGAAGAACCAGTGGCATCTACATCTGCAGAACATGAAGAACCAGTGGCATCTACATCTGCAGAACGTGAAGAACCAGTGGCATCTACATCTGCAGAACATGAAAAAAAGTGGCATCTACATATGCAGAACGTGACGAACCAGTGGCATCTACATCTACAGCACATGAATAAGCAGTGGCATCTACACCTGCAGAACGTGAAGAACCGTTGGCATCTGCATCTGCAGAACATGAAGAACCAGTGGCATCTACATCTGCAGAACAAGATGAACCAGTGGCATCTACATCTCCAGAACATGAAGAACCAGTGGCATCTACATCTACAGAATATAAAGAACCAGTGCATCTACATCTGCAGAACGTGAAGAAATAGTGGCATCTACATCTGCACAATGTGAAAAAGCAGTGGCATCTACACCTAGAGAACATGAAGAGCCAGTGGTTTCAACGTCTGCAGAACGTAAAGAATTAGTGGCATTTATATCTGCAGAACGTGAAGAATCAGTGGCATCTACATCTGCAGAACGTGAAGAACAAGTGGCATCTACATCTGCAGAACGTGAAGAACCAGTGGCATCTACATCTGCAGAACATGAAGAACCAGTGGCATCTACATCTGCAGAACGTGAAGAACCAGTGGCATCTACATCTGCAGAACATGAAAAAAGTGGCATCTACATCTTCAGAACGTGAAAAACCAGTAGCATATACATCTGCAGAACGTGAAGAACCAATGGCACCTACATCTACGGAAAGTGAAGAACCAGTGGCATTTTCATATACAGAACATACAGAACCAGTGGCATCTACATCTGCAGAACGTGAAAAACCAGTGGCATCTACAAAACATGAAGAACTAGTGACATCCCCATCTGCTGAAAGTGAAGAACCAGTGGCATCTACATCTGCAGAGCATGAAAAACAAATGGCATCTACATATGAAAAACGTGACGAACCAGTGACATCTACACCTACAACACATTAAGAACCAGTGTCTTCTACATCTGCAGAACATGAAGAACCAGTGGCATTTACATGCAGAACCAGTGATATCTACATCTACATGAAGAACCAGTGGCATCTACATGTAAAAAATATGAATAACTAGTGACTTTTACATCGGCAGAACGTGACGAACCAGTGGCATCTAAATCTACAAAACATGAAGAACCAGTGACATCTAGATCTACGGAACATGAAGAACCAGTGGCATCTAGATCTCCAGAACATGAATAACCAGTGGCATCTACATTTACAGTAGATTATGCGACTTTTAAAGCCATTCCCCGTGTCTAGTGTACACGCCGTACATCACGTTTGGAATCGACAGGAGCAAAATTGAACTTACGAACAAATCGGCTTACCAACACTAACTCTGGCACCTAACTCGTTCGTAAGTAGCGTAGTCCCTCTATATGTATAACACTGGTCAACACGCTTTTCCTGGCATAAGGTATTCCAATGGTTTAAAGGTAATTTTGGGGTGCTGATTCCAAATCTGGCATCAGTTTTTGTCTATCACATCAGGTTTTTGAGATATCAAATATTGCATTTTTTATAAAAACTGCAGAAGAAAAATATTAAGTAAATGTAGATATCTACATAAAATAATATTATAAACACACTAAATACAGCACCATATTTTAACACTAAAAAAGTCACTGACTCGCAACAACTTGCAATCATAAGAGTTAATTTCGGGTAAAATCAATGAAAATGGGGTATGCCAATAGCATACAAATTATGTGATAGAGCAAATCTGAGATCAGATTTGGAATCAGCACCCTGAAATTAGTCTAAACAGCTGCAAAAGTCCAGGCCAGATTTTTTTTTTTGTTGACCAGTGTAATCGGTGACCTTTCAGACCATGGTCCTTTCCTCCCGAAGAAGGCCAATCGTTAGACACGTGTTCCCTTATATATTTATTTATATTTTCCTTTGAAGAGGTCCCCGGCGTTGTTGCCTAATGGGTTCAAAGGAAAATTAACGACACGGCGGTTTTTTTTGTTGTTGCTTTATTCCGAATAAACACGCCTCTACTGATAACAATGCAGCAACAGGTGTGTGTAGGTGTGTGTAGGTGTGTGCTCGCGAACAGCACTTGCCCCAACAGCCTGGTAAGGCTATACAGAGAATATTTATTTGGGGTGGAGGGCGATTGTGCAATGGAGATAGGAGATGTTAGCTCCCTCGCCTGGTATGCATGAAGTCGTGGGTTCGATTCAAACCCTGATGCCTGCTACTGTATATTTGGAGTTTGCGTGTCTCTCTCTCACACTCATCGTCATCACGGTGGCTAGGAGATGTTAACTACCTCGCCTGGTGCACAGGAGGTCGTGGGTTCGATCCAGACCCCGATGCCTGCTGCTGTATATTCGGAGGTTTCGTGTCTCTCTCTCTCCTTGCGGTGGTCATGTGGATTTTTCTCCGGCTCCTCCGGTTTTCCCTCCATATTTATAATGAACGACGCGCGTTTAGACCACGTGGCTGCCGCTTTATATTCCCACAGGATGATGACGATGATGATAAGTCAACTTTCGTTCAGCTATCATTTGTGGCCAGGTCACGTCTGAAAAAATAGCTACGTAGCTTCGTAAGGCGTGGTAAAAAATAAAAAAAGTTTTGGTTTATGAATGGGTAGCGCTACGCTGCACTACGAACCCGCCGACACGATGTCGATTCCCGCTCACGGCCAACACCAGTGACGATTATCTGAACCAGTCCTGGGCCTCCTCTAGGTCGACTCAGCCTCAAATGAGTGCCTGGTGCGGTGTGTAGTCAACATCGCCACTAGGGAGACAAAGGCGGCCGGGCGTGATGCTGGCCACCCCACACCCTCATTTACCGTTCAGGCCTTCATAGATGTCCGCTAACAGCACTTGCCCCAACAGTCTGTTAAGTCTATACGTGCGATCTTTGTCTTTGTTTTTGGAGCGGTGGTGCAGTGATTAGCGTGCTGCCACTACGATCCCGATTCCCGCTCAGGGCCAACTTTCCGTGATCGCGAATATCTCAACTGGTCCTGGGTTTCTCCTAGGTCGACTCAGCCTCAAATGGGTAACCGCTGCGGTGTGTAGTAAACATCGTCACTGGGGAGACAAAGGTGGCCGAGCTTGGGGTCGACCGCCCACCCCCTCGCGTGCCGTGCCGGCCTTCACAGGTGCTACTCGCAGACAGCACTTGCCCCAAAAGTCTGCTAAGGCTATACGGGGGTGGGGTTATCTTTGTCTTTGTAATGCCAAGTAAGATTGCATCGTTGCACAATGTGTTCCGTTGTAACAACTGGACTCGTCCTGCTCTAGAGGAGCAAAGCGTTGGGGTCACCACTGCACACGTCACACGACCCCGATTGACATGATTGGCTACGTACAGAGGCGACAAAAGTTTAACACACAGTACATACGTACTCCACCATACACTGCTATACACTACATGCTACACTACTTTGCACTACTATACACTACACTACTATGCATTACACGACTATACACTACTATACACCACACTATACACGACAATATACTACACTACACTATACACTACACTATACATTACACTATACACTACACTATACACTCAACTATACACTATACTATACACTACTATACAATACTATACACTACACTCTACACTACTATACACTCTACACTACTATACACCACACTATACACTACACTCTACACTACTATACATCACACTATACACTACTATAGACTACTATACATTATACTAACAAAAACAACCGTCATTCGCCACTAAGTGGTGGTGACGTCACCACGACGCTTGTGCCAGGCTATGTGCACGTTGAGGCCACGTGAAGCGTCGAACGCCCGCTGGCAGGAGGTCACAGGGCAGACCCAGGTGCCACGGGTCGACTGACTGAGATGACTGGCTGATGCACCACCTGTGCCCCTACTGTGCCAACTTGTTGTGTTTTTATATTGATTTGAAGCTTTCGTGACTGCAGAAATCCATACTCTTTTGGTCTTTCGGTAAAGTCACGTAGCCACCCAGTACTCATCTCGTTATTGTGAGCATCGCTCCTCTGCACTCCCTTGTTGTTGGAGGGCGACTGCCTCCAACTGCCCGGTAGCGTCCTTCACGAGCCTCCTCCACAGAGGCCGATCTTGACACCACTGGTACAAGTCATCGGCAAGTCCACTCAGCTCCACGTCCTCCTGTACCACATAATCTCTTCTCCAGCCCGTGCTTCGCCCATTTAGCCCCCTCTATCTGGCAGGCAAGGCTATGTTGGCCTTGCCTGCCAAAGGAGCTCACCGATGGGACTTTGTCCAGATCTTTAGATGATTTGTGAGCTCCTCACACAATCCAGCCTGGTTAAACCCAAGATGGATCGTAGGCAGGCCAGCCTAAATGTTTCTAACAGGCAAAGATGTTCCATTAGGGGGGGTCCACGTGTCGCAAGCATAGAGAAGGGAGGGAATGACCGTGGCCGAGAAGACCTGAAGCTTCGTGTGTAGCAACAGACCAGGTAGCTTCCACACAGCGTTATGCAACCGATGAAAAAATAATGCCGCTCGACTGATTCGGAGTGAGACCTCTGCTGTCAAACCGGAACTAGTCATGAGCACACTGCCCAGGTATTGGAAACTTTTCACTCTCTCCGCAACTGCCCTATCACCGATTGCAAGTTATAAGGGTGGAGTGTCCGATGGTACAAAATACCCAGGCAAGTGCTTAGTTTTGGTGGGGCTGATGGTAAGGCCCCACATCTTAGTGTCAATCTCCAGGTTCTGCAGCAGTGCCTCCAACTCCTCCTCTGAGTGGGCAGCAAATACCAGATCATCGGCATATATAACATGGTTGAGCAATAGGGAGCCATCCTTGACCGCACCCGGGCATCGATCAGCCTCCCATTATATCTGTACCAAATGGAAATTCCCTCGGTACAGCTATTGAAGGCTTCACGAACTACGTGGTCAAAATAGATGTTAAATAATGTGGGAGCCAGAGGACATCCCTGTCGCACCCCAAGATGTACAGGGAATAGCTCTGACTCCCAGCCACATAGTTTTACCCGGGTCCGCTCACCATCATGAAGGTCCTTAATGATCGTGAGCAGAGGGTCAGGGACTCCGAAAGCACGAAGAACAACCCAGAGCCCAAGCCTACTGATGGTATCATAGGCCTTCACCAGGTCAATAAAGCAGAGATGTAGGTCTTGTTGGAATTTCCTACACCTCTGCTGTAGCAGACGGACACAAAATATGGCATCTGTGCAGGAGCTCCCTGTCCTGTAACTGCATTGGGGCTCCGCAAGCCTCTCCTCAGCGTGCCTAGCAAGGCGATGTTGAATAATCCTTGCCAAGGACGTTCCCGGCACACTGAGGATTGAGATGCCCCTGTACATGTTACAGTTTTTGCGGTCCACCTTCTTAAAGAGGAGGACAACTAGGGCATCCTTCCAATCCTGCGGAACCCGTCCAGTGGTCCAGACTGTTGTTATGATGTCATGTAGGGCAGTCTGTGCACAAATGCCACCCTCCATCTGCATTTCGCTTAGGAGATAATCTCTGGCCGGTGCCATTCCTGGTCTCAGACTCCGGATCGCCGTCAGTACTTACTCATCAGATAGCACCTCAGCCAGCCACTCACAGGGGGTGACTTCTTCTTCCAATATTTGAGGCACCGCAGCCTCAGCAGGGTTATCCCCACTTTGTCCCATGATGTTTTCCAGGCTGAGGGATTTCTCCTCCCCCAGGACCTCACAGAAATACTCAGCAAATCTGCAAACCTCTTCCTGGGGGTCGGAGATTGGATCACCGTTCTTTCTCCTAATGAAGGCAATAGGTGTTGCGCTGCAGGTTACTTATGTGGTGGAGTTAAAGAGTGATTTGTGATCACGGGCCATTGAGGCAGACTCCATCTCACGGCTCTCTGAACCTCCGAGCAAAGGCTGCGGTAAGCCTCCTCATTTTCTGACGTGGGATACTGTAGACGAGACTGGGCCTGTCGCTTTATCTTCACCAGCCTGAACACCCCCTGTGTCAGCCAGGATCTCTTGGGAGGTCTGAACCGTGTACCCAAAGCAGCCATTGCAGCTGCATGAACCACAGTCCTAAATCTCACGTAATTCCCCTCGACATCAGGAGGAGTGGGGGACGATGCCCACCCCAGCCGCAAGCGATGATTAAATTATAGCTTGCAACTTTCATCAGCTGGCTGAGACCATGCCACTATGGGTTTGAATGGGGTTCTGGGTGTACACCCACCACCGGAGTGGAAAAATGGCAGACGCATCTTACAGATGACAAGTCGATGGTCAGTGGGCAGATCAGCTCCACGGTAGGTCCTGGTATCAAGGACATGGGCCCGCATCTGCTGTTCCGTCACTAAGTAGTCCAGCAGATGTTCTTGCTTGGACCCGGTATGCATCCATGATGTTGTGTGGATTCGCCGATGCCGGTACAGCGTGTTGGTAATTACAAGCCCATGGGCTGGACACAAATCTAGCAGCCTCCTACCGTTGTTATTGAGCTGATCTGGCCCATGCCTTCCAATCACTCCAGACCACGTGCCAGCATCATGACCAACTCGGGCATTGAAGTCACCCAACAAGATGACTCTTTCCCGAAGGACCACTTTAGCTAACACCTGTGACAGGAGGTCATAGAAGGCATCTGACTCATAGGCCTTGCCTGCATCCTGCGGCAGCACTGGAGAGGTCAGCTGCAGGGGGGAGGGGGAAGAGAAGGGGGGGTGAGGCAGGGCAAAAGTAGCACCCAGGTGCTACTTCGGGGTCTAATGCGAGGTCAACTTTCTGCCCTGCCTCCTTCCCCCCCCCCACGTTCTCTCTCCCCCCTACTGCCGAGGCCTATATAACCTCGTGCCACAGCATCTCGCCTACTTCAGCAGTTTTCTCTTGCTGTGGTTGTCCCACCTAATGACGATTGCTTGTGTTGTGATCGAAACGTCGTTATCTATTATTTTCTTCCTACGTGACTTTACCGAAAGAACCTAAGAGTATAACAGTGTATAGTATAGGGCAGCGCGCTAACTGCTGCGCCACCGCTCCGCACTACCAACGCCACACTCTCACTCACACTCACTTAAGGCACCAGTCGAGGATCGAACACAGGCTTCGTTTGCTTTGACCCAACTAGCTTCGAGTCCCACTCTGCCGCCCTATTAGTAAACATATTAGTGGCGATGACGTTGGGGTGTGTATTTGTGTAAACATGCGGGGAGCGGTGGCGCAGTGGTTAGCGCACTGCGCTACGAACCCGATCACACCCGTGTTCGATTCTTGTGAATATGTGAACCGGGTGTGGGCTTTCTCTGGGTCAACTCAGCCTCAAATCAGCACTAGAGATACAAAGGCGGTCGGGCGTGGTGCTGACCACCGGCCCTCCCCTAAACTCGTGTACCGTTCTACATATGTGGAACTCGCTAACACCTGCCCTAACAGTGTTTTTAAAGACTATGAACTACCTACTATAGTATTTTTATTGTACCAGGTAAAGCCCCACTGAGCGATGTGGCTTTTTCAGAAGCGACCTGGCTATCACAAATGATAGCTCAACGAAGTGGGCTCATCAATAACGTGTAGAAATTTATAGCAGCAGCCAAATACTCTAAACACGTGATGTTGATTCTAAACTGGAGAAAAATCCACGCGACCACGGAGAGACATGATAACTCCAAATATACAGCAGAACCTCCTGTGATTATGATGATGAAAGAGAGAGATACGCAAACTCCAAATATACAGCAGGCGTCAGGGTTGGGATCGAACCAGCGCACCTCCTGTATACCAGGCGAGGGAGTTAACATCTCCTCGCCATCGTGGCGCCCTATAGGGGGGTGTTTGTCTCTGTGCGAGTCTTCATATTTATGTAGTGACATTGATTGAGTCACTGTAGCACGTACGCTGGGAGATTGGTCGACAATGGGATTCGGGGTAGCAGCCCGTTCTACCAGTTGGACCTGTGGGCCAAGCCTGGAGCCTTCTGGAGGATCCAGAAGGGTGCGTGTCCGAGGGCGGAGCCTGGCCACGTTGGGGAGAATAAAAGGCGCGCTCCGACTCCCAGTCGCGGCTGTTGACATCGGGAAAGGAACTTGGCATGCTGCTGTCGTCGTGGTCTTCGCCTCTTCAAGCTATGGTTCTGGAAGCATGTTGACCGTCCCGACGTGGTACTGAGTTATCCCCTATGGCTGTGAGAGCCGGAATAAACAAGAGGGATAACGCCTCCTACTCGTGTCTCTGAATTAGTACACTACATTTGGTGTCAGGAGTGTTAGCGAAAAATTTCCCTTTTGTCGGGTTGTTAGGAATCAGCTGCGTGCTGATTTGTTGAAGTTTTTCACGGCTTTGCCGTCCTCCGCCCTACCGGCCTCTACTCCTCTGGACCCAACACATCCACCTCATACATCTCCATTGCTGTCGGTTTCGAGTGCATACGCCATCGTCCTCCATAGAGATACGGGGTGCAAAGATGGTGGTTCGATGCATGATTGTTGGCCACGGGGGTCAGGGCAAATAACCGCATTGTTACTTCGTGTTATTGCAGCAGGAGCAGGATCATCCAGAGTAAGTGGATTTGTGCAGGGTGCTGAGGTGCGGGTGCTCATAGATACGGGAACATCCACCACCATTGTTTCGGAGTTTATTTACAGGACTTTGCCGTCGACAGTGGGTTGCCTTGGTCCTGTGAGTAGTCCTTGTGTTGCCGCTAATGGTGGGAGCTTAGGTATTGTGGGCCAAATTGTGGCATCGATACTGATTGGAGATATTGAATGCACGGGCCTGGTATTAGTTTCAAGTTCATTGGCGGTGCTGTGTTTATTGGGGACCGAGAATGTTTCTCCAGATTTGGATTGACCAGGGTTGTGTTGAGTTACTGTCGGGACTTCGGTTGAGATTTTGGAGTCCCCTACTGAGTTATGTATGGCTAACGCTGTGGTTCGGGCCCTGGTGCGTGAAACTGTTAGGGTTTCCCCGGGTGCACAGATGCTCGTACCCTTGAGGCTACGGAAGCGGCTCGACCAGGAAATCACTGAGGGTGGGGTTATTTTAACCCCTTTGACTAGAGCGGTTCGTGGTCTCACTTTGATAGGGGCCCAGGCGATAGTGAGGGGGGAGCCCTTCCTGCAAGTATTAAATACTGGGCTGGGTACCGTGGTCATATAGGCAGGTACGGTGTTGGCGGCGTGTTGTGAAGAAACGAATGATGCAACCACTCGGGTCGTTGCTGCCGTTGAACAACAAGTGGTGTCGGATGACTCGTAGATGGATCCGTTGTGTGCGGGTAATCCGGATTTGTCGTGTGAGCAAAGGGGTAAGTTGCGGGCATTGCTTCAGGAATTCTCTGATGTATTTAGTAAGGGTAAATTCGATGTGGGCCACATGTCCCTGATGCGCCACCATTTGATACGGGTGGCGCCACTCCCTTTCGTTAGAACTCATTTCGGTTTAGTCCGAAGGAGAAGGACTACGTTTGTCAGGCGGTCGACGTGATGTTGGCCGCCAATATAATCTCCCCATCAACCAGTCCATGGGGTGCTCCCATTGTCCTGGTTATAAAAGAAAGACAGGAGTTTGCGATTTTGTGTGGATTTTCGGAAATTATTGTCGTGGTTTTGGCAGTTGCCCCTGGATGAAAGTTAAAAACCTAAAACCGTGTTCCGGACACCGCAAGGGCTGTTTCAATTTAACGTACTTCCGATGGGGCTTCACTCAGCTCCAGCCACATTCCAGCGACCCATGTATTACGTAATTGTCTTTGGTTGCACGTTCCGGGAACATCTACAGTGGTTGCGTGCAGTATTTGTTAAAATGCGGGCGGTTAATATGAAATTCAAGCTGCAAAAATGTTACCTCCTGCAGAAGTCAGTTCGGTACCTGGATCACTTTGTTAATACAATCACGTCCACTTCAAAAGGCCCCTACACAATACAGGCAGTAGGCGTCACGAGACATATATAATTAAAACAATTCAGCTCCCTTAATACCATGATTAAAAGTTAAAAAATTGGCAACAGGGAAAGCAAACAGATGGGTTTTGAGCCATATTAGTTAAACAAAGGTACAAACTTAGCGACAAAGATTAAGCAAACGTTATCTATTCTCACCCTCACTCCAATTAAAAACCAGACTACAGTCTGCACCAGGGGGTCATGAATCCTCATTTGTTAATTCAATACCGATGTTCTGGTTGCCTTTGGTGGTTCTCTACGCGACCTGATAAAAGGAAAATAATGATAATAATTATGGCAGTCAGGATCGTTCCTAAGCCAAAGCGAATTACCTAATCCCGGCACATCAGATAATAGTAATGACTCGAGAACGGGCAGCGCAGGCCCAGGATGCAGGCAGTGAAACAAAGGTTAATAGACCCTATGAAAACACGTAGTAATAATAATTCTAAACAAACCAAAAACTAATTTAAAAATTATTATTACGAATAGTATACAAGGGTCATCTAGAGGAGTTAAGGGCGAAATAAGTCAGTTATACCTAACCAAGATGTAACATACTCCATAGGAAGGGAGCCTCACAGCCGTCTTTGTCTTCCCGAAGCAACGGGACAGCGCAGCGGGCACACCAGAGCAGGGAAATTGCCCTCATAAAAGGTTTTATTGCAAGTTGGGAATCTGTGTCCACACACAAGCGAACCAAAAAAAATTAACCCGTAAAACAAAGTTTTTCACTATAAATCCTTTATATGCGTGTTCAATGGGCCACAACCCAGCCCACATTGGTCTTTGAAACGGGCGGCTAGAGTCCTCTCGTCCTCTGGCTTGAGATGGCTGCCACCTATGGGTCAGATGATTGCCTGCCACCATTAAGCAATTGGTAATTAAATATAATCTTTTTTTTTCCTAAAATGTTGAAAATTTTGGAGAGAAAAAATTCACGAAAATAAATTGTCACGCACAACAAGTCTGTGTGCAAAACGTTTCTTGTAGTTGGCCACCAGGTTTGCACACATCTCAGGAGGGATTTTGTCCCACTCCTCTTTGCAGATCTTCTCCAAGTCATTAAGGTTTCGAGGCTGACGTTTGGCAACTCGAACCTTCAGCTCCCTCCACAGATTTTCTATGGGATTAAGGTCTGAAGACTGGCTAGGCCACTCCAGGACCTTAATGTGCTTCTTCTTGAGCCACTCCTTTGTTGCCTTGGCCGTGTGTTTTGGGTCATTGTCATGCTGAAATATCCCTCCACGACCCATTTTCAATGCCCTGGCTGAGGGAAGGAGGTTCTCACCCAAGATTTGACGGTACATGGCCTCGTCCACCGTCCCTTTGATGCGGTGAAGTTGTCCTGTCCCCTTATCAGAAAAACACACCCAAAGCATAATGTTTCCACCTCCATGTTTGACGGTAGGGATGGTGTTCTTGGGATCATAGGCAGCATTCCTCCTCCTCCAAACACGGCGAGTTGAGTTGATGCCAAAGAGCTCCATTTTGGTCTCATCTGACCACAACACTTTCACCCAGTTGTCCTCCTTCACGGCGTAGTGTGTTATCAACTGTTTTCTTGGTGACTATGGTCCCAGCTGCCTTGAGATCATTGACAAGATCCTCCCGTGTAGTTCTGGGCTGATTCCTCACCGTTCTCATGATCATTGCAACTCCACGAGGTGAGATCTTGCATGGAGCCCCAGGCCGAGGGAGATTGACAGTTATTTTGTGTTTTTTCCATTTGTGAATAATCGCACCAACTGTTGTCACCTTCTCACCAAGCTGCTTGGCGATGGTCTTGTAGCCCATTCCAGCCTTGTGTAGGTCTACAATCTTGTCCCTGACATCCTTGGAGAGCTCTTTGGTCTTGGCCATGGTGGAGAGTTTGTAATCTGAGTGATTGATTGCTTCTGTGAACAGGTGTCTTTTATACAGGTAACGAGCTGAGATTAGGAGCACACTCTTAAAGGGAGTGCTCCTAATCTCAGCTTGTTACCTGTGTAGGACTTGGGTTATAGCGCGCCACGCATTCTCTTCCACTGTTGCTATGCCAGCGAGCAGAGTACAGTGGGGTGTAGGTGAAGACACAGTTGTTGTTGTGGCATTAGGTGAGAGGGTCGTTAAGTGTTGAGACAGGTGTTCGGGGTAGCCGGGGGGACACAGGCCAGCGATTGGCTAAGAGGGTAATTGGCAGAGGTGGGACAAAGTCATTGTTATGCAAGTCCAAGTCGAGTCTGAAGTCATCATATTCATGACTCGAGTCTGACTCGAGTCCAAGTCACATGACTCGAGTCCACACCTCTGGTAATTGGTTATTAGCTGGCGTCGCTCTGGCGGCAATAACAAGGTCACGTGAGACCGGGGGCCAGGGGGCGAGTAATAAGGGGGTGGTTGAGATAATTAATGGTGATTAATTAGTGTGGGGATATAAGCCACAGCGCGACGGAGAGAGGGGCTTCTTGTCTTGGTCGGCGTCTTGGGTGGAGCTGCAGCGACGGTGCCCGGGGAATCGCAGAGCAGGTGGTGATGGTAGTAGAGCAGAGATAGAGTGGGTTAGCGGCGACAGATGGAGTAGAGTATAGAAAGACAGTGATAGCGAGAACGCAGTGTGCGAACAGGGGTAGCCATGCATCTGAAGGATGCAGTGTAGAATAGCAGGGGAGTCGACAGACCTGGAGAGAGAGAGAGGGAGACGCGGAGTGACGCGGAGCGGAGTGAGGGCATGGAGAGACGCGGAGCGGTGGCGCTGCAGAGATAGACGAGGAGCGGTGGCGCGGCGGAGGTGGACTGTTGAGCGGAAAATAAAGAGAACATAAAGACAACCGAGTGCGAGTCCTACACCTGTATAAAAGACAACTGGGAGCCTAGACATCTTTCTAATTGAGAGGGGGTCAAATACTTATTTCCCTCATTAAAATGCAAATCAATTTATAACATTTTTGACATGCGTTTTTCTGGATTTTGTTGTTGTTATTCTGTCTCTCACTGTTCAAATACACCTACCATTAAAATTATAGACTGATGATTTCTTTGTCAGTGGGCAAACGTACAAAATCAGCAGGGGATCAAATACTTTTTTCCCTCACTGTAAGTGCTTTTATTGCCCTTCATATGAATATCGTTGCATGCCTGTTTTTAAGACTCTACCTGTTGCCGGATGTGCTCGTTATGCTGTGGAATTAATGATATGTGCGGTTGAAAAAGAAAAAAAACAGTGATGGTTAAATATGCTGCTCACTGAGAGAAATCTCCCCGATGGTACCGTGGATAATTCCGAGTATGCGAGTTCGCATATTAGAGTGTCATATTTTTGTTTAGAATTAAAATTGCTTAACACAGAAGTATTTTGAGTGTTTCTTTCCAAGTCCATGCATAACTCTTATTGATAAGAACTGTATCCTGCGTTGATATATGAATTTGGAGACCTAACATAACATAAACACACTAAGATAATCAATAAATGTTAATCAAAGATAATTGTTTCATCCCGATTGATACAACTCTGGATAACGAAGCTAAGCCTAATTATCATAACTGCCCACATTAACATAATCGCAAGCATTTTTCCAATCTTCATTTAATTTTTATTATTTTCATAAAAATTTTATAACCCGACATATACAACAGTTATCACCGAAGAGCCAGTGCGTGTGTTTTATGGGCGCCAGCCGTTGTAAGCAGGTGGAGGCGGGGGGAGCCGGTCACCGTTGTAGCGTCGGTAGATGCTCTGTCGCCCGTAGCGGAGGTGGCACGTGATAACACCATTGGTCTTGCGCACAAAGAATGGGAGCACCTCCAAGTGGAGGACGCCTCCTTACGGAAAATATGGCACTGCGTTGGTGCACCAAGCGATACAAAGGGTCCAGGGGGTATGTCCCCCATGGTACTCTGAGATGGGCTACTAATGCGCTGAGATACAGAGGTACAGCGGTACTGTATCGTTGTACCAACTGCTCTGTGGGGTAGGGTAACGAGAGCTGCCCATGTGCGGCTGATGCACCTAGGGGTGCAGAAAACATTATCGATGTTGAAGCGTGACTTCTTTTGGCCCGGGATGTCAGAAGACGTCCACAACGTGCTTAAAGGTTGAGTGGAATGTGCTTGCCGGAAGCCCCTGCCGAGGCTAGCCCGACCACCGTTGCAATCTATCAGGGTGTCCCGTGTAAATAAGTTCGTTGCCCCCGACATCGTTGGGCCATTTCCCACCACTTCGAAGGGCAATAAATTATTTATGGTCGGGGTCGAGTACCTGTCGCGGTGGCCGGTGGCCGGTGGCATGGCCCCTGCCGGATCAGTCGGTGGCATCCATTACGGACGCGTTCCTGCATGGTCACGTGTTGGATAAAGGGGTCCTGGAACGTCTCCTTACGGACCAAGGTCGAAATTTTTCTTCGAAATTGTTACAAGAGGTATGTGATTTGTTGGGTACAAAGAAAATTCGAACTTCGCCCTACCATCCCCAGACTGACGGAATGGTAGAGCGTTTACATAAAACTCTTACGTCCATGTTGTGCCAACAAGTCAATGAGGCATAGTCTGATTGGGACCTACACGTTCCGGGGGTTCTTGTGGACTATAGGATGGCCCCTTATGCCTCTACCGGGTTCTCCCCGGTTGTTTTATGTATGGAGAGAGTGTGACCCCCACCCATGGAAGCCCAGTTAAATATTGAACCGAGCAAGAAGAGAGCCACTGTGCCGGGACTTGTGAGCCTCACCCTTAAGTGGTTCACTGAAGCACAGGAGGCGTCTCGTGGCAATTCGGCCAAGCGGCAGGCTGAGAATGAAAAACTGGCTGGGCTTAAGGAGTCCGGAAACCCGTGTAAGCCTGAAGACAGGGCATGGCTGCATTGCCCCCAAGTGCCTCTAGGCACGTCTCCTAAATTACATAGACCATGGCAGGGCCCGGTGCAGGTAATTGAGGTGAGGAGGCCGCAGTGTGTGCAGATTTATGTTGGTCGCAGGCGTTGGTATGTGCACCTGTCACGACTTGAAGCCCTATTTACTACCTTATGAGGGCGTTTCATCTCCACAATCTGATGTCCGGGTGTTTGATGTGTCCAATGGAGCCGGACGTATGGTTATGGATGATGCGCCTCGGCGAAGCTCTGTTCCTCCATTTGCAGGATCCCAGGGCCTAACGCCCGTGGAACTGCCGGCGGCGCCATCCGCAGGCGGATCAGGGTGTACGGGACGACCTCCACCCACTTCTTCTCTTCCTCCATCTTCGTCCCGGGAAGGACCGTGCCCATTGGGCCATCCTCGGATTATCCCCAGGGTTCCCAGAGGACCCGTGCTGGGCCCATTTGAGGTGCGGGCGACATGTACCATTCCAAGACAGTTCGGTTCAGATGACCACCCCGAATCGTCGTTCGGTTGCTGTTATTTTGGGGGCTGGATTGTTGCCATGCATTGCGAATGTTGCGTGGATATTGTTGCTTCATCGTCCCACTGCACTGCATGATGTGTAAAGGTCAGCCAGCACGGCTGTTTTTTTCACGGGGGAGGGGGTGATGTAGTGACATTGAATGAGTCACTGTAGCGGCTGGCGCTGGGAGATTGGTCGACAATGGAATTAGGGGTAGCATCCCCTTCTACCAGTTGAACCCGTGGGCCAAGCCCGGAGGCTTCTGGGGGATCCAGAAGGGTGCGTGGCCGAGGGCGGAGCCCGGTCACGCTGGAGAGAATAAAAGGCGAGCTCCGACTCACAGTCGGGGCTGCTACCATCGGGAATGGAACTCGACATGCTGATGTCATCGTGATCTTCGCCTCTTCAAGCTGTGGGTCTGGATGCATGTTGGTTGTCTCTGAATTAGAACACTCCACCTGTATAGCCTTAACAGACTGTTGGAGCAAGTGCTGCGAGCGAGCACCTATGAAGGCCGGCATGGCACACGAGGGGATGGGTGGTCAGCACCATGTCTGACCGCCTTTATCTCCCCAGTGGTGATGTTAACACACCGCACCAGGTAACTATGGGAGGCCCAGGACCAGATTCGAACTCGGGTCGCCGGGTTCGTAGCACCAGCAACGTGCCACAGCCACTCACCCTCCCCATCACAGCCACTCACCCTCCCCATCACAGCCACTCACCCTCCCCATCACAAAAACTCACCCTCCCCACTACAGCCACTCACCCTCCCCACTACAGCCACTCACCCTCCCCATCACAACCACTCACCCTCCCCATCACAGACACTCACCCTCCCCATCACAGCCACTCACCCTCCCCATCACACTCACCCTCCCCATCACAACCACTCACCCTCCCCATCACAGACACTCACCCTCCCCATCACAGACACTCACCCTCCCCATCACAGACACTCACCCTCCCCATCACAGACACTCACCCTCCCCATCACACTCACCCTCCCCATCACAGTCACTCACCCTCCCCATCACAGCCACTCACCCTCCCCATCACACTCAACCTCCCCATTACAGTCACTCACCCTCCCCATCACAGCAACTCACCATCCCCATCACAGCCACTCACCCTCCCCATCACAGTCACTCACCCTCCCCATCACACTCACCCTCCCAATCGCAGCCACTCACCCTCCCCCTCACACTCACCCTCCCCATCACAGACACTCACCCTCCCCATCACAGACACTCACCCTCCCCACCACAGCCACTCACCCTCCCTATCACAGCCACTCACCCTCCCCACCACAGCCACTCACCCTCCCCCCCACAGCCACTCACCCTCCCCATCACAGTCACTCACCCTCCCCATCAGAACCACTCACCCTCCCCACCACAGCCACTCACCCTCCCCATCACACTCACCCTCCCCACCCCAGACACTCACCCTCCCCATCACAGCCACTCACCCTCCCCATCACAGTCACTCACCCTCCCCATCGCAGCCACTCACCCTCCCCATCACAGCCACTCACCCTCCCCATCACAACCACTCACCCTCTCCATCACAGCCACTCACCCTCCCCATCACAGTCACTCACCCTCCCCATCACAGCCACTCACCCTCCCCACCACAGACACTCACCCTCCCCGTCACACTCACCCTCCCCATCACAGACACTCACCCTCCCCATCACAACCACTCACCCTCCCCATCACAGACACTCACCCTCCCCATCACAACCACTCACCCTCCCGATCACAGCCACTCACCCTCCCCATCACAGCCACTCACCCTCCCGATCACAGCCACTCACCCTCCCCATCACAGACACTCACCCTCCCCATCACAGACACTCACCCTCCCCATCACAGACACTCACCCTCCCCATCACAGACACTCACCCTCCCCATCACAGACACTCACCCTCCCCATCACAATCACTCACCCTACCCATCACAGACACTCACCCTCCCCATCACAACCACTCACCCTCCCCATCACAGCCACTCACCCTCCCCATCACAGTCACTCACCCTCCCCATCACAGCCACTCACCCTCCCCACCACAGACACTCACCCTCCCCGTCACACTCACCCTCCCCATCACAGACACTCACCCTCCCCATCACAACCACTCACCCTCCCCATCACAGACACTCACCCTCCCCATCACAACCACTCACCCTCCCGATCACAGCCACTCACCCTCCCCATCACAGTCACTCACCCTCCCCATCACAGCCACTCACCCTCCCCATCACAGACACTCACCCTCCCCATCACAGACACTCACCCTCCCCATCACAGACACTCACCCTCCCCATCACAGACACTCACCCTCCCCATCACAATCACTCACCCTACCCATCACAGACACTCACCCTCCCCATCACAGACACTCACCCTCCCCATCACAGACACTCACCCCCCCCATCACAGACACTCACCCTCCCCATCACAACCACTCACCCTCCCCATCACAGTCACTCACCCTCCCCATCACACTCACCCTCCCCATCACAGACACTCACCCTCCCATCACAGCCACTCACCCTCCCCATCACAGCCACTCACCCTCCCCATCACAGCCACTCACCCTCCCCATCACAGCCACTCACCCTCCCCATCACAATCACTCACCCTACCCATCACAGACACTCACCCTCCCCATCACAGACACTCACCCTCCCCATCACAGACACTCACCCTCCCCATCACAGTCACTCACCCTCCCCATCACAGTCACTCACCCTCCCCATCACAGACACTCACCCTCCCCATCACAGCCACTCACCCTCCCCATCACAGCCACTCACCCTCCCCATCACAGCCACTCACCCTCCCCATCACAACCACTCACCCTCCCCATCACAGTCACTCACCTTCCCCATCACAACCACTCACCCTCCCCATCACAACCACTCACCCTCCCCATCACAACCACTCACCCTCCCCATCACAGACACTCACCCTCTCCACCACAGCCACTCACCCTCCCCATCACAACCATTCACCCTCCCCATCACAGCCACTCACCCTCCCCATCACAACCACTCACCCTCCCCATCACAGCCACTCACCCTCCCCATCACAGTCACTCACCGTCCCCATCACAGTCACTCACCCTCCCCATCACAGCCACTCACCCTCCCCATCACAGTCACTCACCGTCCCCATCACAGACACTCACCCTCCCCATCACAGACACTCACCCTCCCCATCACAGACACTCACCCTCCCCATCACAGACACTCACCCTCCCCATCACAGTCACTCACCCTCCCCATCACAACCACTCACCCTCCCCATCACAGCCACTCACCCTCCCCATCACAGTCACTCACCGTCCCCATCACAGTCACTCACCCTCCCCATCACAACCACTCACCCTCCCCATCACAGCCACTCACCCTCCCCATCACAGTCACTCACCGTCCCCATCACAGTCACTCACCCTCCCCATCACAGCCACTCACCCTCCCCATCACAACCACTCACCCTCCCCATCACAGCCACTCACCCTCCCCATCACAGTCACTCACCCTCCCCATCACAGACACTCACCCTCCCCATCACAGTCACTCACCCTCCCCATCACAGTCACTCACCCTCCCCATCACAGCCACTCACCCTCCCCGTCACAGTCACTCACCCTCCCCATCACAGTCACTCACCCTCCCCATCACAGCCACTCACCCTCCCCATCACAGTCACTCACCCTCCCCATCACAGCCACTCACCCTCCCCATCACAACCACTCACCCTCCCCATCACAGCCACTCACCCTCCCCATCACAACCACTCACCTTCCCCATCACAGACACTCACCCTCCCCATCACAGCCACTCACCCTCCCCATCACTGCCACTCACCCTCCCCATCACAACCACTCACCAACCCCTCCCACCCAAATCAATCCCACCCCCCTCCGCAACTGCTCAGGCACCCACTCCCCTCCCCACCACCACCACCACCCCCACCACACTCCCTCCACAACTTCACTCCTCTCTCCGACCTCACAGCGACACCCAACTCCCCACAACTCCCCCCCGCTCACCGCTCACTCACGCGGGGTGACGACGCTCCCGAGGTGACCAAGAGAGACAGAGAGAGACAAGGAGTAGCATTCCCCGGGGACCTCGTCCACGCGACGCCATGCTGACGACTCGATCTCCCGTACTCTTCATCTTCGCCGTGTTCCTGTCCCTGGGGATCTGCTACGTCTACTACAAGTCTCCGACTCTCCAATGCGGGTGAAGCGAGCGAGCGAGCGATCCAGCGAACTCCGCGACATTTCGCCTATCACCAATTCGCCAGTACTGCCCTTGGTCACGCAGAACGCTCCTGTCATTTGTTACGCTCTTATCTAGGACTCTCTTATCCAGAAAATGTCTGTCCTTCGCGATTAGCACTGTTGGCTTCGTGAGGTGCGAAATAAGTTCAACACGCATGCTTACAACTTCGCTCCCTCGCTTATAGTCGTAACCAGCGTGTACTCTCTGCCTCTCTCTCTCCCATACTCAGCTCGTGCACGACCTCTGTGGGAGTTGATTGTTGTTGAGATTATGACTCGGCATGTGATGCAAATGAGTTTACACCACACACTTACTCACTTACTCGTCCACCCACCCACAAGCTCACCCACTCACTCACCCACTCACCCACCCACTCACTCACACAAGCACACACTCACTAACTCACCCACCCAGTCACCCACTCACAGACTTACACAGTCACTCACTCCCTCACCAACCCACCCACCGACTCACTCACCCAATCACTCACCCGCTCACTCACACACCAACTCACTCACTCACCCACTCACACTCACACACCCACTCACTCACTCACTCACCCACTCACACTCACACACCCGCTCACTCACCCACTCACTCACCCACTCACCCAATCACTCACCCACTCACACTCACCCACTCACACACCCACTCACTCACCGACTCACTCAATCACTCACCCACTCACGCCCCCACTCACTCAGCCACTCACCGATTCACTCAATCACTCAATCACTCACCCAATCACGCACCCACCCACTCACTCACCCACTCACTCAGCCACTCACTCCCTCACACTCACCCACCCGCTCACACACCCGCTCACTCACCCACTCACTCACTCATTCACCCAATCACTCACCCACTCACACTCACCCAATCACACTCACTCACCCACTCACCCACTCACTCACCGACTCACTCAATCACTCACCCACTCAAGCACCCACTCACTCAGCCACTCACTCACCGACTCACTCAATCACTCACTCAATCACTCACCCACTCACACACCCACCCACTCACTCACCCACTCACCCACTCACTCAGCCACTCACTCACGCACTCACTCACTCAGCCACTCACTCACCCACTCACTCACCCATTCAGCCACTCACTCAGCCACTCAACTCACCCAGTCACTCAGCCACTCACTCACTCACCGACTCACCCACTCACGCACCCACTCACCCACCCACTCACGCAGCCACTCACTCATGCAGCCACTCACTCACTCACCCACTCACTCACTCACTCACCCACTCACGCAGCCACTCACTCACTCACCCACTCACCCACCCACTCACCCACTTACACACACTGACATCTCATGAGGAATTGGCGCGTGTGTGTTTGATCGTCTTAGATTAGCGGGAGCGGAAGTGTAGCGGTTAGCGACATGAATTCGATTCCTGCTAAACCGGTCCTGGGTCCAGGTCGACTCGGCCTAAAATGAGTACCTGGTGCGGTGTGTAAACTTCGCCACTTTGGAGACAAAATCGGCCCGGTGTGGTGCGGCCACTCACTCCCTTGTGTGCCAAAGGTGCTCGCGAACAGCACTTTCCCCAACAGTCTGTGAAGGCTATGCGGGGGACCTGTGTCTTTGTTAGTTAATAATTTTTTTTGAGCAAGCTGGCCAAGATTGGGCAATACTGAGCCCACTTTTAACCCAGTCTCAAGGTATATGTACGTGTCTGTATGAGTCTCTATGCATCTCTTTGAGTCTATATATCGAAGCGCATCTCTACATATCTCTACGAGTCTATGCATATCTATGGGTCTCTATGTATCTCTGTGAGTCTGTATGAGTCTCTATACATCGCTATGTGTCTCTATGTGTCTCTATGTATCTCTATTGGTCTTTATATATCTTTATGTATCTCGATGAGTCTCGATGTATCTCTATGATGCTCTATGCATCTCTATGAGTCTCTATGTATTTCTATGTATTTATACTGGTAGAAACCTCCATGTTACACCAGCCCACAGGGGATTATTGTGTCCGTCCGTCCGTCGTGCAGGGAGGGGCTGGGTGGGGAGAGAGGGAGGGGCTGGATGGGGAGGGGAGGGTGGGGATGGGTGGGAGGTGGGAGGGGTGGGGCTGGGTGGGGAGGGGAGGGGCTGGTCACCCCGTGGTGCCCTTATAAAACTCAACGTTTAACCTGCTCACGCCGGCTTGTGCCCGCCCTCACAGTAGGCCATATTTGCGGAATACACCACGCCGCCGTTGACCCTGGCCATTGACCGAGCAACCCAACGTTCATACCAGCTCCCTCTGCAGGAATGTGTTAAGTGTGAATCGTCTTCTTGGGTCTTTCGGTAAAGTCACGTATTTAGGTTCAAAGAAAATTACAAAAGACTGCCTCAGCAGCTGTCCCATCTTTTTTTTTTCTTCCTGATGATGAACGCTTGTGTTGCGAGCGAAACGTCGTAGTTTTTGTTATTTTTTTGTTATTTTCTTTGAATTCCTGCAGTCACGAAAGCTTTAAGTCAAGATTTAAGTGTGAATTGCTAACAGCACTTGCTCCTACAGTATGTTAAAGCTATACGGGGGGGTCTTTGTTAGTTAATTACGTTCTTGAGTCAGCTGGATTGGGCAATAACTAGCCCACGTTTAACCGAGTCTCCATGTATCTCCTATGTATCTCTATGAGTATCTATGCGTCTATGTTGTTGAGATTATGACTCGGCGTGTGATGAAAACGAGTCATGGGCTCATACTCTTTGGTTCTTTCGGTAAGGTCACGTAGGTATAACGTAAAATGAATCACGACGTTTCGATCGCAACACAAGCGGTCGTCCTCAGGCGGAAAAAAAATTAATCCAGCAGTGGAACTTCTGAACCAGCGAGAGAGCAGTTACAACAAGGTTATATATAATAATAATAGGGGTTTTCCCCTTTTTTGGCAACAAAACTGAAACCTTTTTACAAGGAATCATACCTGCATTAACCACAATACTTGTGGTCAAAATGCAAAAAAACCACACTGATAATTTTTGCATTGTCCATGAAACTGATTGGTCCACACCAGAGACGGCTTTCTTTTGAGCCTCGTCTCAATTGGTGCTAGACCAGAGGACGCCAAAAGGCGCACAGCTCAAAGACAATGCACTATCAGAGTAACGAGGGTTCGGGGCTAAGCAAGTACATCATTAGACCTCCTTTGCCAGTACCAAAATATGATAATAAATATAATAATAGGGTTCTGTGGCGTTGTTCTGCGTTGTACTTACGGCCCTGTTCTGGATGACGCACAGACCTCACACTGCCAGAGAGTGTTCTTTTTAAATCCTTTATGTTAAGTTCGCTTGCTTGCTTGCTTGCGTGCTTGCTTAGGACCGTGCAAATCTTTCGGTCGTTTTTAACCCACTTCCCGTGATCCAATCGAGCTGACATTTTGCACACAGACTCGTTGTGCGAGACAATTAATGTTTGTGAAAAAAAAATTCCACAATGTTACACTGTTTAGGGAAAACAAATTGAATATTTAATTACCAATTGATTAATACTGGCAGACAATCATCTGACCCATAGGTGGCAGCCATCTCAAGCCAGAAGACGAGAGGACTCTAGCCGCCACGCATATAAAGGATTTATAGTGAAAAACTTTGTTTTTACGGGTTATACTTATTTAACGGTCCATTTGTGGCATCGGCTATCCGCTGCTGCCGCTGCCATTGGCTGTGTGCAGTGGACGATGCGGTTTGGAGGTTGGAACTCGCGAGCAGCTTTCGTGGAAAATCAAACCACCCCCCCCCCCCGTGGGTTTTGATCTTCTGCGTTGGGGCGTCCACAACAAGGAGGCGCGTGCCCGCGAACTTCATCGGGGAGGGGTGGGTGGGTTAGGGGTGGGTGGGTGAACTCGCGTTGCCGAATCGAACTCGGGTCGCCGCGGGTTTCGGAGCGCCGCGCCAACCAACGCATCCACCGCTCCCATCCAATGCCAACGGACGCCATTCGCCACCACGTGACGGTGACGTCACCGCGGAGCAGCCTCGCGGCCACGTGGAAGGCGTCGACGGCTCGCTGCCGGCAGGAGGTCACGGGGACAGAGCCAGGGTGCCCTGGGTTGACTCACCGAGATGGCTGGAAGACGCACCACCTGTGCCGCTCTCATCCCAAACACGCAGAACAAAGATTCCCCGTATAGCCTGAACAGACTGTTGGGGCAAGTGCTGTTCGCGAGCATCTATGAAGGCCGGCACAGCACACGAGGGGGTGGGTGGCCAACACCACGGCTGGCCGCCTTTGTCTCTCCAGTGACGATGTTTACACACCGCACCAGGTGCTCATTTGAGGCCGAGTCGACCTAGGAGAGGCCCGGGACGGGTTCAGATAATCGTCACTGATGTTGGCCGTGAGCGGGTATCGAACCCGGGTGGCCAGGTTCGTAGCGCAGCGCGCTAACCGCTACACTACCGCTCCTCACACACACGTACACACGCACAAAGACAAAGATCCCCCGTGTAGCCTTGACAGACTGTTGGGGAAAGTGCTGCTAGCGAGCGCCCCATGAAGGCCGGCACGGCACACGAGGGGGTGGGTGGCCAGCACCACGCCCGGCCGCCTTTGTCTCCCCAGTGGCGATATTTATACACCACACCGGGCACTCATTTAAGGCTGAGTAGACCTAGGTGAGGCCCAGAACCGTTTCAAATAATCGTCACCGGTGTTGGCCGTGAGCAGGGCCGGGTCTCGTAACGCAGTCGCGCCAACCGCTAGCCCACCGCTCCCTTTGCACACACTCGGACACAAAGACAAAGATCCCCCGTGTAGCCTTAGAAGACTGTTGGGGCAAGTGCCGTTAGCGACGGGGTCCAAAAGGGCGGCGTCGTCACGCTCTGGGTGGGATCGTTGATTGCGTAACGGTGTCGCGGTGAAGGGGTGGCCGGAGGTTGCTGACGGAGTAATCGAAGGAGGTTAACGGGGTGACCAGGGGCGGCTGACGAGGTGACAGGAGGTGGCTGATTGGGGTGACTGACAGGGTGACCGGAGTTCAGCTGACATGTTGACCGGGGGTGACTACTACTATTCTCACTAAAATAATTCCCACTAATACAATTCCCACTAATACATTTCCTAATCCTATTACGATTCTTACCACTACAATTCCTACCACTACAATTCCTACTACTACAATTCCTAATCCTATTACGATTCTTACCACTACAATTCGTACCACTACAATTCCTACCACTACAATTCCTACCACTACAATTCCTACCACTACAATTCCTAATCCTATTACGATTCTTACCACTACAATTCCTACCACTACAATTCCTACCACTACAATTCCTACCACTACAATTCCTAATCTTATTACGATTCTTACCACTACAATTCCTACTACTACAATTCCTAATCCTATTACCATTCTTACCACTACAATTCCTACCACTACAATTCCTACTACTACAATTCCTACCACTACAATTCCTAATCCTATTACGATTCTTACCACTACAATTCCTACCACTACAATTCCTACCACTACAATTCCTACCACTACAATTCCTAATCTTATTACGATTCTTACCACTACAATTCCTACTACTACAATTCCTAATCCTATTACCATTCTTACCACTACAATTCCTACCACTACAATTCCTACCACTACAATTCCTAATCTTATTACGATTCTTACCACTACAATTCCTACCACTACAATTCCTAATCCTATTACCATTCTTACCACTACAATTCCTACCACTACAATTCCTACCACTACAATTCCTAATCTTATTACGATTCTTACCACTACAATTCCTACTACTACAATTCCTAATCCTATTACGATTCCTACCACTATAATTCCTACCACTACAATTCCTACCACTACAATTCCTACTACTACAATTCCTAATCCTATTACCATTCTTACCACTACAATTCCTACCACTACAATTCCTACCACTACAATTCCTACTACTACAATTCCTAATCCTATTACGATTCTTACCACTACAATTCCTACTACTACAATTCCTAATCCTATTACGATTCCTACCACTACAATTCCTACCACTACAACTCCTACCACTACAATTCCTACTACTACAATTCCTAATCCTATTACGATTCTTACCACTACAATTCCTACCACTACAATTCCTACCACTACAATTCCTAATCTTATTACGATTCTTACCACTACAATTCCTACTACTACAATTCCTAATCCTATTACGATTCCTACCACTATAATTCCTACCACTACAATTCCTACCACTACAATTCCTACTACTACAATTCCTAATTCTATTACGATTCCTACCACTACAATTCCTACCAGTCCAATTCCTACTACTACAATTCTTAATCCGACAACGATTCCGACTACTCCGGCTCGTACTACGCGTTAAACGGACTTTAGGTCAGTGGCCGCGACTCGAGTTATTACACCTCGTCTTGCGATAACCACTTCTTCTGAACTTTTCTCACGCTCGCGTGACGTCCTGTGACACCTCTAACTTCCGTTGTGGGGGGTGGGGGAGGAGAGGGAGAGGGGGAGAGGGGTGCCGAAAGGTAGTTCGGTGTTATAGCAGCGATAGAAGATAAATACAGAGTGAATGAATAGAGCGAGCGAGTCACTGGAGTGAATGAATGGAGCGAGCGGGTGATTGGAATGAATGAATGGAGCGAGCGAACGAGTGGCTGGAGTGAATGAGTGCAGCAAGTGACTGGAGTGAATTAATGGAGTGAGCGAGCCACTGGAGCGAATGAATGGAGCGAACGAGTGAATGGATGGAGTGAATGAATGGAATGAATGAATGGAGCGAGCGAGTCACTGAAGCGAATGAATGGAGCAAACGAGTGAATGGAGTGAATGAATGTAGCGAGCAAACGAGAAGCTGGAGTGATTTAATGCAGCAAGTGACTGGAGTGAATGAATGGAGCGAGCGAATGGAGTGAGTAAATGAATAAATGGAGCCAGTGGTGGACCATCAATCGGTGAATCGACAATAGTTGGGCAGTTGCTTCACTCCCGAAATCCTGACGGTGCCGGTCCAAGCGGTTTATGGGTGGCGCCGTTCCCCTCCCGGTTGGCTTAGAAAGAAGATTTTTTTTTTGTTAATTAAAAAAAAATAATTATTCATTCCCCAGCGTGTAAGGGCCTCGCTACTGAACTTCTCCGTTGCTCATTTTGTTCCAGAAGCGACCTTGGCTATCAACCAATGATTTCTCCAACGAAACTCGGCATGTTATCGTCGTCGTCATCGATGTGTTGAAATTAATAGCGGCAGCCAAATTGTTGCTCAACGCGTGGCGTTCATTCTACAGTAAATGTTGGAGGGGGGAGAATACCCCGGAGGAATCCGGAGAAAAATATACTCCAAAAAAACAGCAGCAAGCGTCATGGTTGAGATTGAACCCACGACCTCCTGTACACCAGGCGAGGCAGTTAACATCTCCTAGCCACCGTGATGACGATGATGATGAGAGAGAGAGAGACACGCTAACTCCAAATACACAGCAGCAGGCGTCAGGGTCGGGACCGAACCCACGACCTCCTGTATACCAGGCGAGGTAGTTAAAATCTCCTAGCCACCGTGATGATGATGACAGAGAGAGAGACACGCAAACTCCAAATATACAGCAGCAGGCGTCATGGTTGAGATCGAACCCACGAACTCCTGTATACCAGGCGAGGTAGTTAACATCTCATAGCCACCGTGATGATGATGAGAGAGAAAGAGACACGCAAACTCCAAATATACAGCAGCAGGCGTCATGGTTGAGATCGAGCCCACTACATCCTGTATACCAGGCGAGGTAGTTAACATCTCATAGCCACCGTGATGATGATGAGAGAGAGGGACACGCAAACTCCAAATATACAGCAGCAGGTGTCAGGGTCGGGACCGAACCCAAAACCTCCTGTATACCAGGCGAGGTAGTTAACATCTTATAGCCACCGTGATGATGATGAGAGAGAGAGAGACACGCAAACTCCAAATATACAGCAGCAGGCGTCAGGGTCGGGATCGAGCCCACTACATCCTGTGCACCAGGCGAGGTAGTTAACATCTCCCTCGGGAGCGTCTGTGCAAGAGGAGTGGAAGAGGCGATGTGGGGGGTGTGGGGTGGGGCAGCGTTGAGCCTCGCCCTGCCCCTTAGCTCCAGGTGTCCCATTCCCATCCGCCGCTTGTTTTGTGGTCGTGGTGTAACATTCCTCTCCTGTCGATAGCCCTGAAGCCCCTAAACCCTGACCGCCACGATGGCGACAGCGCGCAGTGCCATTGGGCCACACACTAGTTGTTGACTACACACACGAGTTCACTACACACACGAGTTCACTACACAAGAGTTGTTCACTACACACACGAGTTCACTACACACACGAGTTCACTACACAAGATTTGTTCACTACACACGAGTTGTTCACTACACACACGAGTTCACTACACACACGAGTTGTTCACTACACAAGAGTTGTTCACTACACACACGAGTTCACTACACACAAGATTTGTTGACTACACACACGAGTTCACTACACAAGATTTGTTCACTACACACACGAGTTCACTACACAAGAGTTGTTCACTACACACACGAGTTCACTACACAAGAGTTGTTGACTACACACACGAGTTCACTACACAAGAGTTGTTGACTACACACACGAGTTCACTACACACACGAGTTCACTACATAAGAGTTGTTCACTACACACACGAGTTCACTACACAAGAGTTGTTCACTACACACACGAGTTCACTACACAAGAGTTGTTCACTACACACACGAGTTCACTACACAAGAGTTGTTGACTACACACACGAGTTCACTACACAAGAGTTGTTCACTACACACACAAGTTGTTCACTACACAAGAGTTGTTCACTACACACACGAGTTCACTACACAAGAGTTCAATCTTGATTTGAAGTTTTCGTGACTGCAGGAATCCATACTCTTTGGTTCTTTCGGTAAAGTCACGTAGATAGAAAGTAAAATGAATCACGACGTTTCGGGCGTAACACTAGCTCATCGGATTCCTCCAGTACTAATGAAGACTCTGACTTGGATTTTTTCTCATTCCCTCTATCCCCAATTCCAATCCGGGGTTCGCCCTCTCCGTTCCACCTAAACGAAGAACACAAGCGTCCGTCATCAGGTGAACGCTTGTGTTGCGCCCGAAACATCGTGTTTCATTTTGTTTTATACCTACGTGACTTTACCGAGTGAACCAAAGAGTGCACAAGAGTTGTTCACTACACACACGAGTTCACTTACACAAGAGTTGTTCACTACACACACGAGTTCACTACACACACGAGTTCACTGCACACAAGAGTTGTTCACTACACACACGAGTTCACTGCACACACGAGTGTCATCACAGCCTCCGACACAAGAGTGGATTTCCACTCAGATTCGTGCGTCAAGTCAACGCGTGCGTTCGCCTGTCGAACTTCTTTCGCACCGTGCGCAGTGTCACTTCCGATCCCTTCCCCCGCGCCTCCATATCAGCAACGGCTGTCCACGTGCCGTGCGAAAGATGTACAACCACAACGTGCACTACAGCCAGCCCCAGCCAGCCCCAGCCAGCCCCAGCCAGCCCCAGCCAGCCCCAGCCAGCCCCAGCCAGCCCCAGCCAGCTAAGTGGAGGAATTCATTGAGTGATCGCATCACAGGCAAAGGTCAGCTGTGTCTGCGTGCTGAGACGAGGAAGTTGCAATGTCCCCACTCAGGATTTACCCGTCCGGGCGACTGCGGCGAGCGAGCACGCGTAGCCAGCACCGCTCCAAGCCGCCTTTGTCTCCCCCACCACCCCCCCCCCCCCCAAGGCTGATAACGTTTCCACCACCGCACCGGGTGCTCATTTAAGGCTGAGTCGACCTACGGGGGGAAGGGGGTGGGGAAGGCCGGCATGGGACACGACAGGTGTGTTGTTGGCAGCATCACGCCCGGCCGCCTTTGTATCTCCCTAGGGGCAATGTTTGCACAGCGCACCAGGTACAGTGTTCATTTGAGGCTGAGTCGACCTAGGGGTGGGAGGGCCGGGGTGGGGGGGGGGGGAGACTCCAGGACCGGTTCAAATATTTACCACTGATGTTGGCTGTGAGCATTGCGGCGGAGGGAGCGGTGGGGGGGGGGGGGGTTTGTTTGATCAAACTTCACCGCGCTGATCAGGCAGTGAGTGTGAGTGAGATGCGGTCTGCAGGTGCGGTTCGGGTATACCTGCCGCCCTGGTCAATACCGCGCTGGGTGATGAATCTGGCGATGTGCTCCCAACAGTTGTGACCCCCCCCTCCCCCCGATCCATCTCTTTATAACGAAGCGTGCTTTGCTTTGCTGCGTGTTTTTGTTTTTTACAAATAAAGAATTAGTGTAACTCTTAAATAAACGCGTGTGGAATTATTCGAGCCTTCCCAGCGAGGAGGTGTGTCGCCCGAAACGACGGACGTGGTCGGATGGCAGCGAGGAGCCCAGCCAACGCGCTACCTAGAACCAGAACCCACGAGTGGCGGTAGGGGGTAGGGGGTGGGGATGTGGGGAGCGGTGGTGCAGCGGTTAGCGCTACGCTGCGCTACGAACCCGGCGACCAGAGTTCGATTCCCGCTCACGGCCACCAACGCCAAGTGACGATTATCTGAACCGGTCCTGGGCCTGCCCCCCCCCTAGATCGACTCAGCCTCAAATGAGTGCCTGGTGCGGTGTGTAATTATCGTCACTGGGGAGACATAGACGGCCGGGCGTGGTGTTGGCCACCCACTCCCTCGTGTGCCGTGCCGACCTTCATAGGTGCTTGCAAACAGCACTTGCCCCAACAGTCTGTGCAGGCTATACGGGGGAACTTTATCTTTGTGGGGGTGGGGGGTCGGGGTTTGTTTACAAATTGTGCCGCAGGTAGCCACAGGTGAGTCGAGGGGGCAGATCGCGGACAAAGAGATTCCCGAGATAGTCGGGCGCTGGGAGATCCACGAAGGCTCACAATGGGCACGTCTACATCACGGCGTCGATAAGGGTTTCTGGGGAAAAAAAATTCTTGTTTTTCTTGTTTTTCTTCTTCTTGTTATGTTTGCTGTTCTTGTTGTTCTTGTTGTTCTTCTTGTTGTTGTTCTTCTTCTCGTTCTTCATATTATAGTTGTTCTTGTTTGTTTTACTTCTCCTTGTTATGTTTGCTGTTCTTGTTCTTCTTCTTCTGCTTCTTCTTGTTCTTGTTGTTCTTCTTCTTCTTGTTCTTCTTGTTATTGTGGTTCTTGTTTGTTATTCTTCTTGTTATGTTTGCTGTTTGTGTTCTTGTTGTTGTTGTCGTTGTTCTTCTTCTTGTTCGTTTTCTTCTTGTTCTTGTTCTTCTTCTCGTTCTTCTTATTATTGTTGTTCTTTTTTGTTATTCTTCTCCTTGCTATGTTTGCTGTTCTTGTTCTTGTTGTTGTTCTTCTTCTTCTTCTCGTTCTTCGTATTCTGTTTTTTCTTTTTTGTTATTCTTCTTGTTATGTTTGCTGTTTTTGTTCTTCTTATTATTGTTGTTCTTTTTTGTTATACTTCTCCTTGTTATATTTGCTGTTCTTGTTCTTGTTCTTCTTCTGCTTCTTCTTGTTCTTCTTGTTGTTCTTCTTGTTATTGTTGTTCTTGTTTGTTATTCTTCTTGTTATGTTTGCTGTTCTTGTTCTTGTTGTTGTTGTCGTTGTTCTTCTTCTTGTTCTTGTTCTTCTTCTCGTTCTTCTTGTTATTGTTGTTCTTTTTTGTTATTCTTCTCCTTGTTGTGTTTGCTGTTCTTGTTGTTGTTGTTGTTGTTGTTCTTCTTGTTGTTCTTCTTCTTGTTGTTGTTGTCCTTCTTCTTTTCGTTCTTCTTATTCTGGTTGTTCTTGTTTGTTATTCTTCTTCTTGTTATGTTTGCTGTTCTTGTTCTTCTTGTTTTTGTTGTTGTTGTCGTTGTTCTTCTTGTTGTTGTTGTTCTTGTTGTTGTTGTTCTTCTTCTTCTAGTTCTTCTTATTATTGGGGTTCTTGTTTGTTATTCTTCTTGTTATGTTTGCTGTTTGTGTTCTTCTTGTTCTTCTTCTTGTTCGTTTTCTTGTTGTTCTTGTTTTTGTTGTTCTTCTTGTTCTTGTTGTTGTTGTTTTTCTTCTCGTTCTTATTATTGTTCTTCTTTTTGTTCTTCGTCTTCTTCGGTGAAGGGGGCTGACACGGCCGTTGTCGGTGCACGTTCTGCTCTCGATTCGTGGCGTTGTCCTCTTCACTTCGCTGTCTCGTGGTGTGTGCCGGTCTGTGGGGATCTTTCCATTCGGCAGAATTTGTGCGGCGGTGTCGTTGTGGGACACCGTTGACAGTCTTTTTCCTGCTGGTGGTGTCGCTCCCTCGGTGTCTAAGGAGGCACCAGGAGCTTTTAATGCCCTGAGTTGAGTGAAATCTGATGACTCCGTCGCTTCTGGCGACCACCTTTGTTTTCTGGATTCATTTAGGGTAGTGCCTCCTAACCTGTTACTGCAGCCTTGCACCCCTTTGAATCCATTATGGAACACGATTTTTGTTCCTGGGTAGTAAGTGTTATCTTCTAATTGCTTATGCCTCAAAAGTATAGAAAATGGCTATTATTCCCCACAAACTTTGCTTTTGTGACCAGGACTTCACGTGAAAGAATGACACAAACGCACACGTTTTCTCATAAAAAATAGGTACATTGCAAAACATCACTGTCCTGGTCACAAATGCAAAGTTTGTTGGTACTAATAGCCATTTTCTGTACTTTTGAAGCATAAGCAATTAGAAAATAACACTTACTCCCCAGAAACAAAAACACATTTGTATTTGTTACACAGTGTTCTCAATTATTAACAAACAATGTAATAATGCGTTTCAATGCATTACCTTCAAAACTAAAGTCTGGCCATGTCTCGCTACCCCCCCCCCCCCACAAAGGCCATCTGGCACCCCCAGAGACGGTGCGTGCACCCCAGGTTAAGAACTACTGATTTAGGGAGCCCAGAAGAGCATTCCCACATTCTGGCCTTCCTGACTGTTTATTTCGGGAGCAGGGACTCGCTTCGTTCGCTCCGGCATGTCAGTGCATCCCCGCCCGGTAACCCCCGAGGGATGTGTGAGTGGGACGCTTTGAGCAGAAGCTTGGTGAAACGTGCCCATAGTTTTCTGACTTTGGTGGGGATCCGGGAGACGATTTCTTAAGTTTTACCGTGGCGCAGAGGGTGTGGGGCGTGATCGTCGAGATTTAGAACCCCGATATTGCACTGAGACCAGTTCGGGAAGTAGCCCAGAACGCTTCTGGAAGCACACACACACACGGCGGTTCACCCGAACTGGCAAACGCGATGACAAAGCCACTGGGGTCGGGCTTTTGATTCGTTCCTCCGTCGTGCCGAATGAAAGGGGCCTTCCATTCTTTAGCCATAGGAGCAGGAGGTGACGGGTTTACCAGCTTGCTGCCCAGTCGACGAACTACCCTTCTCCGCAGGTTTCAATTCGGTCGCATAGCCCCAGGCCGTGTTGATGGCTGTTGGAGTCGCCGGTGGCATGCTTGGGGCTCCGCGCCGCGCTTGGAGGTTTGTAGACATTTCTCACAGAAGTACATCCTCGATTTCCCGATGACGATGAGGGCGACAAAGGTGGTGGTGGTGGTGGTGGCTGTAGGTTAGTTGTTGTTTCTTTCAGGCTCGTTGTGGCAGGATCCTTAAGATGAGATTCCTTGCCGGTCCGTGTCTGCGATGGTTGGTGGCTGTGGCAGCTAAAGCAGAAATCCAGGAGTGGTGGGGTGGGGGGATTTTCACTTTTGAGGCTCTTCCGTTGTCTCCGTTGTCGTCGTCGGCTGGACTTGGAGCTTCTCGGAGCCAGGAGGATGTCGAGCCGTGTGGACTCCGAGCAAACATCCCACAAAGGTCGCACCTGGGCCTCGATAGCCCCCCCCCTTCCTCCCTGCTCTACATTTAGACGACACAGAAGTAGCAACGCCCCCCCACCCACCTGACCCCACGCTGTGATAAGTTTGGCCCTGACAAAGGACCGCTTTGGCATTGCTGCAAATCCTGATTGGGGAGGGGCCTTTTCGGGCGTTTGATCGCCGGGGACGACGACATTAGTTTGTGACGAGCGCGTCACACACGGGAAAGTCGTCATCTTCTCCAGCAACGCTCTATAGACACGACTCCATAGACAATGCCCCATTGATAGCATTTCATTGATAGCGCTCCATTTATAACGCGCCATTGATAACGCGCCATAGGCCCCACCCCGTAGAGACAATTCCATTGATAACACTCCATCGGCCCCACCCCATAGACACCTTTCCATTGATAACGCTCCATTGATAACGCTAACGCTCTATAGGCCCCACCCCATAGACACCATTCCATTGATAATGCTCCATTGATAACGCTCCATTGATAACGCTCTATCCCTTAGACACCATTCCATTGATAACGCTCCATTGACAACGCTCTGAAGTTCTACACTCCATTCATAACGCTTCATCGACACCGCTCCATAGACAACGCTCCATAGGCACCGCTCCATCGTTAACGCTCCGTCGATAACGCTCCATTTAAAAACGTTCGGAATTTCAACGCTCCGTTGTAAGACGTCGCGCTCAATGAGCCTCCACATTCCGCGTGCCCAAGGGCGCCCCAGGCTGCTCGTCCAGCCGAACTGGGGGCCCAGCGGCTCGGAGGCGGGTGGGCGGTGAGCGTGTCGATGCACGCTCCAGCCCGAATCGCGCTTGTGAGGTTTGAGTGGATGATGATTTATGCCGCTTCGTGACGGGCTGTGTGTGTGGCTGTGTGTGTGGCTGTGTGTGTGTGTGGCTGTGTGTGTGTATGTGTGGCTGTGTCTGTGTGGCTGTGTGTGTGTGGCTGTGTGTGTGTGGCTGTGTGTGTGTGTGGCTGTGTGTGTGTGTGGCTGTGTGTGTGGGTGTGTGTGTGTGTGGCTGTGTGTGTGTGTGGCTGTGTGTGTGTGTGGCTGTGTGTGTGGCTGTGTGTGTGTGTGGCTGTGTGTGTGGGTGTGTGTGTGTGGCTGTGTGTGTGTGTGGCTGTGTGTGTGTGTGGCTGTGTGTGTGGGTGTGTGTGTGTGTGGCTGTGTGTGTGTGTGGCTGTGTGTGTGTGTGGCTGTGTGTGTGGGTGGACGCGGTGTTGGCCACCCACCCCCTCGTGTGCCGTTCTGGCCTTAGGTAGGTGCTTACTCGCTAACAGCACTTGCCTCAACAGTCTGTTAAGGCTACACGGGGGAACTTTGTCGTTGACTACGGTAGTGGTAGCGCTACGAACCCGGCCACCCGAGTTCGATTCCCACTCACGGCCAACACCGGTGACGATTATCTGAACCGGTCGTGGGCCTCCACCTAGGTCGACTCAGCCTCAAATGAGTACCTGGTGCCTCCCCACTGGGAAGACAAAGGCGGCCGAGCGTGACGCTGGCCACCCACTCCCTCGTGTGCCACAATGCCAGCCTTCATAGGTGCTACTCCCTAATGGCACTTGCCCCAACAGTCTGTTATAGGCTGCACGGGGGATCTTTGTCTTTGTGTGTAATGGTGAGGGAGTGGTAGTGTAGCGGTCAGCAGGCTGCTAAGCGGAGGTGAAGGTATGGGTGGATGGGTGGGTGGGGGCGGAGGGTTTGGCCGGAGGGGTGGGTGGAGGTGCATGTGGGGAGCGGTGGTGCAGCGGTTAGCGCTATGCTGCGCTACGAACCCCGGCGACCCGAGTTCGATTCCCGCTCACGGCCATCACCGGTGACGATTATCTGAACCGGTCATGGGCCTCCCTTAGGTCGACTCGGCCTCAAATGAGTACATCTGGTGCGGCGTTCAAATAATCGCTACTGGGGAGACAAAGGCGGCTGTGTGTGGTGTTGGCCACCCACTCACTCGTGTGGCGTGCCGGCCTTGATAGGTGCTCGCTAACAGCACTTGCCCCACCAGTGTGTCCAGGCTATACGGGGGATCTTTGTCTTTGTTTCGGGTGTGTGTGGGGAGCGGGGTTATTGCGGTCAGCGCGCTGCACTACGAACCCCGGCGACTCGGGTTCGATTCCCGCTCACGTCCAACACCGATTATCTGAACCGGTCATGGGCCTCCCTTAGTTCGACTCGGCCTCAAATGAGTACATCTGGTGCGGCGCTTAAACATCGCCACTGTGGGAGACAAAGGCGGCCGGGCGTGGCTGCTGGGCCACCCACCCCATCGTTGTGCCGTGCCGGCCTTCATAGGTGCTACTCGCAAACAGCACCTTGCTCCAACAGTTACAGGCTAAAACATTAAAATTAATCAAAGTCAAATAAAATAAAAATCACGACGTTTCGGAGGCAACACAAGCTTCCGTCTTCAGGTGGAACCGTCACAGCCACGACAGCTGTATCAAGTAAATGAGAGATTGCAGGAGCTACCACTCCGTTTATTTAATGGTTGGAGAAATATAAACGGAGTGGTATCTCTTGTAATCTCTCATTTACTTGATACAGCTGTCGTGGCTGTGACGGTTCCACCTGAAGACAGAAGCTTGTGTTGCCTCCGAAACGTCGTGATTTTTATTTTACTTTTATTAATTTTAATGTTTTACCTACGTGACTTTACCGAAAAAACTTAAGAATATGAATCATTGCAGTCACGAAAACTTCAAATCTAGAGTGACAGGCTATACAGGGGACGATGGGGGTTAAAAATGTTGTCTTGGGGGTGTCAGTAAAATGCACCTGCAAATAACTCTCAATGCAGCGACGATCATCCATCCAGGGCCCCACTCGGAACCGCGAACGGCCTGGACTCAAACCGGGAATTGTACACTTCCTATTGGGTTGCTTTAACATATTTTGCCATGCCCATTGAAAGGGTGAAAACCTAATCTTACTTGTTTTTTTCCACGCGGAAATGTTATCATCGCTCGCGCCTGTGATTTGCATCGCCGCCCCACCATCTTCCTCATAACACCGACATGGGGGAGGAGAGGGGTGATTGTCCAGATAGTCCACCCATGCTGCTGCTACGGCTGCTGCATTTGGCACGCAGTTCAAAGGGACGGCCTCCACAGAGCCGGAAGGATGCCCTGGTGGTTCCAACCTTTTAGCTTGCGGGGGGGGAGGGTATCTCCCCCCTCCTCCTCCTTCTCCTCCTCAGTGTGCCGGGTAATGCCCTGGCAGGAATGAGTCAACATCGCCTCGCCAGACACACCGAGGATTGTTATTGTGTTGTACGCACGTAGCCAACCATAATGATCAGAGGATGCGGTGACTGTGTGGGTGGGTGACTATGTGAGTGAGCATGTTCAAGTTCATGTTCATGTATTAGGTATAGCCCTGTGAGCCATTCGGCTCTTGAATCGGGTGCAACCGCAACAAACAAAAACATGAACAAGAAAACATCTTAAAGTGAATATGTGACTAAGTGCAAACAGAAAATCCAAGAAAAGACAGCAAAATATTGCAGAAAAAACACCGTACACCAACAACCACAAGACAACTAAGATTAAGGCCATCAGTCTTACTCCGTACTGCAACAAACAAACGTGGCCAAACCAGTAAACTTTTCGAAATCATCAAAATAAAGCAATGATACAGTGATCATAGGAACTGTGACGGAATTTTCACAATAAACGACAAACAACATGTACCACCAAACCCTGCAGCCATGGCTGGCAGCATGAGTCTCTCCACAACAGCAGGAGCATCAGTCGGAGTATTGCACCCAACAGTTCGTGCTCACTGATCATGATCACGTGGCACCGCGTGCAAACCACGTGGTGTGGCACGAGCACGCGGCACCGCGCGCACGTGGCACCTCGTGCAACCACGTGGTTTGCACGTGTAATGAGCAACTTCCACGATACGTCGTGTAGAGAGTACTTCTTTATTTCTCACACTGGGCACAACACAGGCCAATACTTATTCCTCCTCACAGTACAACACGAGGTATTAACGTCTATACTGGCTACACACTCGGCGTGGTCCCATCGCCCTCACTCGGCTACGCCGCTGGCTGGCGGCGTGGCGATGACGACGATGGAAGCCACGCAGGAGATCTTCCACGTGGCTGGACGACGGAGAAAGATGTCGGCGAGCAGCAACGCAGCCGGGACCCAAGACCTCACACACGAGCCCCGAGCCCCGGGTCCGCTCCTCCTTATATCCCCCCAGGCCCTCTCGTGGAACCTTCGAGCAGGTTCCCGAAGTTTCTCGGCGAACCCCAGATGCACCTCCTTCTCTGATTGGTTGTTACTTAACCGTGCCCGTACCTGTGATTCCCCTTCCAGGCCAGCAGGTGTCACACTGTCATTACACACGTGTAGTGATGACTTGACAGACTTCTCTTGAGGTGGCACTTTATTGAAGACACGTTCACTTGACATCAGGCAGAGATCCCCGACTGTAACAGCCCCGAGTGTCCCTCGCATCTTCCTTATATACCAACCCAGGTCACGCCCCCCTTCTCGATCCGTCTCGTTGACTGGACGCTCGCTCCACCGGCAAACTCTACCGTCCTCTTCCATCACCTGACCACGCTCCCTTCTCGAATAATCCCGTAACGACCAGTCCCTTCGCACTCACAACTGACTCCCCTGTCATTACCTCCCGTAGCCACCGGTCCCTTCACACTCACAACTGACTCCCCTGTCATTACCTCCCGTAGCCACCAGTCCCTTCACACTCACAACTGTTACCCCTGGCATTACCTCCTGTGGCTGCCAGTCCATTCGCACTCACAGCTGTTACCCCTGTCATTACCTCCCGTGGCTACTAGTGCATTTGGACTGCAGGCTGACTCCCGTGTCATTACCTCCCGTGGCCACTAGTCCATTCGCACTGCAGGCTGACTCCCCTGCCATTACCTCCCGTGGCTTCTAGTGCATTTAGACTGCAGGCTGACTCCCCTGCCATTACCTCCCGTGGCCACTAGTCCATTCACACTGCAGGCTGACTCCCCTGCCATTACCTCCCGTGGCTACTAGTGCATTTAGACTGCAGGCTGACTCCCCTGCCATTACCTCCCGTGGCCACTAGTCCATTAACACTGCAGGCTGACTCCCCTGCCATTACCTCCCGTGGCTACTAGTCCATTAACACTGCAGGCTGACTCCCCTGCCATTACCTCCCGTGGCCACTAGTCCATTAACACTGCAGGCTGACTCCCCTGCCATTACCTCCCGTGGCCACTAGTCCATTAACACTGCAGGTTGACTCCCCTGTCATTACCTCCCGTGGCCACTAGTCCCCTCACGCCGCATGCAGGCTCTATTATCATACATATGTATGTTTAACTTCTTTCACAACGTACGTAGACAACCCTGCTAATATGGTGAGTGAGTGATTGGGTGAGTGAGTGATTGGGTGAGTGAGTGAGTGAGTGAAACCACTGTGGTTTCGACCAGGATGGTTTTGCACGCACAGCAATTCATCTGTCCGCATGTTACAGCAGAGGTGTAGGGCATTCCAAAAGGCCTTCCATCGTGGATTTGTTGACCTGGCGAAGGCCTATGATATCATCAATAGGCCAAAGTTCTGGGTTATTCTTCGTGTTTTTGGGGTCCAGACCGTCTGCTCACAACCTATAAACTAAACTTAGATATTATTCTAACCAGGTAAAGGCCACTGAGCTCTGTAACTCTTTTGCAAAAGCGACCTGGCTATGACAAATGAGAGCTCGACGAAATGGGATTATCGTGTGGCCATTTCTATCAGCCGCATACTTCAAACACGTGACGTTGATACTAAATGTAGAAGGATAAATCGGAGGACCCGGAGAAAATTTCACGCGACCAAGGGGAGAGAGACACGTAAATTCTTAAATATACAGCAGCAGGCGTTAGGGTCGGGATCGAACCCACGACCTCATGTGTACCAGGCGAGGTAGTTAACATCTCCTAGCCACCGTGATGATGATGAGAGAGAGAGACACGCAAACTCCAAATATACAGCATCAGGCGTTAGGGTCGGGATCGAACCCACGACCTCATGTGTACCAGGCGAGGTCGTTAACATCTCCTAGCCACCGTGATGATGATGATGAGAGAGAGACATGCAGACTCCAAATATACAGCAGCAGGCGTCAGGGTCTGGATCGAACCCACGACCTCCTGCAAGCCAGGCGAGGTCGTTAACATCTCCTAGTCACCGTGATGATGATGATGAGAGAGAGAAACACGCAAACTCCAAATATACAGCAGCAGGCGTCAGGGTCGGGATCGAAACCCCTTCGTGTGCCACAGTTTGCCGGCCTTCATCGGGTGCTGCTGCTACTCACAGCACTTGCCCCAATACGTCTCTCAAAGCTACACCTGTGGCGGGGGGTCTTTATCTTTATGGGTGCGTGCGTGGAGGGTAGTAAAAATTCGATTTGCGAAATCTGTTTGTGTTCTGTTAAAATGTCAATCGCATCGCTGTGGGGTGGGGTGGGCGTCTGAACGCGTCGTCGTCTGCGCACAGGTAATTTGGTTAGGAAATCGAGTGGGTGGGTGGGTGAGTGGGTTGGTGGTGGGTGGGTTAGTGACTGCGTGAGCGCGTGAGAAAGTGAGTGAGTGGGTGGGTGGGTTGGTGAGTTAGTGGGTGGGTGAGTGAGTGAGTGGGTGGGTGGGTTGGTGAGTTGGTGGGGGGGTGAGTGAGTGAGTGGGTGGGTGGGTTGGTGGGTGGGTGGGGGGGTGGGTGAGTGGGTGGGTGAGTGGGTGGGTTAGAGGCTGGGTGAGCGCGTGAGAAAGTGAGTGAGTGGGTGGGTGGGTTGGTGAGTTGGTGGGTGGGTGAGTGAGTGAGTGGTTGGGTTGGTGAGTTGGTGGGTGGGTGAGTGAGTGGGTGAATGGGTGGGTGGGTAGGTTGGTGGGTGGGTGGGGGGGTGGGTTGGTGAGTGGGTGGGTGGGTGGGTGAGTGGGTGGGTGGGTGGGTTAGTGACTGGGTGAGCGCGTGAGAAAGTGAGTGAGTGGGTGGGTGGGTTGGTGAGTTGGTGGGTGGGTGAGTGAGTGAGTGGGTGAGTGGGTGGGTTGGTGAGTTGGTGGGTGGGTGAGTGAGTGAGTGGGTGAGTGGGTGGGTGGGTTGGTGGGTGGGTGGGGGGTGGGTGAGTGGGTGGGTGGGTGAGTGGGTGGGTGAGTGGGTGGGTGGGTGGGTTAATGACTGGGTGAGCGCGTGAGAAAGTGAGTGAGTGGGTGGGTGGGTTGGTGAGTTGGTGGGTGGGTGGGTGGGTGAGTGAGTGAGTGAGTGGGTGAGTGCATGAGAAAGTGAGCAGGTGGGTGAGTGGGTTGGTGGGTTGGTGGGTGAGTGGGTGAGTGAGTGGATGAGAAAGTGAGTGGGTTGGTGGGTGGGTGAGTGAGTGGCTGGGTGAGTGCATGAGAAAGTGAGTAGGTGGGTGGGTGAGTGGGTTGGTTGGTTGGTGGGTGAGTGCGTGAGAAAGTGAGTGGATGGGTGAGTGGGTTGGTGAGTTGGTGGGTGGGTGAGTGAATGGGTGAGTACATGAGAAAGTGTGCAGTGGGTGGGTGGGTAAGGGGGTTGGGGGGTTGGTGGTTGGGTGAGTGCGTGAGTAGGTGAGTGCGTGAGAAAGTGAGTGGATGAGTGGGTGAGTGGGTTGGTGGGTTGGTGGGTGGGTGAGTGAGTGGATGAGAAAGTGAGTGGGTGGGGGAGTGGGTTAGTGAGTTGGTGGGTGGGTTAGTGAATGGGTGAGTGCATGAGAAAGTGAGCAGGTGGGTGGGTGGGTAAATGGGTTGGGGAGTTGGTGGGTGAGTGAGTGAGTAGGTGAGTGCGTGAGAAAGTGAGTGGATGAGTGGGTGAGTGGGTTGGTGGGTTGGTGGGTGGGTGAGTGAGTGAGCGGAAGAGAAAGTGAGTGGGTGGGTGAGTGGGTTGGTGAGTTGGTGGGTGGGTGAGTGAGTGAGTGAGTGGGTGAGTGCATGAGAAAGTGAGCAGGTGGGTGGGTGAGTGGGTTGGTTGGTTGGTTGGTTGTTGGGTGAGTGAGTGAGAAAGTGAGTGGATGGGTGAGTGGGTTGGTGGGTTGGTGAGTTGGTGGGTGGGTGAGTGAGTGGGTGAGTACATGAGAAAGTGAGCAGTGGGTGGGTGGGTAAGTGGGTTGGTGAGTGGGTGGGTGGGTGAGTGAGTGGGTGAGTGCGTGATAAAGTAAGTGGATGAGTGGGTGAGTTGGTTGGTGAGTTGGTGGTTGATTGGGCGATTGCCACTATGGAACAACACATTTTGCCTTTGGTTGTTGGAGTTGTTAGCGTCATTTAAGTCTGTCGGGGGAACTAACGACACTCAGGGGACTAACGGCGCTCTGGTTTGCTTTGTCATTGCAGAGCGCTTTCCAGCATGCCACGTGACGTCTTCCAGCACCACCAGGTTCGTCCACTAGCCCACCCCCAGCCACTTCCCACAAGTTTTGCGAGTGAATGAGTGAGCACGTGAGTGAAGCGTGTGAGTGCGCGAGTAAGTGGGTATGTGAGTGCGTGAGTGTGCGAGTGAGTGCGCGAGCGGGTGAGTGAGCGTGTGAGTATCCGAGTAAGTGGGTATGTGAGTGCGTGAGTGTGCGAGTGAGTGAGTGTGCGAGCGAGTGAGTATGCGAGCGAGCGACTGAGGGAGTGTGTGAATGTCCGAGCGAGTGAGTATGTGAGTGAGTGTGCGAGCGAGCGAGTGAGTGTGTGAGTGTGCGGGCGAGTGCGTGAGTGAGTGAGCACGTGAATGAGTGAGTGTGTGAGTGTGCGAGTGAGTGTGTGAATGTGCGAGCTAGTGAGTGTGGGAGTGAGTGAGTGTGTGAATTTGCGAGTGAGTGTGTGAGTGAGTGTGCAAGGGAGCGAGTGAGCATGTGAGTGAGCGTGTGACCATGTGAGTGAGTGTGTGAGGCAGTAATTGAGTGAGTGAGCGAGTGAGTGTGTGAGTGAGTGGGGAGCTGTCGTGTAGCAGTTATCGCGCTGCGCTACGAACCCGGCGACTCGAGTTCGATTCCCGCTCACGGCCAACACCGGTGACGATTATCTGAACCGGTCCTGGACCTCCCCTCGGTCGACTCAGCCACAAATGGGTACCTGGTGCGGTGAATAACATCGGCACTTGGGGAGACAAAGGCCGCGGTGCGCGGTGTCGGCCACCCACCCCCTCGTGTGCCGTTCCGGCCTTCGAAAGTGCTCTCTTACAGCACTTGCCCCAACAGTCTGTTAAAGGCAATACGGGGGGGGGGTGTCTTTGTCTTTTTGTAATTTTTTTCGAGCGCCGAGTGAGCTCACGACAGCCTGCGCTTGGTCGACAGCTCGCAAAGCCACGCACGCCGAGTTTCCAGCTCATGGCAGAGTGAGTGCTAAAAAAAGTCGAGATGTCATCCCTGGGGGGGGGGGGTTTGGGGGGGGGGTTGGTGGGGGGTTTATTGCGGACGGGTGTGTTGCGTCGAACGAACAGCGCAGCAGAGCCTCGGCATGCCCCCCACCCCCTCCCCACCCCCTCCCCACCCTCAAGCCTCTGCAGGGTTTACGGGCGAAGTGGCGTCACCGTGAACGACTCCGATGCCATTCGACAACTCGGGTCGCGCGCACGAGAGCGCCTCGAAAGCGGATGGGGGAAACGTGGCGGGGGGGGGGGTGAAAAGGTGTGGGGGAGGTGGTAGTGGTGGGGGGGGTGAGGTGGGTGGTAGTGGTGGGTGGGGGGGTGGTGGGGGGTGGTGTGGGTGGTAGTGGTAGGGGGGTGGGGTGGGGGGGTGGTGAAGGGGTGTGGGGGAGGTGGTAGTGGTGGGGGGGGTGAGGTGGGTGGTAGTGGTGGGTGGGGGGTGGTGTGGGTGGTAGTGGTAGGGGGGTGGGGTGGGGGGGGGGTCAAGGGGTGTGGGGGAGGTGGTGGGTGGGGGGGTCGTAGTGGTGGGGGTTGGGGGTGGTGGGGGGTGGTGTGGGTGGTAGTGGTGGGGGGGAGGGTTAGGGCGGGGGGTGGTGGGGGGGCGTGGTGGGGTGGTGTTGTGGGTGGTAGTGGTGGGAGGGTGGTGGTGGGGGGTGGTGTGGGTGGTAGTGGTGGGGGGGGAGGGTGGGGGGGAGGGTGGGGGTGGGGGGGTGAGGGTGGGGGGGTGGTAGTGGTAGGGGGGTGGGGTGGGGGGGTGGTGGTGGGGTGGTGGGGTGGTGGTGTGGGTGGTGGTGTGGGTGGTGGTGTGGGTGGTGGTGGGGTGGTGGTGTGGGTGGTGGTGGAGGGTGGTGGTGGGGGGGGGGTGGGGGTAAGAGTAGCGAACCGCGTCGCACACAGAATCATCGAGGGTTATCTCGCCAAACCCTCTGTCAAAGTGTCGTTCACCACCACCACGTGTGTGTGTGTGTTGGTGTGACCATCACCACCACCACGTGTGTGTGTGTGTTGGTGTGACCATCACCACCACCACGTGTGTGTGTGTTGGTGTCACCACCACCACCACGTGTGTGTGTGTTGGGGTGACCACCACCACCACGTGTGTGTGTGTTGGTGTGACCACCACCACCACGTGTGTGTGTGTTGGTGTGACCACCACCACCACGTGTGTGTGTGTGTTGGTGTGACCACCACCACCACCACGTGTGTGTGTGTGTTGGTGTGACCACCATCACCACCACCAGGTGTGTGTGTGTGTGTTGGTGTGACCACCACCACCACGTGTGTGTGTGTTGGGGTGACCATCACCACCACGTGTGTGTGTGTGTGTGTTGGTGTGACCACCACCACCACCACCACGTGTGTGTGTGTGTTGGTGTGACCACCACCACCACCACGTGTGTGTGTGTGTTGGTGTGACCACCACCACCACCACCACGTGTGTGTGTGTGTGTGTTGGTGTGACCACCACCACCACCACCACGTGTGTGTGTGTGTGTGTGTTGGTGTGACCACCATCACCACCACGTGTGTGTGTGTGTTGGGGCCTCCACGGGTGCCTCTGGCTGGGTGCGTCTCCGCGGTGGCTGTGGTCGAGAACTCCGATTTCGGACGACGCCCTCGACGCTCATCGACGTTCACAGTTGTCGTCTCGGACGCCAATTGTCACGTCGCTATTTTTGTTGTTTGCTCGCGATTGTTTAACTACAAAAAGTAAACTGCGGTGCAACTACCCTGATTCAATGCCACCCCTCCCACCCAATACCCCCTCTCCAAACAAAAACCCTATATATTTGCATGATGAAGACATGTTCCGGTATAATCTGGGATTTGTGTGTTCGTTGAACTTGTTTGCGCTGTAGCGCCCATTCAGAGGTGCATGGGAAGGACAACAAACTAAAGTTTAATGCAGTTTTAAGGAAATGGATTGACCCTGACTAGTTGATAATGGAGATGGAGGAGGCTTGGGCAGGAGGCCTCAATCCAGCAGTGGATTTAACCTGGCTGGTTGATGATGATGATGATGGAGGTGAAGGAGGCTTGGGCAGGAAGCCTCCATCCAGCAATGGATTTAACCTGGCTGGTTGATGATGATGGAGGTGAAGGAGGCTTGGGCAGGAGGCCTCAATCCAGCAGTGGATTGACCCTGGCTAGTTGATGACGACGACTGTGTAATCCCACGACCGCCGCACTCAGCAGCTGACCCCAGTGCCCCGTGTGTTTCTCCCCTCGCACGCAGCAGGAGAGGAGGCGAGGCGAGGCGACGGCGGTCGATGGTGAACCCCAGAGCACTGGGTGAGTCCACAGGGCAACAGACAAAGGTCCCCCGTGTAGCCTGCAACGGCCTCTGGGGCAAGTGCTGTTCGCGAGCACCTACGAAGGCCGGCAAGGCACACGAGGGGGTGGGGTGGCCAATACCGCGCCCGGCCGCCTTTGTCTTCCCGGTGGCGATGTTTTTACACACCGCACCAGGTACTCATTTCAGGCTGGGTCGACCTAAGGGAGGCCCAGTACCGGTTCAGATAATCGTTACCGGGATTGGCCGTGAGCGGGGATTGAACTCGGGTCGCCAGGTTCGTAGCAAAGAGCGCTAACCGCTACACTACCGCTCCCCACACACACGCACACACACATGCACACAGTCATACGCACACACACACACGCAGACACGCACACGCACACACACATGCACACACCACACACAGTCAAACGCACACACACACACGCAGACACGCAAACACACATAATGCACACACCACACACACAGTCACACGCACACACACACGCACACACACGCACACACATGCACACACACGCGCACACACACAGTCACACGCACACACACACACGCAGACACGCACACGCACACACACATGCACACACCACACACAGTCAAACGCACACACACACACGCAGACACGCAAACACACATAATGCACACACCACACAAACAGTCACACGCACACACACACGCACATACACATGCACACACACATGCACACACACACAGTCACCCGCACACACACACACGCAGTCACGCACACACACAGGCACACGCAAATACGCGCGCCAGCGACGTTTTACGCGAGCACTTTTAAAATTCCGAATTGAATTACTGCCGTCTCCCACACGCCCATCATGTGACCCCCTGTTTGTGTGTGAGAGACAGAGAGAGACAGGAGAGACACCCAGACCCAGGGCTCAAACTCCCAAGATTTCAGCTGTGCTTGTTCAGAGTCTCCGACATGGCCATTATGAACCGTGCATTAGAGAGAGAGAGACGCCCAGACCCAGGGCTCAAACCCACAAGATTTCAGCTGTGCTGGTTCAGAGTCTCTGACATGGCCATTATGAACCGTGTATTAGAGAGAGAGACACCCAGACCCAGGGCTCAAACCCCCAAGATTTCAGCTGTGTTTGTTCAGAGTCTCTGACATGGCCATTATGAACCGTGTATTAGAGAGACACCCAGACCCAGATCTCAAACCCCCAAGATTTCAGCTGTGCTTGTTCAGAGTCTCTGACATGGCCATTATGAACCGTGTATTAGAGAGAGAGACACCCAGACCCAGGGCTCAAACCCCCAAGATTTCAGCTGTGCTTGTTCAGAGTCTCCGACATGGCCATTATGAACCGTGTATTAGAGAGAGAGACGCCCAGACCCAGGGCTCAAACCCCCAAGATTTCAGCTGTGCTTGTTCAGAGTCTCCGACATGGCCATTATGAACCGTGCATTAGAGAGAGAGACGCCCAGACCCAGAGCTCAAACTCCCAAGATCTCAGCTGTGCTGGTTCAGAGTCTATCTGACATGGCCATTATGAACCGTGTATTAGAGAGAGAGACGCCCAGACCCAGGGCTCAAACCCCCAAGATTTCAGCTGTGCTGGTTCAGAGTCTCTGACATGGCCATTATGAACCGTGCATTAGAGAGAGAGACACCCAGACCCAGATCTCAAACCCCCAAGATCTCAGCTGTGCTTGTTCAGAGTCTCTGACATGGCCATTATGAACCGTGTATTAGAGAGAGAACCACCCAGACCCAGATCTCAAACCTCCCAAGATCTCAGCTGTGCTTGTTCAGAGTCTATCTGACATGGCCATTATGAACCATGTATTAGAGAGAGAGACGCCCAGACCCAGATCTCAAACCCCCCAAGATCTCAGCTGTGCTTGTTCAGAGTCTCTGACTTGGCCATTATGAACCGTGTATTAGAGAGAGAGACACCCAGACCCAGGGCTCAAACCGCAAAGATCTCAGCTGTATTTGTTCAGAGTCTCTGACTTGGCCATTATGAACCATGTTTTAGAGAGAGAGACGCCCAGACCCAGAGCTCAAACCCCCATTATTTCAACGATGCTGGCTTCATGTCTCCGACATGGCCATTTATGAATTCCGCTGAGCGGGAGAGACACACCCAGACCCTGGGACAAGACCCAGGACCCAGTTCGCCAACCCAGCTGAAGCAGCATTCCAAGCGGCTTAAATCTTCACCACCGCCGCAGCCGCCAACTCAGTCCACCCAGCAGTGTTCACGGATTCCATCACCACCAGTTCGTTTGCAATTGACTGGTCGCGTAGCCGCGGTGGGGTTAAACACGTGGGTAACTCTCACCATTTCCCCAATCCACGGTGGCTAGGAGATGTTAACTCCCTCGCCTGGTACACAGAATGGTCGTGGGTTCGAACCCGACCCTGACGCCTGCTGTTGTATATTTGGAGTTTGCGTGTCTCTCTCTCTCATCATCATCACGGTGGCTAGGAGATGTTAACTCCCTCGCCTGGTATACAGGAGGTCGTGGGTTCGATCCCGACCCTGACGCCTGCTATATATTTGGCGTTTGCATGTCTCTCTCTCATCATCATCACGGTGGCTCGGAGATGTTAACTACCTCGCCTGGTATACAGGAGGTCGTGGGTTCGATCCCGACCCTGACGCCTGCTGCTGTATATTTGGAGTTTGCGTGTCTCTCTCTCGTCATCATCATCATCATCACAGTGGCGAGATGTTAACTACCTCGCCTGGTATACAGGAGGTCGTGGGTTCGATCCCGACCCTGACTCCTGCTGCTGCTGTATATTTGGAGTTTGCGTGTCTCTCTCTCTCATCATCATCACGGTGGCTAGGATATGTTAACTACCTCGCCTGGTATACAGGATATTCGTGGGTTCGATCCCGACCCTGATGCCTGCTGCTGTATATTTGGAGTTTGCGTGTCTCTCTCTCATCATCATCACGGTGGCTAGGAGATGATAACTACCTCGCCTGGTATACAGGAGGTCGTGGGTTCGATCCCGACCCTGACTCCTGCTGCTGCTGTTTATTTGGAGTTTGCGTGTCTCTCTCTCTCATCATCATCACGGTGGCTAGGAGATGTTAACTACCTCGCCTGGTATACAGGATATTCGTGGGTTCGATCCCGACCCTGATGCCTGCTGCTGTATATTTGGAGTTTGTGTGTCTCTCTCTCATCATCATCACGGTGGCTAGGAGATGTTAACTACCTCGCTTGGTGTATAGGAGGTCCTGGGTTCGATCCCGACCCTGACGCCTGCTGCTGTATATTTTAAGTTTGCGTGTCTCTCTCTCTCTCTCAGTGGTCGCGTGGATTCTTCTCCGGAACCTCCGTTTTTTCCCCTCCTAATTTAGAATCGACGTCACGCGTTCAGAGTCTTTGGCTGTTGCTGCAAGTGACCGCACTGTGATGATGATGATGACGACACGCCCACGTGGTTGAAGCTATAATTTGCGATCTCCATGTCACTTTTGAAAAATAACCATTAGGGGCCGTCCATAAATGACGTCACACGATTTCGGACGATTTTTGAACCCCCCCCCCCCCCCGCTCGTCACACATCGTCACAAATATCTGACTCCCCCCCCCCCCCCGCTAGGTGCGTGACGTCATTTATGGGCGGCCCCTAACAGTGGGGGCTTCACCTCATATAATACAAAGTCTAGTTCGTAGGTAACCAAACAAAAAAATACTCATATTCTTGGTTCTTTCGGTAAAGTCACCGAAAGAACCAAGAATATGAATCCCTGCAGTCACGAAAGCTTTAAATCAAAATTTAAAACCTTCACAGTTTAGTTTATTTGTTGGTTTCAACTTGACCAGCCGTGGACGAGGTAGTCCAAGCAAAACCTCTCCACTCGTAGAAGCGAAGAGGCCCTATCCGCCAGCAAGTTGCCGTCGATCGAGCGAGCGAGCGATTACAATGGCTGGGCTTGCGCGTAGGAACATCTTTTGTTTTGGTTCGGTTTGCGTGGCGACGTGGGTGGGTGGGTGGGTCAGGTGGGCCCGGAGCGCCCGGGGGTGGGGGGGGTGGGGGTTCGTCTGTGACGTCAGAGGCTGCGGGGCGGTGCAGGATGCGCTAAGCTCGACTGTGTGGAATTCTTTCGGGGCGCGACCGGGAGATCAGGAAACTCGAGACGTGGGTTGGTGGGTGGGTGGGTGGGAGGGTGGGTGGGTGGGTTTGTGGGTCGGTGGATGGGTCGGTGGGTGGGTTGGTGGTGGGTGGGTGGGTTGGTGGTGGGTGGGTGGGTGGGAGGGTGGGTGGGTAGGTCGGTGGATGGGTCGGTGGGTGGGTTGGTGGTGGGTGGGTGGGTTGGTGGTGGGTGGGTGGGTTGGTGGGTGGGAGGGTGGGTGGGTGGGTGGATGGGTCGGTGGGTTGGTGGTGGGTGGGTGGGTTGGTGGGTGGGTGGGTGGGTTGGTGGTGGGTGGGTGGGTTGGTGGGTGGGTGGATGGGTCGGTGGGTGGGTTGGTGGTGGGTGGGTGGGTGGGTTGGTGGGTGGGTGGGTGGGTGGGTTGGTGGGTTGGTGATGGGTGGGTGGGTGGGTTGGTGGGTGGGTTGGTGGTGGGTGGGTGGGTGGGTTGGTGGGTGGGTGGGTGGGTTGGTGGGTGGGAGGGTGGGTGGGTGGGTGGATGGGTCGGTGGGTTGGTGGTGGGTGGGTGGGTTGGTGGGTGGGTGGGTGGGTTGGTGGTGGGTGGGTGGGTTGGTGGGTGGGTGGATGGGTCGGTGGGTGGGTTGGTGGTGGGTGGGTGGGTGGGTTGGTGGGTGGGAGGGTGGGTGGGTGGGTGGGTGGATGGGTCGGTGGGTTGGTGGTGGGTGGGTGGGTTGGTGGGTGGGTGGGTGGTGGGTGGGTGGGTTGGTGGGTGGGTGGATGGGTCGGTGGGTGGGTTGGTGGTGGGTGGGTGGGTGGGTTGGTGGGTGGGTGGGTGGGTGGGTTGGTGATGGGTGGGTGGGTGGGTTGGTGGGTGGGTTGGTGGTGGGTGGGTGGGTGGGTTGGTGGGTGGGTGGGTTGGTGGGTGGGTTGGTGATGGGTGCGTTTGTTCGTTGGTGGATGGATAGTGGGTGGGTTGGTGGGTGGGTTGGTGATGGGTGGTGGATGGGGGGGGGGGGGTGGATGGGTTAGGGGTGGGTGGTGAGAAGGGGGGATTGATGAGTTGGTGGGTGGGTTAGTGGTGGGTGGGATGGTGGGTGGGTGGGTGGGTTGGTGGGTGGGTTAGTGGTGGGTGGGTTGGTGGGTGGGTGGTGGATGGGGGGTGGGTAGGGGGGGTGGGTTGGTGGATGGGGGGTGGGTTAGGGGTCGGTGGGTGGGTTGATGGTGGGTGGGGGTGGGCGTGTTGGTGGGTGGGTGGTGAATGAGGGGTGGATGGTGTATGGGTTGGTAAGTGGGTGGTGGTTGGGTGGGTGGTGGGTGGGTTGGTCGTGGGCGTGTTGGTGGATGAGAGGTGGGTGGTGGATGGTGGGTGGGTGGTGGATGGTAGGTGGGTGGGTGGGTGGATGGTGGTAGGTGGGTTGTGGTTGAGTGGTAGGTGGGTTGTGGTTGATGGTTGCGTCAGTGGCTCTACGTTATTTTTAACGCCTCCTCCCCGAAGCCACCTGTAACTTTTACCATTTCATTGCCCCACGTAAAGGGCCCACAGAGTTGCAACGTCGCACTTTTACGAGATACTCTCTAGAGAGCTGTGTAGCCCTTCAACTGATGACTCAACAACGTGGCTCATCGCCGTGCGCATTTTTATAGCAGCCAAACACTCTTAAACGCGTGATGTTCATTCTGAATGTGCAAGTGGAACAAACAGAACGGAGAACCCGGAAAACAAATCCACGCTATAACGGGGAAAGAGAAAGAGAGACACGCAAACTCCAAATATACAACAGCAGGCGTCGGGATCGAGCCCACGACCTCCTGTATACCAGGCGAGGTAGTTAACATCTCCTAGCCACCGTGATGATGATGAGAGAGAGACACGCAAACTCCAAATATACAACAGCGGGCGTCAGGGTCGGGATCGAGCCCACGACCTCCTGTATACCAGGCGAGGTAGTTAACATCTCCTAGCCACCGTGATGATGATGAGAGAGACACGCAAACTCCAAATATACAGCAGCAGGTGTCAGGGTCGGGATCAAACCCACGACCTCCTGTACACCAGGCGAGGTAGTTAACATCTCCTAGCCACCGTGATGATGATGAGAGAGACACGCAAACTCCAAATATACAGCAGCAGGCGTCATGGTCGGGATCGAGCACACGACCTCCTGTGTACCAGGCGAGGTAGTTAACATCTCCTAGCCACCGTGATGATGATGAGAGAGAGACACGCAAACTCCAAATATACAACAGCAGGCGTCGGGATCGGGATCGAGCCCACGACCTCCTGTAAACCAGGCGAGGTAGTTAACATCTCCTAGCCACCGTGATGATGATGAGAGAGAGACACGCAAACTCCAAATATACAACAGCAGGCGTCGGGATCGGGATCGAGCCCACGACCTCCTGTAAACCAGGCGAGGTAGTTAACATCTCCTAGCCACCGTGATGATGATGAGAGAGAAAGAGAGACACGCAAACTCCAAATATACAGCAGCAGGCGTCAGGGTTGGGATCGCACCCACGACCTCCTGTATACCAGGTTTAGTTTAAGTCACACAATTCCGTCAGGAGGAGCGGATAGGTGAATCTTTGTTGTAACGATGCATCCTTTGTATAGATATCTCTGTGAGTATCGTTTTGTATCTAAATCAATATAACTCAGTGTGAGTCTACGGCTATCTGTGAGTCTATGGGTCTCAGTGTGGATATGTGGGCCTCTATGTGAGTCTATGTGTCTCTATGTGAGTACACGGGTGTCTGTGAGTCTATAGGTCTCAGTTTTAATCTATGGGTCTCTGTGGGAGTCTATGGATCTCTGTGTAAATACATGGGTCTCTGTGGGAGTCTATGGGTGCGCTGTGCGAGAGAGTCTATGGGTCTCTATGCGAGTGAGTCTATGGGTGCGCTGTGCGAGAGAGTCTATGGTTCTCTGTGTGAGCGAGTCTACGGGTCTCTATGCGAGCGAGTCTATGGGTCTCTATGCGAGAGAGTTTACGGGTCTCTGTGTGAGTGAGTCTACGGGTCTCTGTGCGAGTGAGTCTACGGGTCTCTGTGTGAGTGAGTTTACGGGTCTCTGTGTGAGTGAGTTTACGGGTCTCTATGCGAGCAATTCTACGGGTCTCTGTGTGAGTGAGTCTGTGGGTCTCTGCGTGAGTGAGTCTACGGGTCTCTATGTGAGTGAGTCTACGTGTCTCTGTGCGAGTGAGTTTACGGGTCTCTGTGTGAGTGAGTCTATGGGTCTCTATGCGAGTGAGTCTATGGGTCTCTGTGTGAGTGAGTCTATGGGTCTCTCTGTGAGTGAGTCTATGGGTCTCTGTGCGAGTGAGTTTACGGGTCTCTATGCGAGCGAGTCAATGGGTCTCTATGCGAGTGAGTCTATGGGTCTCTGTGTGAGTGAGTCTATGGGTCTCTGTGTGAGTGAGTCTATGGGTCTCTATGCGAGTGAGTCTACGGGTCTCTATGCGAGTGAGTCCGTGGGTCTCTGTGTGAGTGAGTCTATGGGTCTCTGTGTGAGTGAGTTTATGGGTCTCTGTGCGAGTGAGTCTATGGGTCTCTGTGCGAGTGAGTCTACGGGTCTCTATGCGAGTGAGTCTATGTGTCTCTGTGTGAGTGAGTCTATGGGTCTCTGTGTGAGTGAGTTTATGGGTCTCTGTGCGAGTGAGTCTATGGGTCTCTGTGCGAGTGAGTCTACGGGTCTCTATGCGAGTGAGTCTACGGGTCTCTGTATAAGTGAGTCTATGGGTCTCTGTGTGAGTGAGTCTACGGGTCTCTGTGCGAGTGAGTCTATGGGTCTCTGTGCGAGTGAGTCTATGGGTCTCTGTGCGAGTGAGTCTATGTGTCTCTGTGTGAGTGAGTTTATGGGTCTCTATGCGAGTGAGTGTACGGGTCTCTGTGTGAGTGAGTCTACGGGTATCTGTGCGAGTGAGTCTACGGGTCTCTGTGTGAGCGAGTCTACGGGTCTCTGTGCGAGTGAGTCTATGGGTCTCTGTGCGAGTGAGTCTATGGGTCTCTGTGTGAGTGAGTCTACGGGTCTCTATGTGAGCGAGTCTATGGGTCTCTGTGTGAGTGAGTCTATGGGTCTCTGTGTGAGTGAGTCTATGTGTCTCTGTGTGAGTGAGTTTATGGGTCTCTATGCGAGTGAGTGTACGGGTCTCTGTGTGAGTGAGTCTATGGGTCTCTGTGCGAGTGAGTCTACGGGTTTCTGTGCGAGTGAGTCTATGGGTCTCTGTGCGAGTGAGTCTATGGGTCTCTGTGCGAGTGAGTCTACGGGTCTCTGTGTGAGTGAGTCTACGGGTCTCTGTGCGAGTGAGTCTGTGGGTCTCTGTGCGAGTGAGTCTACGGGTCTCTGTGTGAGTGAGTCTACGGGTCTCTGTGTGAGTGAGTCTATGGGTCTCTGTGTGAGTGAGTCTATGGGTCTCTGTGTGAGTGAGTCTACGGGTCTCTGTGTGAGTGAGTCTATGGGTCTCTATGCGAGCGAGTCTACGGGTCTCTATGCGAGTGAGTCTATGGGTTTTTATGCGAGTGAGTCTATGGATCTCTGTGCGAGTGAGTCTATGGGTCTCTGTGTGAGCGAGTCTATGAGTCTCTGTGTGAGTGAGTCTATGGGTCTCTGTGTGAGTGAGTCTACGGGTCTCTATGCGAGTGAGTCTACGGGTCTCTGTGTGAGTGAGTCTACGGGTCTCTGTGTGAGTGAGTCTACGGGTCTCTGTGTGAGTGAGTCTACGGGTCTCTATGCGAGTGAGTCTATGGGTCTCTGTGCGAGTGAGTCTACGGATCTCCGTGTGAGTGAGTCTACGGGTCTCTGTGTGAGTGAGTCTACGGGTCTCTGTGTGAGTGAGTCTATGGGTCTCTGTGTGAGTGAGTCTATGGGTCTCTGTGTGAGTGAGTTTACGGGTCTCTGTGTGAGCGAGTCTATGGGTCTCTGTGTGAGTGAGTCTATGGGTCTCTGTGTGAGTGAGTCTATGGGTCTCTATGCGAGTGAGTCTACGGGTCTCTGTGCGAGTGAGTCTACGGGTCTCTATGTGAGTGAGTCTACGGGTCTCTATGCGAGTGAGTCTACGGGTCTCTATGCGAGTGAGTCTACGGGTCTCTGTGTGAGTGAGTCTACGGGTCTCTGTGCGAGTGAGTCTACGGGTCTCTATGCGAGTGAGTCTACGGGTCTCTATGCGAGTGAGTCTACGGGTCTCTATGCGAGTGAGTCTACGGGTCTCTATGCGAGTGAGTCTACGGGTCTCTATGCGAGTGAGTCTACGGGTCTCTATGCGAGTGAGTCTACGGGTCTCTATGCGAGTGAGTCTACGGGTCTCTATGCGAGTGAGTCTACGGGTCTCTGTATGAGTGAGTCTATGGGTCTCTATGTGAGTGAGTCTATGGGTTCTATGTGAGTGAGTCTATGGGTCTCTGTGCGAGAGAGTCTACGGGTCTCTATGTGAGTGAGTCTATGGGTCTCTGTGCGAGTGAGTCTATGGCTCTCTGTGTGAGTGAGTCTACGGGTCTCTATGTGAGTGAGTCTACGGGTCTCTGTGTGAGTGAGTCTATGGGTCTCTATGTGAGTGAGTCTATGGGTCTCTGTGCGAGTGAGTCTACGGGTCTCTATGTGAGTGAGTCTATGGGTCTCTGTGCGAGTGAGTCTATGGCTCTCTGTGTGAGTGAGTCTACGGGTCTCTATGTGAGTGAGTCTACGGGTCTCTGTGCGAGTGAGTCTACGGGTCTCTGTGAAAGCAAGTTTATGGGTCTCTGTGTGAGTGAGTCTATGGGTCTCCGTGCGAGTGAGTCTACGGGTCTCTGTGCGAGCGAGTCTATAGATCTCTGTGTCAGCACGTCTACGGGTCTCTGTGTGAGTGAGTCTCCGGTTCTCTGTGCGAGTGAGTCTACGGGTCTCTGTGTGACTCTACGGATCGTTTCCTCTGCACACGCCGGACGCTGATGGCGAGTAACAGGCGTGACCTCACACGGAGAGTTGATTGATCATGACGTGACGAGCAGGAGCGGGAGTCGTGAATCCTCCCCTCCTCCCCTTCCTCCTCTTCCTCTGTATGTTCCATTTACGCATCAACACAAACATCATCGTCAACGCCACCACCACCAATCATCATCGAATTTTCCGGTCCATACGGCGTACAGTCATTTCAATACTGGCAAAATGTGCTTATAATGTGTCCATTCGTTGGTGTTTCTCCCTCGTCATTGGACTTTGTACGCTGAACGTGGAGATTTATAAGAGTCACGGGGTGATAAATAAGGTCTGAGTTCCAATGGTGTAAATGCTTCAGCCCGAGCTCTCATACTCTGATGGTGCATTGTCTTTGAGTTGTGCGCCTTTTGGCGTCATCTGGTCCAACACCATGTGAGACTAGGCTCTAAAGAAAGCTGTCTCGGGTGTGGACCAATCAACTTCAAGGACGGTGCATACATTATCAGAGTTATGTTTTTTGTTTGCATTATGACTGCAGGTATTGTGGTCTATGCAAACATGACTCCTTGTAAAAAAAGATGTCAGTTTTGTTGCCAGATAAAAGGGTAAAAAAACAATTATCAATTACACTGGTCAACAAAAAAAACACATTTTTTTTTCTGGCCTGGACTTTTGCAGCTGTTCTAGACTAATTTCAGGGTGCTGATATCCAAATCTGATCTCAGATTTGCTCTATCACATCTCATTTTTATGCTATCGACATACCCCATTTTCATTGATTTTACCCGACATTTACTGTCACTTATGATTGCAAGTTGTTGCGAGTCAGTGACTGCTTTAGTGTTAAAATATGGTGCTGTATTTTTAGGATAGTGTGTTTATAATATCATTTTATGTAGATATCCACATTTATTTTATATTTTTCTTTCGCAGGTTTTATTGAAAATGAAATATTTGATATCTCAAAAACCTGGTGTGATAGACAAAAACCGATGCCAGATTTGTAATCAGCACCCCGAAATTACCTTTAAACCATTGGAATACCTTATGCCAGAAAAAGTGTGTTGACCAGTGTTATCAAGGTCTGAGTTTGTTTGCAATAAGGTAAAGGCACTGATAAGGGGTTGCCATTGCTGTGGTGTCGGAAACCGGTTCGATTGGGAGCGGTCGTGTAGCGGTTAGAGCACTACACTGCGAACTCTGGCCACCCGAGTTCGATTCCCGCTCACGGCCAAAAACGGTGACGATTACATGAACCGGTACTGGGCCTCCCCAAGGTCGACTCGGCCTCAAATGAGTACCTGGTGTGGTGTGTAAACATCGTCACTGGGGGAGACAAAGGCGGCCGGGCGTGGTGCTGGCCACCCACCCCCTCGTGTCCCGTGCCGGCCTTCATAGGTGTTCGCTAACAGCACTTGCCCCAACAATCTGTTGCAGGCTATACGGGGTCTTTGTGTTTTGTTTTTATGTTGTCGGAAACCGGTTCGGTGGTTGTGGACACCCAGATGTTTTGGGGCCAAGCTCCAACTTCACGAGCTGTCAACAAACACGGTGTGTCTGTGCGTGTGTGTCTGTGTGTGTCTGTGTGTGTGTCTGTGTGTGTGCGTGTGTGTCTGTGTGTATGTGTCTGTGCGTGTGTGTGTGTCTGTGTGTATGTGTCTGTGCGTGTGTGTGTGTCTGTGTGTGTGTCTGTGTGTGTGTCTGTGTGTGTGTCTGTGTGTGAGTGTGTGGTCGCGCGTCTCTGTGTGAGCCTATGGGTTTCTGGTCTGTGTGTAGGTCTATGGGTATCTATGTGGGTCTCCGTGTGGCTCTGTGTGGGTCTATGTGTGGGTCTATGGGTCTTTATGTGGGTCTCTATGTGTGTCTCTGTGTGCGTCTATGGGTCTCTATCTGGGCCTCTGTGTGGGTCTCTGTGGGTCTATGGGTCTCTATGTGGGTCTCTATCTGGGTGTCTGTGTGGGTCTCTGTGTGGGTCTCTGTGTGCGTCTATGGGTCTCTATGTGGGTCTCTGTGTGGGCTCTGTGTGGGTCTATGAGTCTCTATGTGAGTCTTTGTGTGGGTCTATGGGTTTCTATGTCGGTCTTTATCGGGGTCTCTGTGTGGGCTCTGTGTGGGTCTATGGTTCTCTGTGTGGGTCTCTATTGGGGTCTCTGTGTGGGCTCTGTGTGGGTCTATGGGTTTCTATGTCGGTCTCTGTGTGGGCTCTGTGTGGGTCTATGGGTCTCTATGTGGGTCTCTATGTGGGTCTCTGTGTGGATCTCTATGTGGGTCTCTGTGTTGGCTCTGTGTGGGTCTATGGGTCTCTATGTAGGTCTTTGTGTGGGTCTATGGGTCTCTATGTAGGTCTCTGTGTGAGACAATGGGTCTTTATGTGCGTCTCTGTCTGAGTCTATGGGTCTTTATGTGGTTCTCTGTGTGAGTGTATGGATCTCTATGTGGGTCTTTATGTGAGTCTATGAATCTCTATGTGGGTCGTTGTGTGGGTCTATGTATCGCTATGTGGGTCTCTGTCTGAGTCTATGGGTCTTTATGTGGGTCTCCGTGTGAGTCTATGGGTCTCTACGTGGGTCGCTGTGAGGGTCTATGGGTCTCTGTGTGAGTCTATGGGTCTCTATGTGGGTCTCTGCGTGAGTCTATTGGTCTCTATTTGGGTCGCTGTGGGGGTCTGTGGGTCTCTGTGTGAGTCTATGGGTCTCTATGTGGGTCTCTATGTGGGTCGCTGTGAGGGTCTGTGGGTCTCTGAGTCTATGGGTCTCTATGTGGGTCTCTGCGTGAGTCTATGCATCTCTATGCATCTCAGTGTGACTACGCGAGGGGCCGTTCGATCCTCTGCGTGTCATCTCTGCGAGTCTCTGCATTACTGCGCACGCCCGTGGCCCTCTGGCGCCCCGAGCCCGTAACCCACATGCAAGCCCCGGTGCTGCCGTACACACCTCGCGTGCCACGTGGGGGCAGCTGCCACTGGGTGGGGCGCCCCTTGGGCTGGACTGAAGCAGGAATCGCAGAATAAACAGCCACTCAATTTACGACCGAAATTGATTTCGCCACAAATCCGGCTGTCGGCTGATGAAGCTGGTTGTAATTATTGGCGAAACGTCGTACTCAGATTGTAAATGTTGTGGCGTGGCTCTCCAACACACCGGTTAGTGCTGGACTAGTATACTACACTATACACTACACTACTATACACTACACTATACACTAGTGCTGTACCAGTGACGAATTGGCCACGTTCTGTTTACGTGACAAACTGGCTGTGCTGGGCGGTGCCGGGTTTAACAACGCATATACACAATCTAACCCCAAAAATCTGTATTATGGATGATATTGGTTGCGAAAGCCTACTACGTGTTGAACCAAGCTGCTGCTGCAATCGCTTGGCAAAATGTCACCGCAACCTCGCCGCGGAATCGTAAAAGTCCGAGAGGGTTTTACTCCACCGACAGCACGTGCTCAGTGGGTGCAGAAGTCGTCAACTTAATTGGGCAAAGTTTTGTGGCTCACGTGACAACACTTACACGGGGCACTCTTCGATACACCATACCGTGTCAACCCACGTGGTTTACTCCGTATTCTAGCACAGGGGAAATTGAGTTTTCAGGTCCATACGGCGTCGAGACGTTTCAATACGGGCACATTTTTTTTATACTTGTTTGTGTTTCTCCCCTGTGATGGGACTTTGTCGGATGAACGTTGATACACGGTGTGACGAATCAGGTCTTAATTGGTCTGTAATAAGGTAGGGCACTGATAAGGTGTTAGCAGGTATGATATAAACGGAGACCCATCGAGACCCATAGAGACCAAAAGAGATACACAGAGACCCATAGAGATAGATGGAGACGCACAGATATACATAGAGACCAATAGCGATAAATAGATGCAACATACCTGTCAACCGAAACGATTTACCCTGTATTCATAATGTTTCATGTTTTGATACTGGCAAAAATGGATCCCATGATATAGCTGCTCACCCCGAGATATACATGCAACAATACACGTGCATTGTCTTTGTGCTGTTCGCTTTTTGCCATTCTCTGGTCTGCCACTGGTAGTGACACTAGGCCCTAAAGAAGGCTGCTGTCTCTGGTGTAGGCCAAACAGTTTCAAAGACAACGCCCATGTATGATCAGAGCCATGTTTGTTTGCATGGTCACCACAAGTACCGTGTGTGGTTAATGGAGTAACTTGATTCCTGGCAGAAGGTTTCTATTTGGTGTCTAAACATCAGAAATGGTAAAACACCGATTATAATTGTTCACGATTAGGCTGTGTTGGGGTGGTGGTAGTGGCCGCTTTATTGACAAAACTTTTATGTTTACGCAATATAACCTCTAAATCCCCCCCCCCCCTGTATTATGGACAACATTGGTTGCGAAAGCCCTGCCACTACCACTACTACCACTACCACCACCGCACCAGGTACTCATTTGAGGCCGAGCTGATCGAGACGATGCCCAGGCCTGGATCTGATCATTGTCACTGGTGGTGGTGGTCGCGGGTGCGGTGGCGCAGCAGCTAGCGCACCGATTTCTATTCCCGCTCACGGCCACCAACCGCCGTGACGGTCACCTGTAGCGCTCATGGGTCTACCCCTAGGTCGACTCGGCCTCAAATGAGTACCCGGCTGCGGTGCGTGGACAACGCCGGTCTCGAAAGCCCTGCCACCCCTCCCCACCGCTGCCACCACGACCGTGCGTTGAACTGTCTCTCGCTTGTTTTTTTTCTTCCTGCACTCGCTTTCTCGCTCCTAGGGCTTCCACTGACCAAGTCCGACAAGTCGCGGCGTCCACCTCTCTCAGCGCGCGCAACGACACCGAGCCACCGGCGGTGCCCTTGGGCAAGTCGAGGTAATTGCGATTAGAGACGACAATTCCCACCCCCCACCCGCCCGCCCGCCCATGTAGCCTTCAACGGGCTGTTGGGGTCACGTGCTGTTCGGTAGCAAGTGAACTAAGAACGTAAACTGTCACATTGATATGAAAATTCTTTTGTCAAGACACTCTTCCTCCTCCAACCCAGCTTAAATATACGCTCCAAGCCTGGTGGTGTTTCATTCAGACGCTGTCTTTCCGACAGACCTGTTTTTCACCTGAGGACGGCTGCTTGCGTTGTGAGAATTTTTTTGTTTAGGTTTTATTTTTCTTATTTTATTACTTCCCTTCTACGTGACTTTACCGAAAGAACTAAGAAGATGTCACATTGTTGTTTTGGCAAGCTGTAAGGGTCCACTGAGCCGCTATGTGCCTCTGTTTACATAGTTTAACCGAAGTGGTTCATTGTCGTCGTGTGGAAATTTACAGCAGCAAAATACTCTAAGTGAAATTACACAAAAAACTTGACTTAAAGCTTCCGTGACTGCAGGAATTCATATGCTTTAGGTCTTTCGGTAAAGTCACGTAGATAGGTTCAAAGAAAATAACAAATTAACAAAAAACTACGACGTTTTGATCGCAACACAAGCAGTCGTCATCAGGAAAAGGGGGGTTAGCTTCTAAAGACAACTGTTTATAAAGGTTTGAAATGACCGTAGCCCAAATGTCACCAGCCAATGTTAATGTAAGTGGTGGGCAGCGACTGCGGCGGTGATGGGTTTTCCACAAATCAAAGGGATGCCAGGTAAACATTTGCATGCTAACTCAATAAAAATGTTTTTACCAGGTAATGCCCCACTTAGCTATGTAGCTCTTTTACAGGTAGGAACAACAGCTTCCACACTGCCCACCAGGGATTATTTGTCTGTCTGTCGTGCATAGCCACGCCCTCGATTTGTAATTCATAGAGCGCTTCGGGCGGGCTCAGCACCACGTGACGCACCGCCACACGCGGCTTGCGCCGTGTGACACGGATCGCACGAATGCGCCGTCCAATCAAGTTCCTACCAGCCCACTCCGAAGGAACGTGTTTCAGAAGCGACCTGACCATCACAATTGATAGCTCAACTAAGCGGCGGCTCATCATCATCATCGTGTGGAAATTTATAGCAGCACCCAAATACTCTGATATGCATGTCGATTCTAAATTTGGAGAGAAAACCCGGAGGACCCGGAGAAAAAGAACACGCGGCCACGGGGAGAGAGACACGCAAACTCCAAATATACAGCAGCAGGCGTCAGGGTCGGGATCGAACCCACAGCCTCCTGTATACCAGGCGAGGTAGTTAACATCTCCTAGCCACCGTGATGATGATGAGAGAGAGACACGCAAACTCCAAATATACAGCAGCAGGCGTCAGGGTCAGGATTGAACCCACAACCTCCTGTATACCCGGCGAGGTAGTTAACATCTCCTAGCCACCGTGTAGCCGTAACTATGAAGGCTGACATGGCACACGGGGGAGTGGGTGGCCAGCAACTACGCCCGGCCGCCTTTGTCTCCCGAGTGGCGATGTTAACACACCGCACCAGGTACTCATTTGAGACCGACTCGACCTAGGGAAGGCCCAGGACCGGTTCAGATCATTGTCACAGGTGGTGGTCGTGGGGAGCGGTGGCGCAGTGGTTAGCGCACTGCGCTATGAACCGGGTGACCTGAGTTCGATTCCCGCTCACGGCCAACACCGGCGACGATTATCTGTAGTGGTCATGGGCCTCCCCCTAGGTCGACTCGGCCTCAAATGAGTACCTGGTGTGGTGTGTAAACATCACCATTGGGGAGACAAAGGCGGCCGGACGTGATTTCTGGCCGCCCGCCCCCTCGTGTGCCACTGTGCCGGCCTTCATAGGTGCTGCACGCTAACAGCACTTGCCCCGGCAGCCCGTTGAGGCTACACAGGGGATCTTTGTCTTTCATTTTTTGGCGGTTGTCAGCGGGCGGGTGGAGTGAGCCCAGTGATTGATGCCGGATCTGTAACCGATTTCTGGTTGTGGCTTTGCTCTCCAACACACCGGTGTGCTATACTAGCGTAGTGGGTTGAAGGAGAGTAAAGACGGCTTGTAGAGGCAACACGTTTATTCAAATAACAACGGTAACAATTCCTAACACAAAGGGGTAGCGGCCCCAATACCCGATACCTAGAGAGGTATAGCCTCCGGGCTAGTGTGTCCTATCGACTGGGCTACGTACTCTCGGCCCTCTGGCTAAGGGGCCTTAGGGGAGGCTATCCGACCCGACCCAGCCAAGGTCCTCGGGTCCAACCACTGGTCCACTCGATCCCGGCCCTTAGAAGGACATCGGATCTGCGGGTCCCAGGGTGCTAGCCTAAGCAGGTCTTTAGTCTTCAGCTTGACGATGACTGCTGGACCCATCTAGAGGTCCGGCTTTTATACCCGTTTCAGGGTGTCTCCGCCCCGAGCCATGCCTCCCTTCTAGAACTCTCTAGGGGGCTCTGGAATATCCCCCCAGGCCCTCTCTTGGGGTCTGGGGAGCCCTATTGGCCCAACGAGCCAACTCATCTCACACATTCGTTATACCACCCCCTATTGACACATGCCTGTTGCTACAGGTAAGGATGAATGGGAAATGTCCACAGTGCCAGAGGTCGCAAACGGGTTTTGATTCCTTACCCGTACCCGTACCCGGCCGCACCAGGGTCGCAAACGGGTACCCGTACCCGTACCTGGCCGGGTACGGGTAGCCGGGTATCGGGTAGGGTACGGGTATCGGGTACCCGATTGCGACCTCTGCACAGTGCCCAACTACGCTACTACACTAGTAAGGGATTGGCATGTTCTGTTTACGTGACAAATACAGGGTGCTTCAAAAATGTTTTAACACTTACATGGGACTATCGTTTTTAATGTAAAAAGAGCGGATAATACACTGTAACATGATAACAAATGTGTGTTAATAGCTTCAAAAAGTCAAAAAGTCTCCCACTTGTTCGCCATAGTTGTCAACACACACCTGCAATCTTTTCCAGGTGGTCTCCAGAGCCCCGGAGGCACATTTCTTGTGGTATTGCTGCAAATTTTCATAAGTGTTAACATTTTTTGAAGCGCCCTGTTTTAACGCGACCTAACCCAACAAACCTGGATTAAGGATGACATTTGGTCGCGAAAGCCTACCACGTGTTAAACCCATCTCCGTCGTTTCCTCTTTTCCCAGACCGAAGATGAAAGTCAAACTGAGCCCTCAGTGCCGGCAAACCTTGACGAGCATCGCCAACGACCCTCCGCCAAAGACGTGAGAACACATTGGTTCAACACCCGGACGGGGTGGGGTCGGGGGGGGGTTTGGGTTGTCATTGTCGACTGAAGCTTTAGGCCAACTTTGGCGTGCTGGGCGCTCCGTGATCCCCGTGGGGACCGCGGGTTCCACGCCGGTGTCGGTGCGGTGGGACGTTAAGCGCTCAGCCACACTCACCGGGTGAGCGACGGGGGGAGCGCCACTCGGCCACGCAAACCGGGTGAGCGATGGGGGGAGCGCCACTCGGCCACGCTCACCAGGTGAGCGATGGGGGGAGCGCCACTCGGCCACGCTCACCGGGTGAGCGACGGGGGGAGGACCACTCGGATTGCTCACCGGGTGAGCAACGGGGGGACCGCTGCTCAGCCACGCTCACCGGGTGAGCGATGGGGGAAGCGCCACTCGGCCACGCTCACCAGGTGAGCGATGGGGGAAGCGCCACTCGGCCACGCTCACCGGGTGAGCGATGGGGGAAGCGCCACTCGGCCACGCTCACCGGGTGAGCAACGGGGGGAGCGCCACTCGGCCACGCTCACCGGGTGAGCGACGGGGGGAGCGCCACTCGGCCACGCTCACCGGGTGAGCGATGGGGGGAGGGCCGCTCGGCCACACTCACCGGGTGAGCGATGGGGGGAGCGCCACTCAGCCACGCTCACCGGGTGAGCGATGGGGGGAGCGCCACTCGGCCACGCTCACCGGGTGAGCGATGGGGGGAGCGCCACTCAGCCACGCTCACCGGGTGAGCGACGGGGGGAGCGCCGCTCGGCCACGCTCACCGGGTGAGTGATGGGGGGAGGGCCGCTCGGCCACGCTCACCGGGTGAGCGATGGGGGGAGGGCCACTCGGATTGCTCACCGGGTGAGCGATGGGGGGACCGTTGCTCGGCCACGCTCACCCGTGGCAGCAGCACTCGAAGGGTCACAGCAAGGTGACCGACTTTCGCTGAGTGACCGGTGGCTCGCCAGTCACAAGGCGGTCGCCGACGCCGCTGCCGGGTCAGGTGACCGGAAATTTGCGCGCGGCGATGGATCGCCGTTTTGAGACTCATTCAAGGCGGCGAAAAAGGCGCCCGTGGCTGTAGTGAAACGACGCGACAACGCGAGGTTGCACCGTGCAAATGCAGCAGCTCAACACAGCATACACGCTCTAAGGAGCAAACAACAGCCATGGAGATGGCAGCTGGTGCAGCGAACCAAGAATGAGGAACGAACGCTGTGGGAGTCACTGCGAAATATTCCATTGGAAAAGGATGAATATGCAGGAGAAGTCGAGTGTCAAGCGGCTGGGTTCCCGGTCAACCGAAAAATCAACATAACCAGCTCTCAGGCGACCGGGAAAAGCGCATGCCGTGAGGACGTTTAGCCAGAGCTGGTACGCCAGAAAGGCCTGGGCTCTGTGGATGTGCACAGCATAATGCACTTTTCTGTTTCACTTGACCTCGGCTAAAATTTGTCGAGTTGTGAGCTGATCTCGAAATGCTCTTTGGGCGTTTTGGCAGAGTCAAAGGGGTTTGTGTAGTGTGTGGATGTGAGGGGTCATGGGAACAACATTTGAGTGCTTCATTGTGCCGTTTCGTACGAGCGCCCCACCGTTGGTAGGCGAGACAGTGATCGTTTTCACTTTCACGGCGATGCCGATAACGCGACGGGGCTCTGTTTTGTATTTCGTTTGGACACCGTCTCTTCGGAGGTGACTCATAAACCAGCCCCACCTGCAGTGGCAATGTCGCGAGCCGCCGCTGGTCAACAGGTCACATGTCAACGGTTCAAGAGGTCAACATGTCAACAGGTCAACATGTCAACAGACCAACAGGGTAACATGTCAACATGTCAACATGCCAACAGATCAACATGTCAACATGGCAACAGCTCAACATGTCAACAGACCAACAGGTCAACATGTCAAAAGACCAACAGGTCAACATGTCAACGGGTCAAGAGGTCAACATGCCAACAGGTCAACATGTGAACATGCCAACAGGTCAACATGTCAATAGATCAACAGGTCAACATGTCAACGGGTCAAGAGGTCAACATGTCAACATGCCAACAGGTCAACATGTGAACATGCGAACAGGTTAACATGTCAATAGACCAACAGGTCAACAACAGTCTCCGTGGACGCGGGGAGGGGGTTGGTGGTGGTGACCCCGCTCTGTTTCTTGCCTTAGGTTCAACGAACAGTTGGTGGTGGAGAAGATTCTGAAGGTTCGTGATTGTCCCTGGCTCGAGAACCGCACCGAGATCGACGCCTTCCGGTAAGGCGTTTCACTCCCGGCACGCACGACAGCGGGGTGGGTGTGGGTTCTGGTCGCCCTCGCAATGTTTGGCTGCTGGCATTGTCCGGTCTGGCGCTAAAACATAAACTCAACTTTTTATTTCATTTTGACCAGGTGAGACCCAATTGAGCTACTCTGTAGCTCTTTTTCAGAAGCCACGTGGCCATCACAAATGATAGCTCAACCAAGTGGACTTATCATCACCATCATCACCGTGTGGAAATTTTATATCAGCCAAATACCCTAAATGAATGGGTGGAGGTTGAGTGGGTGGGTAGGTGATGGTTGGTTGGTGGTGGGTGGGTGTTTAGTTGGTGCGTGAGTGGGTGGGTGGTGGGTTGATGGTGGGAAGGTGGTGGGTGGGAAGTTGGTGGGTGGTGGTAGTTGGTCACTGGTGATGGGTGGGTGAGTGAGTGGGTGGTTTGTGGGTGGGTGGTTGGTGGGTGGGTGAGTGGGTGGGTGAGTGGGTGAGTGGGTGGGTGGTGGCTGCGTCAGTGGCTTTCCGGTTTTTTAAACCCCTACCTCTAGCTTATACTATTTTTAAGTTACCAAGTGTAAGATTGCCAACTGAGCTACATAGCTCTTTTTCAGAAGCGACCTGGCAATCGCAAATAATATCTCACCGAAGTGGGGTTATTATGATCATCATCGTGTAGAAATGTATGGCAGCCAAATACTCTAAACGCGTGATGTTGATTCTAAATGTCAAGGGCAATACCGGAGGGCCTGGAGAAGAATCTACGCAACCATGGGGGAGAGAGACACCGCAAACTGCAAATAAACAGCGGCAGGCATCACCGTCGGGTGTGAAATAACGACTCTTTGCATCCCAGGCGAGGGGGTTAACATCTCGCCACCATGGCATATACTGGTGGGATAAGGCCACAAAAAAAGCTGCTGTCTCTGGCACAGGCGAGTGAGTTTCAAAAACAAGGCATGTATTATCCGAGTATGTTTGTTCGCATGGTTTGCCACAATTACGTGTGGTTAATGCAGACTCGATGCCTTGCAATAGGTGTATCCAGAAATATATAAACATAGACATAACTTCAACCGGGAAGATGGATACAGATTGAGCAATCATTGGAAGGATGTTATTAACCAGGTAAAACCATAACTGCTTTTGGCCCGCCTTCATATCCGCATCTCCAGTTTCTTAACCCTCCCACTCTCAGCCCTGCCCAATTCCCCTCCCCACCCCGGCATTTTTTGCCGTACTTGTGTCCTCCCTACCCCTGCCCCACACTCCCTGTATTTCCTCTCTGGCTCATAACCCTCCCACTCCTAGCCCCGCCCAATTCCCCTCCCCACCCCGGCATTTTATGCCGTGCTTGAGTCTAACTTGTATCATCCACTCCCCCTACCCCACACCGCCACCCTCCCTGTCTCTCCTCCCTGGCTCGCCCCCCCCCCCCCCCCCTCTTGCCTATGTAGGGGTGTCAGGGGAAGGATTCCCACCAATAGAGGGGTTAGTGGGAGGGGTGATCGAAGAGATATAAGGAGAGAACGGGCGGGAAGGAGGGGCCTTTGGCGGGAACGAGATTGGGACGGCTGGGGACAGGTGTGGATGGAAGGAAAGGAATAAAGGACGAGACCCCTGCAATCTGGTGTCGGCTCCTACTTTACATCTGGTGGCAGCGGTGGGATTTCATGGCTACAAAGAAAAATCCCCGCGGGAAAGAGCCAAGGGAGGAGGAAGCAGGGGCCGGGGATCCTTCCCATCCCAGGCAACAAGGGGGCCTGCTATCAGAAGCAGCAGCAGGGGGCCCGGATCGCCTGGAGGACCCCATGGAGGACCGCATGGCCCGCGTGGAGAGGGCACTCCAGGAGCTCCTACAGAGGCTCCCTATGGGGGGCCCGCCAGCACCGGGACCCCCACTCCCACGCGTACTACGGGAGGAGAGGCCACGGGACTCGGAGGCCGACCAGCCGGCCGGGCAAGAGCCGCAACCAACCTCGTCACGCCAGCCGCCGCCGGTCCCGCCAAAACCCCCAGGGCTAACCACCCAACACGGAGAGCAGGTGGCCGGACGGCCGCGTCGGCTGGGGCCCGTCGACAAGTTCGTGGCTGAGGAAGAAGACTGGGAGGAGTTTGTCCGCCGATTCGAGGCTGCCTTCCACGCTCTCGAGTGGACAGACGAAGAGGCACTACGAGCGCTGCCATCCGTTCTGGGCAAGGAAGCACTCGCCTCTTACACCTCCCTTCCCTCGCACAGCAAGACCACGCTACAGGCGGCCTACGAGGCTTTGGGGGAGATCTATTGCCCGGCGGAAGGAGCCTTTAAACGGTTCCAGGATCGCCAGCGAGGGGCTAAAGAATCCCCTTTAGCCTACAGGGGTGCACTGCTCGTGTTGGCGAGGAGAGCTTTCCCTCGCCTGGCTGAAGAAGCGCTCGAGGACCTCGTGGTCGAGCACCTCATCGCCTACGCTTGCCGCGCCGGCATTGTAATGCCCGTGGTGACGCCGGGGGAACGCACCTCGCTGTGGGCTGCCCGGACCATCCAAGCCCACGAGCAGGTCATGGGCCGGGCGCCACCCGTGGGCCCGGTGGCTGGCGCGGCGGGGGGGAACAGCCGAGCCGTTGCCGCGGCGCTACTGGGTCCAGCGACACCAACCGCCGAACCTGCACCGTCGCCACAGGCTGCCTGTGGAGCAGCTGGGGACGGACCCCCGACGTCTGAGACGGAGCCATCGCTGCGGGAGGTGTACGCGGCGATCCGGGGACTGGCGGAGCAGAGGGACCAGGGGCGCGACCAACCGCCGCGTCGCTGGCAGCCGCCTCTACAACATCGCGCCGAGCCCCCCCGACGGAACGCCCCGTGGGTCTGCCACCATTGTGGTCGAGAGGGGCATGTGGCGAGGGGGTGCCGCACAGAGCCGGAGGCCGCCAACGTCACCTGGAACCCGCCGGGGCCGAACGCCGACAGGATCCAGGCGAGTGACGCCGTCCCGCCCGGCCTCTCGGTCGGGCCGAGCAATTATAATTCCGACGCCGCGAACTTACCGGGAGTCTCCTCGGGGTGGGCGCCGTCGGTGTCGTTCCCCGGTCCCCATTGTCCGGGTCGGGGGAAGGGGATCGCGCCGGGGACAGCGCCGGGGCCTGGGATTGCGTCGCGACCAGGGGTGGCGTCGCGACCCGGAGTGGCGTCGCGAACGGATGTGACGTTGCATCCGGGAGTGACGTCGCGGCCAGGAGTGGTGTCGCGGATCGCGCCGGGAGTTGCGCCGGGGCCGTGGACCACGTCGGGGATCGCGCCGGGGCCAGAGACCGCGTCGGGAGTCGCGCCTAGGCCGGGAGGGACGTCGCGGGCGGACGTGACGTCGCGGGCGGAGGTGACGTCGCGGGCGGGGACGTGACGTCACGGGCGGAGGTGACGTCGCGGGCGGACGTGACGTCGCGGGCGGAGGTGACGTCGCGGGCGGGCGTGGTTTCGCGGGCGGGCGTGACGTCGCGGGCGGGAGTGGGTTCGCGGGCGGGCGTGACGTCGCCGGCGGGCGTGGTTTCGCGGGCGGGCGTGACGTCGCGGGCGGGCGTGGGTTCGCGGGCGGGCGTGACGTCGCCGGCGGGCGTGGTTTCGCGGGCGGGCGTGACGTCGCCGGCGGGCGTGGTTTCGCGGGCGGGCGTGACGTCGCCGGCGGGCGTGGTTTCGCGGGCGGACGTGACGTCGCCGGCGGGCGTGGTTTCGCGGGCGGGCGTGACGTCGCCGGCGGGCGTGATGTCACCAGTTGCCTGCGACGCCGGCGAGTTGCCAGGGGCAACGGCCCGGGGGCGGAGGCAGCCCACAAGATTGACAGTGCGCCCTGGAGCAGTTCTACGGGCCACCTCACCACCGCTTTGTGGCAGAGCGAGACGGAACCAGGGGGACCACGCCCCCGTGACAAAGGGAAGGGAGGGGAGAAGGGAGGGGCTCACGGGAAGGCCCACCCCCCAGTCCCCACTGCCCCCTACAATGGGGGGGGCCCCCCACACCACAAGGGGGGCCCACCCTACATCACCAAGGGGGGGCAAATTGCACCACATAGAGAGCACAGCCCTCAACCCAGGGGTAAGCCCACACTATGTAACAAGGGCGCGCTCACCCTGCTGCGACGCACTCCAAAGGGAGGAACCCCATCTTCAGTCCATTCACATCCATCCCCCATCATTTCACCATGCACCACAGGATAACGAGACGCCGCCTGGTCAGTGGCCGGACTCAGCCACACAATGGAGGAAGCTGGCAAGGCGGGTGGTAGCGGCCACGTCGGGAACCTCGGTCCTGGTCGGTGAAATCGCGGGAGTGTCGGCACGTATCTTGGTGGATACGGGGGCATCAGCCACGATCATCTCGAGCACCATGCACGAGATGCTGCCGGATAAAATCCGACCTTTAGTCCCTGTCAAGACAACGTTCATTGCAGCAAATGGAGGCAGCATGGGCTTCCTGGGCCAGGTTGAAGCCCCGATACAGATTGGGCAGCTCTCGGTAGCAGGACCCATCCTTGTCTCCGCAACGTTGCCCGTACTCTGCCTGTTGGGGACGGACTTTCTGAGGCGGATGCCAATTAAAATCGATCTGGCCAATGGGCGGGTGGAAGTCCAGGGAACGCATCTCCATTTCCTAAAGGCGGAGGGGGCCAGCCGGGGTGTACCCTACGTGCAGGCTCTGGTCAGTAAGTCTGTCTCCATTCCCCCGGCAGCCCAGATGCTGATTCCGCTGCAATATCGGTCTCCCCTCGTGACAGCCCGACCAGACTCACCCATCCTGGTGTCTCCGGCGTCAGCTGCCATGGATCGCCATGCGCTGGTGGGAGCCGAAACTATTGTACAGAGGAACCAGCATCTGTTCATTCAGGTGCTGAACACCTCCGATAGAACAGCGACGGTGCAGGAGGGAACAGTTCTGGCCCACGTTAGTCCCTTGTCACTAGGAGCCCCAGGGACAAAGCCCGAGCTTGTAGGCAGCATCAGCCAGTCCGAGGACAGAGGGGCCGAATCATGGATGGACCAGCTGGCGGGGCCTGAGCCGGGATTGCCGCCCGACCAGAAACAGCAGCTGCACTCGTTATTGCATGAGTTCTCGGACGTGTTCAGCCGGGGACCGTTCGACCTAGGGCGCACAAATCTGTCGCAGCACCACATTAACACGGGAGATGCCGCACCCCTGCGCCAAAACACATATAGAATGAGCCCAATGGAAAAAGGGCACATTCAACAAGCGGTGCAGGAGATGCTGCGGGCCGACATAATTTCTCCATCCTCGAGTCCCTGGGGGGCACCGGTGGTCCTAGTCAAGAAGTCAGACGGGTCACTGAGATTCTGTGTGGACTTCCGACGCCTCAATGCCGTCACGCTAGCCGACGCATATCCCCTACCACGTATTGACGACTCATTGGATGCACTGGCGGGAGCAAAATTTTTCAGTACGCTGGATTTATTGTCCGGGTTCTGGCAGGTCCCACTAGACGCGGACTCCCGGCCTAAAACAGCGTCCGGACACCACAGGGCCTGTTCGAGTTCAACTGCCTGCCTATGGGCCTCCAGACTGCGCCGGCGACGTTCCAACGCATAATGGAGTTGGCCTTAGCAGGCCTCCAATGGGAAACGTGCCTCATCTACCTGGATGACGTCATTGTCTTCAGCCGATCATTCGAGGAACACATTGACCGATTACGTCAGGTATTCCTGCGGTTCCGGAACGCGAACTTGAAGCTCAAGCCGTCGAAGTGCCACCTTATGCAGTCGTCGGTACGCTACTTGGGCCACGTCGTCAGTGAGTCTGGAGTGGCTACAGACCCGGAAAAGACGGCCTGCGTGAGGGCCTGGGCTGTTCCCACAACGGTTCCAGAGGTACGCCGGTTTGTGGGTTTCGTTTCTTATTACCGCCGGTTCGTACCCAACTTCGCAACCATTGCCAAGCCCTTGCACGTGTTGACGGCGAAGAACCAGAGGTTTTATTGGGGCCCTCTGGAGGAAGAGGCATTCCAGCAGCTGCGCTCACGTCTAACAGATGCACCACCATTGGCCTTTCCGGATTTTGGCCTCCCCTTTATCCTGGACACGGACGCCAGCGATGTGGGCATCGGCAGTGTTTTGTCGCAAGTCCAGCAGGGTCGCGAGGTGGTTATCGCCTATGGTAGTCGCGTGCTTTCATCAGCGGAGCAGCGCTACTGCGTCACACGTAGGGAACTCCTGGCAGTCGTTCACTTCGTGCAGCAATTTCGACCCTACCTGTATGGTCGCAAATTTACGGTCCGCACTGACCACGCGGCCTTGCAGTATTCGCTCCGCATCGACCAGCCTTCGGGCCAGCTGGCCAGATGGATAGAGCGCCTGCAGGAGTACAGGTACCAAGTAGTGCATCGCAAAGGGACCAGACATGCCAACGCAGACGCATTGTCCCGACTGGCGCCCCAGGGCCCTTGTGCATGCACCACAGGCGGGGCACGCTGCAAGGAGGCGAGGCCGGAGGGGACAGTCATCGCTCCCATACGCACGGCGGAGGACGCACAGGGTGAGGTCCAGCTGACCGACCACGACCTGGGGCTGACCTTGGACGATTGGCGACAGCTACAGCTGGAGGAAGCCCCACTGCGAACGCTACGCGCCTCAACAGAGGCAGGGGGGGAGGAGTACATCGTATGGGAGGACCTCCTCATGCGATGGGACCCGACAGGGCGCCGACGATACCTGGTAGTTCCGGAGTCGCTGCGTCAACAATTGGTTATGGACGTACACGGCCGCCAGCTGCTGCACCTGGCGGGGTGGAAGACACTGTACACATTACAGAGTCGGTACTTTTGGCCAGGTATGACCGCTGACGTGCATCGATGGGTCGCTACCTGCGTCGAATGTGCGCGGCGAAAGCCGCCACCCCGGGTAAGCCGGGCGCCCCTACAGCCCATCACGGTGACCAGGGTCAACGAATTGGTTGCGTTGGACATCCTGGGACCACTGCCGGTCACGCCACGGGGAAATAAATACCTGTTGGTCGGAGTCGAGTACTGCACGAGGTGGCCGATGGCGTGGGCCCTCCCGGACCAAACGGCACAGACCATCGCCGATGCCTTCGTGGGAGGCTATGTCCTTGATAAGGGGGCACCGGAGCGGTTGCTCACGGATCAGGGCAGGAATTTCTCCTCACAGCTATTGAAGGACGTCTGCTCTATCCTGGGCACTAAAAAGGTCCGAACATCTCCGTATCATCCCCAGACCGATGGGATGGTAGAGCGGCTTAACCGCACCATAGCGGCCATGCTGTCCCAAGTGGTGGACGAAAACCATTCCGACTGGGACCTCCACATTCCATCTGTCTTAGCGGCGTACAGGGTGGCCCCACACGCGGCGACGGGGTTCTCGCCGTTTTTCCTGATGTACGGACGGGATCCCGTTCCGCCTATTGAGGTGCAGCTGACGGACATTCCCGCAAAAGCCGACGCATGGCCGAAGGCACTAAAGACCTCCCTCATTTATTTGAGAGAGGCCCGCCAAGCAGCCGAGGCCGCATCGGCCACGAGCCAAGAGAGTAATGTACGGATACGGGAGAGGACAGTGACAGCCAAGCCCTTCAAAGTCGGGGACCAGGCATGGCTACACTGTCCTCAGGTGCCGGTTGGCCTCTCACCAAAGCTGCACCGACCCTGGAAAGGGCCGGTCGAGGTCATTAAAGCACTCCGACCGCAGTGCGTCCAGGTCCAACTGGGTAAGCGACGATGGTTTGTACACCCCACCCGCCTTAAGCCATACATCTCTCCACCGTCATCTTCACCAACATCACCACCAACATCACTGCCAACATCATCATCATCCCTACCCAGGCCAAGGTCGCCGACCACCACGCGCCGACCGGCAGGGGGTTCGGTGCCCTGTGTTCCCTTGTCACCTACAGCACCCCATGTGAGGCCTGACGGAGCGGCGGCACGAGCGGGGGCCGGAGAGACAGCGGCGCCAGGCAAGGCGACACCGGCACCACCGAACCAGGGACCGCGACGAGAGGGCCTTCGAAGGAGGGGGCCGCCACGGTCATCTGCTGCCTGTAGATGTCCGGGCTGTTACGGGATGCTGGCTGGAGACCTGGGCAGGCCGCGCAATTGATTTCGTTGTGTTATGTTGCATTGTATGATTGTGGGGGAAGTAAGGGCTGTCGTCACTGTCAGTGGTGGGAGGCATGGGGAGATTTAAATGGTCCATGGGGGAGGCAGAACCGAGGACGGTTATTTTTTCTCCGGGGGGGGGGGGGGGGGTGGTAGGGGTGTCAGGGGAAGGATTCCCACCAATAGAGGGGTTAGTGGGAGGGGTGATCGAAGAGATATAAGGAGAGAACGGGCGGGAAGGAGGGGCCTTTGGCGGGAACGAGATTGGGACGGCTGGGGACAGGTGTGGATGGAAGGAAAGGAATAAAGGACGAGACCCCTGCAATCTGGTGTCGGCTCCTACTTTACACCTATATGGCCTCTTGTTGCAGCAGCCCCCTTTGCCCACTTCAGCAATTGTTTCTTGCTCTGATTGTCTCACCTGATGACGGACGCTTGTGTTGCGCCAGAAACGTCGTGATTTAATTTATTTTATTATATACCTACGTGACTTTACCGAAAGAACCAAAGAGTATCTATTTATCTTCTTGGTTCTTTCCGTTAAGTCACGTAGAAGGGAAATCATAAAATATAAAAATAAAACATAATAAAATAATTCTCACGACGTTTCGGCCACAACGCAAGCAGCCGTCCTCAGGTAAAGAACAGGTCTGTCGGGACAGACCTGTCGGAACAGACCTGTTCTTCACCTGAGGACGGCTGCTTGCGTTGTGGCCGAAACGTCGTGAGAATTATTTTATCATGTTTTATTTTTATTATTTTATTACTTCCCTTCTACGTGACTTTACCGAAAGAACCAAGAAGATGAATCCCTGCAGTCACGAAAGCTTTACATCGAAGAGTATCTATTTAGTGTTTGAACATCTTAACACCTCTCCTGGTTTATTGCCAGAAAAGCAGTAAATCCTATTCTTATGTTTTTTTATTCATCATTTTGATCCTGGCAAAAAATGTCCAATCGATGCAACTGCTCAACCCAAGCTGGTCAACGCATCATCATTATCGTCGCGCGGCGCTTTCAGATGCGCTTCTGCGGCCGTCTGGAACGCTCCTTCCTTACCGATATCAGGAAGCCACTGGGAGCTGTGCTGCACTTTGAAATCATCATCTAGATTGACAAACACATTTATTTAGAACTGCTTTTTGTTGTGTTTAGTTTGTTGTCCTTCCCCTCGCATCTCCAATAAGCACGGTTGGCTATGCACGGTGCAAAAATAGTTCAACATACTTACACGTACATACACTAACGACAACACTACTATACAGTACACTATGCATTGCTCCTCTGCGCTCCGTTGCTGGTAAAAGTCATCGGCAAGTCGACTCAGCTCCACATCCTCCTGTACCGCATCAGCCCCTCTCTATCCGGCTAAACAGAAGCTGCTTGGACATGTGGTGGCTGGGAATGTGAGCTACATAGCCCAGCCAACGCAGCTTTGCCTGCCAGAGGAGCTAACTGATAGGAATGTGTCCAGATCTTTCAAGGATATTAGAGCTCCTCACACAATCCAACCTGGTTAAACCCAGGATGGATCGTGGACAGGCCAGCCTAAATGTATATTACTGGCGTAGATGTTCCATTAGGGGGGTCAACGTTTTACAAGCATAGAGAAGGGAGAGCATAACTGTGGCCGAAAAGACCCAAAGCTTCGTGTGGAGCGACAGACCAGGTACTTTCCACACAGCGTTACGCAGCCAATGAAAAACTAATGCCACCCGACTGATCCGGAGTGAGACCTCTGCTGTCAAACCGTAACTGGTCATAAGCACACTGCCCAGGTATGTAAAGCTCTCCACTTGCTCCACAATTTTCTCCATCACCATAACATGTTTCGATTTAAAGCCTTCGTGACTGCAGGGATTCATCTTCTTGGTTCTTTCGCTAAAGTCACGTAGAAGGGAAATAATAAAATAATAAAAATAAAATACAATTCTCACGACGTTTCGGCCACAACGTGGCCGGCTGCTTGCGTTGTGACCGAAACGTCGTGAGAATTATTGTATTATGTTGTATTTTTATTGTTTTATTATTTCCCTTCTACGTGACTTTACCGAAAGAACCAAGAACACCATAACATGGTTGACCAATCGGGAGCCATCTCTCGACCGCACTCGGGCACTGATCAGCCTCCCATTGTATCGGTACCAGATGGAAATTCCTCCGGTACAGCCATGGAAAGCTTCTCGAACTACGTGGTCAAAGATGACGTTAAATCACGTAGGAGCCTGAGGACATCCATGTCGCACTCCAAGGTGAACAAGGAATGGCCCTGGGCAGCTGGCCACGTAGCTTTACCCGAGCCTGCCACCATCATGAAGGCCCTTAATGATTGTGAGCAGAGAGTCGGGGGACTCCCTCCGCGATTATTATCGTTGGATACAAGGGGAATGCGGACACCAAAGCTACAGAGGGCTTGGTGGACTTCGTCACGAGACAATGCGACACTTTTTTCTTCTTGGTTCTTTCGGTAAAGTCACGTAGAAGGGAAGTAATAAAATAATAAAAACAAAACATAATAAAATAAAATAATATAAAATAATATAATAATATAATTTTTATTTTATTATGCTTCATTTTTATTATTTTATTACTTCCCTTCTACGTGATGACTTTACCGAAAGAACCAAGAAGATGAATTCCTGCAGTCACGAAAGCTTTAAATCGAAATTTAAGACCCACAGACTTGCATAGATTGAACACAATAGAAATGTCTCTAAAACTCAGACGCTGTCGCCTCGACAGACCTGTTCTTCACCTGAGGACGGCTGCTTGCGTTGTGGCCGAAACGTCGTGAGAATTATTTTATTATGTTTTATTTTTATTATTTTATTACTTCCCTTCTACGTGATGACTTTACCGAAAGAACCAAGAAGATGAATCCCTGCAGTCACGAAAGCTTTAAATCGAAATTTAAAATGCGACACTGTGGAGCACCGGAAACGATGCTATTGAGGCAAATGGCTCATCCAGCCACTGTCGCATCTTCAAGGTCCTGGTTTCTGCCACAATTTGTGTTGGAATTTTGCTACGTCCAGTTGACGGGGGCCGTCCCATCCTTGGTTGACACGTTGGGCTACAGAGGATGCTTACAACTCTGTGTAATGTGACTGCTGACGGAGGCGATCTAGTAACGGGTTTTTTAGGGTGTTGTTTTGCGTGTTGTTGGTGTCTGTGAACACATATGGTACACACTGGGCGTGTGTTCCAGGAAAAATGGTGTGAATGTGTTATGTTCTATTGAGTGAAAAAATAAGAACATAAAAGCTACAAAAATAAAACGACTTGGTGACCGAAGCAAAGTGCCGAATAACAGAGGGTCTTTCTGCTTCTTTTGGTCGTAAAAAAGGAGAGAGGGGAGGGGGGAAGGGTGGGAGGGAGAGATGGGAAGGCGGGAGGGAGGGAAGGGGGGAGGGAGGTAGGGAGAGAAGGGAGGGGAGAGAGGGGAGGGAGGGGAGGCAGAATCGGTGTCAGGTGATTCAATCCACCGCCATTCCGTTATTCAATCCGAGTTCTAATCTTAGACTCGGCCTCGTTCAGCAGACCTCGCGAGTGCCAGGGTGGCAGGGGAGATTTGTAGTCAAATGTTTTTAAAGTTTAAAACTAAATGCACTTTCTTCCAGTTTGTCCTGTCGCTGGTTGATCGGATGTGTAAAAAAAAAAATCCTCGGGATTGCTTTACGCGTGAGAGACACAATACGGGAAGGATGCGAATTCTCTGATGATGAATTTAGCTGATTTATTATATCCCCCACGGCGACTCCCGTCATGATTCTGTGCGTTGTTTACGACTGCCGAGGATTTGTGGAACTTGAACCCACGTCTTACAGGGAGGGCCCTAACCGATTAACATCTGCCAAATCACCAGCAGTGGCACAAGCAAAGCCTGACTGCTGATTAGTCAGTGAATCATAAAACCAGCCCGTGCCTATAAACATCTGGCAGATGACCAGCAGTGGCACAAGAAAAGGTTTACTGCTGATGAGTCAGTGAATAATTAAACCAGCCCGTGCCTATAAACATCTGGGCAGATCACCAGCAGTGGCTCAAGCAAAGCCTGACTGCTGATGAGACGATGAATGTCGAAACCGGTGCTGAGTTTTGCTCCGTCTCCTCGGTTAGACGTTCACTCGGACCCATTCCATTCCTTGGCTGTTGTTTCGTTTTTTGTCCTGGAAATCGTGCGGCGCCACGGTGACGAAATGTTTACTACCTCGCCTGGTATGCGGGAGGTCGTGGTTCGATTCCAACCCTGACGCCTGCTGCTGTATATTTGGAGTTTGCGTGTCTCTCTCTCTCTCTCATCATCATCATCACGGTGGCTAGGAGATGTTAACTACCTCGCCTGGCTTACAGAAAGTCGTGGGTTCTTTCGCAACCCCGACGCCTGCTGCTGTATATTTGGAGTTTGCGTGTCTCTCTCTCATCATCATCACGGTGGCTAGGAGATGTTAACTACCTCGCCTGGCTTACAGAAAGTCGTGGGTTCTTTCGCAACCCCGACGCCTGCTGCTGTATATTTGGAGTTTGCGTGTCTCTTTCTTTCTATCCCCGCGGTCACGTGGATTTTGCTCCAATGTCCTCTGGTTTTATCCCTCCACATTTACAAACGTGCGTTTAGAGCAGCCTGCACCTTGCACCCCTGCAACCTTTAGAAAGGGCAGCTTACATCCCCAGGGGGTGCGTGCACACACGGGTTAAGAACCACCGGTGTGGAGAATTTGCCTGCTGCTAGAAATCTCCACACGTGATGATGATGATGATAAGCCCACTTCTTTGGAGCTGTCATTTGTGATGTCCAGGTCGCTTCTGAAAAAAAGCTACGTAGCAGTTCAGTGGGACCTTATACCCGGTAAGATAACAAAAAATCGCTCCAAAAAATAGTTTCAAATAGTAAAAAAAATAGTTTTAAAATAGTACAAAAATAATAGTTTCAAAATAGTAAAAAAAAACTGTTTTAAAAAGTTGTTCAAATTGTTTCAAAAAACTGTTTTAAAATAGAAAAAATAAGATGTATCATAATAAAATTGTTTCAAAAAACAGTTTTAAAAAATTCCTTTCAAATAATAAAAAAATTAACCCGTAAAAACAAAGTTTTTCACTATAAATCCTTTATATGCGTGGCGGCTAGAGTCCTCTTGTCCTCTGGCTTGAGATGGCTGCCACTTATGAGTCAGATGATTGCCTGGCAGCATTAAGCAATTGGTAATTAAATATAAAAAAAAATTCCTAAAAAGTGTAAAATTTTGCACATTTTTTTTCACGAAAATTAATTGTCACGCACAACGAGTCTGTGTGCAAAATGTCAGCTCGATTGGATCACGGGAAGTGGGTTAAAAAACGACCGAAAGATTTGCACGGTCGTAAGCAAGCAAGCAAGCACGCAAGCGAGCGAACTTAATATAAAGGATTTAAAAAAGAGTTTCAGATTTTTTTTTTTTTACATTATAAAAATTTAAAAAAATACAGCTTTAAATTTTTCTTTAAAAAAAGTTACAAAACAGAATTGTTTTTGTTATGTAACAAAATTGTAACACTAACTTTAAAAACGTTGTAAAAAAAATTGTTTAAAAATTGTACGAAAAAACTTGTTAGACAAATTGTGAAAAAACATTAAAGAATAAGTTGACATTTTTGGAAAAAATAAGTAAAAAAACTTTACATTTTTTATGTTTATAAAATGAAAAAAAATTATTGTAAAGAAACACTGTTAAAAAAATGTTTACGTAAAAAATGATACTCTTTGGTTCTTTCGGTAAAGTTACGTAGGTAGAAATAAAAATCAAATAAAACAAATCACGACGTTTCAATCGCAACACAAGCAATCCTAATCAGTTGGGACAACCACAGCAAGTAAATGCTGAAGTCGGCGGGAGAGCTGCCGTGGCAAGAGGTTATATAGGTAAGACAGGGGGGAGGAGGCAAAGGGGGAAAGGGAGAGAGGGGGGTGTGAGGTAAGGGAAGGGGGGCCACGTGAGCGCTAGGGGGAGAAGACATGAGGCTGGGGGGGGGGGACGTAGGCGGGGCTAGCAGTAAACCGGCAGGTAATGATGGAAACAACAACAACAATGATTGTTCAATTTGTATCCATTCTCTCGGTTGAAGTTTTGTTTATGTTTATAGATCTAGATTGCTTCATGAACAAACCTTATGATAGTAGCCCGAAGGTTTGCAGAGTACCTTGGTCTCGGAAAAAACAATATCACGTGAGCCCACAGCGTTATAACAATGGTCAGCTACGGCAGAGGTATTGGTTCTGCCATGTTTCAGATCTGCCTTGTGTTCGTGAACACGGTCCGAGACATATGGCTTCGTTTCCCCAATGTAACTGCTACCGCAGGTACAACTCAGTTTGTAGACTCCCGGGTATTGCATGGCAGGAATGACCTCCTTCACAGATGGGATAAGATCACGGATTTTGTGTACTGTATTGAATCAGACCTGGATCTTGTGTTTGTGTAAGATTTTGGAAATCTTTTTGGTAACACCTGCTATGTATGGTAAAGTGATGGTTTTGATCAGCGTCTCAGGGGGTTGTTTCTCCATGATTAGAGAAACAGCTTGGCAAATAATGTGGTCCGAGTACCCATTCATCTTGAGGGCTTGGTATACGTGTTCCAGTGCTCTGGCTAGGTGGTGTTGGTCGGAGATGAAGTGGGCCCTATGGTGTAGTGTTTTGATGAGGGCATTCTTCTGTGCCGGATGGTGGTGGCAATCAGGTTTTAGATAGGAATCTGTGTGGGTGGCCTTCCTTTATACAGAATGTCCCAAAGAGCCGTTAGGCCTCTTCTTAATCAGAACATCCAGGAATGATAGCTTACCATCCTTCTCCATTTCCATGGTGAATTTGATGGATGGATGTATGGAATTGATGTAGTTGAGAAATTGGTTCAATGCTGACAGGCCATGTGGCCAAATGACAAAGGTGTCATCTACGTATTTCTTCCACAAGGAAGGACGTAGGGTGGATGTCTGGATGGCATCTGTTTCAAATTTCTCCATGAAAACATTCGCTATCACTGGTGATAAGGGGGAACCCATGGGGATACCTTCATTTCGTTTGTAGAAAGTACCATTCCAGGTGAAGTAAGTGTTTAAAAATAAACTAGGTTCGAAGCTTTCGTGACTGCAGGAATTTCTCTTGGGGTCTTTCGGTAAAGTCACGTAGAAAATAAAATCAAATAATAATAGAATACGAGGTTCGGTTGCAACACAAGCAACCATCATCAGGTAAGAATGAAGATAAAACACAGAAGGGGAAACAACACAGGAAGACACGCATACAGAGAGAGACACACACAAAGACACACCAAGCGAGACACACACCAAGGAAACACAGACACGGAAACAACATAGGCAGACACTCGGTGTGTCTGTGTGTCTCTCTCTGCATGTTGTCTGCCTGTGTTGTTTCCGTGTCTGTGTTTTATCACTAATTCTTACCTGATGATGGTTGCTTGTGTTGCAACCGAAACGTCGTATTTTACTATTTGGTTTTGTTTAAAAATAGTAAAAAGAAACAGTAAAAAAAGTGTTTTTATGGTGAAAGAAATAGTAAAACAAACGTCAAAAAATGTGTAAAAAAATTGTTAACAAAAAACTCTTTTAAAAAATTGTAAAAAAAATTTCGAACAAACTGTTAAAACATTTAATAAAAAATACAGTTAAAAAATTTTAAAACAAAAATTTTGTTTCAAAAAAGTTTAAACAAAAATCCTCTTGACCTCCCGTAGAGCGGTGTCACGGCACTCGCCCGTGACCACTCCCTGGCGTGGAGTCGCCCTCTCGTGGCCGCGAGCTGCAGGTCGCGGAGCCTCCACGAGGACCCACAAACAAAGCACGCACCACGTGGCGCAGCTCACAACGATACCACCACTAGCATCTATCTCCAGGACTGGCTGAAGTGACTGTGTCTCTCTCTTTCGACTTAAAGCTTTCGTGACTGCAGGAATTCATCTTCTTGGTTCTTTCGGTAAAGTCACGTAGAAGGGAAGTAATACAATAATAAAAATCAAACATAATAAAATAATTCTCACTAGTGAGAATTATTTTATTATGTTTTAGTGAGAATTATTTTATTATGTTTTATTTTTATTATTTTATTACTTCCCTTCTACGTGACTTTACCGAAAGAACCAAGAAGATGTTTCTCCTTTTTTTTTACGATCAATGGAAACAAGAAGATGCTCGGTGTAGTCGGCACTTTGCTTCGTTCATCATTTCGTAATTTATTTTAATTGTTTTTTTAAAATGTTTTTTTTAATAACTTTGCTTTATCTTCTTGGTTCTTTCTTTCCCTTCTACGTGACTTTACCGAAAGAACCAAGAAGATGAATCCCTGCAGTCACGAAAGCTTTAAATCGAAATTTAAGACCCACAGACTTGCATAGATTGAACACAATAGAAATGTCTCTAAAACTCAGACGCTGTCGCCTCGACAGCCCTGTTCTTCACCTGAGGACGGCTGCTTGCGTTGTGGCCGAAACGTCGTGAGAATTATTTTATTATGTTTTATTTTTATTATTTATTACTTCCCTTCTCGCTCTCTCTCGTTCTGCACGCAGCCCTTCTCGCAGTCAAACGGCCTCTCTCTCCTTGTCTCTCCATCTCTCCGGCTGTCTCCATCTCTCTCTGTGTCTCTGTCTTTATCAATGTCTCTCTCTATCTCTCTCTCTGCATTGCTCTGTCTGTATGTTTCTCTCTGTTTCCATCTCTTTTTCTCCGTTTCTCTGTCTCTGAGTTTCTCTGTCAATTCATCTCTATATCTCTCTGTGCTTCGTTCTTTTTGTCTCTTGCTGTCTTTCTCTAAGTCTCTCCGTCTGCATCTCGCTCTACCTTCTGAAGCGCTCGCTCGTCACCATGGCGTGCGCGATGACACCACAACCACGGTGCTTTTAGCGCCACAGCGCGTCGATTTGTAGCGTTTATTTTCATTTGTTTGCTGGTGACTTTGTGTATTTCATACTGAAATCGCCTCCAGTGCATTTGCTGCTGGCGGCAATAAAAGTTGTTTAAAAAGTCAAACGTCTCTCCGTTTCTTTCTCTGTCTCTCTCCGTCTCTGTCTTTCCCTCTCAATGTCCCTCTGTCTCTCTGTCGTTCTATGTTGCTCTCTCTCTAATGTCTCTCTCCGCCTCTCTCTTTGTCTCTGTCTGTCTCCACCTCTCTATGATGTCTCTCTCTGATGTATCTCTCTAATGTCTCTCTCTCTCCGCTGCCTCTCTCCGTTGTCTCTCTCATGCCTCTCTGTCTCTCTATGTCTCCGCCTCTCTCTGATGTCTCTGTCTACAATGTCTCTCTGTTTCTGTCTGTCTCTCTCTCTCCATGTCTCTCTCTGATGTATCGCTCTAATGGCTCTCTCTATCCCTCTCTCTCTCTCTCTACGTCTCCACCTCTCTCTGATGTGTCTCTCTCTGCATCTCCATCGCTGTGGCCTCAGGTTGACTCACGCGAACACAACGGGAGGAGCGAGCCAGGTGGTGATCACGCGAAGCAACTCGCCCATCAACACGAGCATCGTCTTCGACCAGAGCAGGAAGACGCTCGTGGTGGACGCCAAAGTCACGAATCTCTTCCTCAAGGTGCGACCCTGGGGGATGGTGGGGTGGGGGCAGGGCCGGATCAACGAATCAACACCCGGGGTTGGTGGCCGTCAGCGGGAATCGAACTCGGGTCGCCGGGTTCGTAGCACGCTAACCGCTGCACCACCGCTCCTCGTGAGACTACGGGGCAGGCAGGACAGTCGTCGAATATAAAGATCCATGTTTTGTTTTTCGGTTGAGCCACATCAGAATGTTTTATCTTGGAGAAATTCAATGAGCTTTGAAGCCCTTTTTCACAAACTAAAATTTTGTTTTGTTTATTGTGGCCAGGAGTAAGGCCCCACTGAGCTGCAACAATGCTCCTTTTCAGGAGCGACCTGGCTATCACAGTTGATAACTCAACGAAGTGGGCTTATCATCATCATCAGCATGTGGAAATTTATATCAGCCACATACAGTAAACGCACGTTTCTAAAATTGTGGAGGGAAAACCGGAGGATCCGGAGAAAAATCCACGCGACCACGGGGAGAGACACGCAAACTCAAAATGTACAGCAGGAATCAGGGTTGGGATCAATCCCACGACCTCCCGTACACCAGGCGAGGTAGGTAACATCTCGCCACTGATGTCCAGTAGCGATAGGTCAGAAAGTTACAACACCCAACAATACAAAAAACAGACCGGAGTGCCAAGTACAGCAAAGGTAAACAAATCATCTTAAACTAAATGAATAAACTAAAACTAGACTGTTTTTATGATAATTGTTTCTTTACCCTTCTATCTGGCAACACAACTGACACCTTTATACAAGGAGTCATGTTTGCATAGACCACAATACCTGCAGTCATAATGCAAACAAAAAACACAACTCTGATAATGTGCACTGTCCTTGAAATTGATTGGTCCACACCCGAGACAGCTTTCCTTAGAGCCTAGTCTCACATGTGTTAGACCAGATGACGCCATGTGAGACTAGGCTCTAAGGAAAGCTGTCTCGGGTGTGGACCAATCAACTTCAAGGACAGTGCACTTTATCAGAGTTGTGTTTTTGTTTGCATTATGACTGCAGGTATTGTGGTCTATGCAAACATGACTCCTTGTAAAAAGGTGTCAGTTTTTGTTGCCAGATAGAAGGGTAAAAAAACAATTATCACATTTTTACTGGCAAATGAGGTTCCAATGGTAGACTGTTTTTTTTTATTAAGTCTAAATTATTTTGTTGTTACCGGGTACAGGAAGGCCCAACTGAGCTTTTAGGTAGTAGCTTCTTTGCAGAAGCTGCCTGTCTGTCACGAATGTGCGTTCAACGGTCGTCGGGGAAGCGAGCTGGCCAATGGGTCTCCAACCGAAACCCCTCTCCCAGTGCCACCTCCGCCCATGGCTACGCCAGCTACCAACCTACAGCATGGCTGATCACGATGATGATGATGACGACGAGTGATCACTGATGATGGTGGCTAATGATGATGGCTAATGATGATGACTGCTTCCGCTGATGATGGCTGATGATGATGGTGATGGCTGATGATGTGGTTGATTATAATGATGGCGGCTGATGATGATGGCTGATAATAATGGCTGCTGATGATGATGATAGCTGATGATGATGGTGATGTGGCCACAGGAGTTCCCCGAGCGGAGTGGGCGCTACCCTCGCTGCGCCGTCGTGGGGAACGGAGGGATCCTCGCCAACAGCTCCTGCGGCTCCCAGATCGACGCAGCCGACTTCGTGATCCGGTGAGAGGAAAGGGAGAGTGGGGAGGGAGGGAGGTAGAGAGCGAGGGAGAGTGAGAGAGAGAGAGGGAGTGGGCAGAGTTGAACTCTAGACGTGCGGGCAGGGTTGACTCTAGACGTGCGGGCAGGGTTGACTCTCGACGTGCGGGCAGGGTTGTGGCTCACCCCCTTCGCTCTCCACCAGATGCAACATCCCTCCCGTGGGGGGCAACTTCCAGGATGACGTGGGAAGCAAAACGGACATCGTCACCTCCAACCCGACCATCTTCATCAATCGGTGAGCGAGCGAGTGCGCATGGCCGCGTGCCGATGGTCGACTCAGCCTCAAGTGTGCAGAAAACGACGCCAACTGGGGAGACAAAGGCGGCCCAGGCTGTGACGCTGGCCCAACCCACCCAGCCAGTGTGCCGCGCCACCGGCTTTTATAATTGCTGCTCCTCTTCGCGAACAGCACTTACCCCAACACGGACGGATCTTTGTCGTTTGTGTTGCCTCGGTCGACTCAGCCTCAAGTGAGCACACCGGTGTACCGTGTGTGTACTAAACGTTGCCATTGGGGAGACAAAGGCGGCCCCGGGTGGGTTGAAGGCCCAACCAACCCGCCCGGTGTGCCCGCACCACCGGCCTTCACAATTGCTGACTCACTAACAGCACGTGCCTCCAACATCCCGTTCAAAGGCTACACACGGGGGTATCTTTGTCTTTCATGATAGTTTTTGTTTGGGCTATATCGCGTGAATATAAATGTTGTGTCTTTAAACCCGCCACCACCCGGCACAGCCAATTAGTCAGTTTTAGTGTCACGCGAACAGAACACGGCCAATTCGTCACAAGTACAGCCGCACCGGTGTGTTGGAGAGCAAATCCACGACATTTACAACTCTGAGTCAGACGTTTCGCAAGCAATTATAACCGGCTTCATCAAGCGGGATGGCCGGATTTGTGGAGACATCCTCCCTCCTCTTCCGTTCCTTCAAGAGAGGGCGAGATGTGACGACGTCCCTTGTGAGCTCCTCACATACGAGGTCGGGATTTGATTTGTGCTTTGTTAGCCACGGCCTCTGCCGTGAGCAGAGTCGTCCAATAGGAGGTAGGTGGGCGAACGAATCGGGGGCCGACAGCCATCGGCGACGGCCCCCGCCCCGCCTCCCGCCCCGCCCCCCGACCCGCACTACTATGTCTGTCGAACCCCGGCCACGCTCGCCGCCACCAACTCGGGGTGACGGTTATCTGAACTGTTTCTGGACTTCTCCCCTAGGTCGACTTGGCCTCAAATGAGTACCTGAGTGTGGTGTGTAGTAAACACAAAGGCGGCCCGGCCGTGGTGTTAGCCACCCATCCCCTTGTGTGCCGTGCCGGCCTTGATAGGTGCTAACAGCACTTGCCCCAAAAGTATGTTACGGCTATGCGGGGATCTTTGTGTGTAAACCCGTGTGTGTGTGTAACCCCGTGTGTGTGTGTAACCCCGTGTGTGTGTATGTAGATTCGAGTCCCTGATCGGGAGAAGGAAGGAGTTCATCAGGAAGATGTCTTCGTACGGCGCCAGCATCCTGCTCATCCCCGCCTTCTCTGTATCTGCGTACACGTCGCTTGCGTACAGGGTAACTACGGGCCCACTCACATCCACCGTGTCCACCAGTGTCCACCTGTGCACCACGTGTCCATTCTGGATCACACGTGGCAGCGATTCCTTACACCCCTGTCCCCCTCCCTCTCCCCACGCCCCCCCACGCCCCCCCCCCCCCCCCAGGCCATATTTACCCTGGACGACTTTGAGTCCCAGCAGCGCGTGGCCTTCTTCAACCCCTCCTACATGAGGGCCATCTCTCGCTTCTGGAAGAAACGCGGCGTCAAGGAGTCGCACATCACCTCGGGCCTCATGATGGTAACAATGCGACACGGGAACCGTCTCCAGTGTCTCCCCGTGTCTCCAGTGTCTCCCAGTGTCTCGGCATGTCTCCCAGTGTCTACACCCGTGTCTCCCCGTGTCTCTCAGTGCCTCCCCGTGTCTCCCAGCGTCTATACCCTACCTCCCAGTGTCTCCCCGTATCTCCCAGTGTCTACACCTCTGCCTACTCGTGTCTCCCCGTGTCTGGCAGTGTCTCCCATTTCTCTCATTGTCTCCCAGTGTCTACACCTCTGCCTCCCTGTCTCCCGTGTCTCCCAGTCTCCCAGTGTCTCCCCGTGTCTACACCCCTGCCTCCCGTGTCTTCCTGCGTCTCCCCGCGTCTCCCTTTTTGTTTCATTAATTCAATTTACTGTATGCGTAAAAACTCGCCCCCACTGGAGAGGGCATCCCAATACGTCAAAGTATAAATTAAAAGAAGGTAGTCCTCCAACCTATGTGTTGCACACTCGAAATGAAGGACGTGGGCAGGTGCTCCAAATCGAGGGCTCACACATTAATTGTGATAATCTGTAAAATTCAACAGCACGTGTGTCATACAGAAATTCTCAACCCAGTCGCCATTAACCACGTGACTGGTGTACAGGTCGGGTTACTCAATAACCCTGCCAGCCACCTACAGGCCCAACTCAGTATCGCATGCTGGTGTCCACACGAGCATTGATGTACTTCACAGCACATAAGGGACCTTCACAAAACCACACTTTACTCCATTGCTGTACGAGGAAATAATTAAAAGAGTGGTCCATTCCTAATGTGCCACGTATAAAATCAAGACGCGTATCAAAATATCGACCAGGGACCAAGACGGGCAGGTGTGCTGGTAGCACAATCAGATAGCGGTTAATACTGAAGCACCAATCAAGAGATGAGACGAACTGGGTTTGAGTCAAGGTGCAGCTTCGGCCTGTGTCTCCCCGTGTCTCCCCATGTCTCCCTGTGTCTTTCCGTGTATCCTTGTGTCTTCCCGTGTCTCCCAACTTTCCCTTGCATCTTCCCTCCTAAGTAAGTCTAAGCATTTCTTTATGAGTCCACCACCATGGTAGCTAGGAGATGTCAACTACCTCGCCTGGTGTACAGGAGGACGTGGGTTTGATCCCAACCCTGACGCCTGCTGTATATTTGCAGTTTGCGTGTCTCTCTCTCTCATCATCATAACTGTGGCAAGGAGATGTTAACTACCTCGCCTGGTATACAGGAGGTCGTGGGTTCGATCCCGACCCTGACGCCTGCTGTATATTTGGAGTTTGCGTCTCTCTCTCTCTCATCATCATCATGGTGGCGAGGAGACGTTAACTACCTCGCCTGGTATGCAGGAGGTCGTTGCATGAAAGAAGAGCAAGATAGCAGCTCAGTGGTTTCTTACGCATTGGGATCCTCAGATGGAATGCACATTAAACATTCGTACTATAACCAGCTAAAAATGGTGTAATAGTTTAAATAGACTGCGCACACTTCTACCACATTCTCCCCGTGTTTCCCAAAACATCTCCCACTCGCCCCTACCCCCCTCCCCCCAGACGAGCGTGGCCATGGACCTGTGCGACGAGGTGCATGTCTATGGCTTCTGGCCGTTCGTGCACGACCTGCCCACCCCGGTGCAGGTGAAGGAGGATGAGAGAAGGAGGAAGCCGAAGAGGAGCAGGAAGAGGAAGAAGGGGGCGCAGGCCGCCGCGGCCCCCCACGGCCGCCCCTGTCGACCCACCGCAGGGCCGCCAGTTGCACCACCACTACTACGACGACCAGCAGCCCAAGAAGGTGCACTCCATGCCCAGCGAGTTCGCGGAGCTGGCGGAGGCTGCACAGCCGCGGGGTGCTCCCGCCTGCACGTGAACGCGTGCGGGGGTCAGTGATGGTGCCACGGTGGTGGCGGCGGTTCCCTCCAGAACCCGCATCCCCCCACATAACCCACGTTCCCCTCCAGAACCCACGTTCCCCTCCAGAACCCACGTTCTCCTCCAGAACCCACGTTCCCCTCCAGAACCCACGTTCTCCCTCCAGAACCCACTTCTCCACCAGAACCCACGTTCTCCCACCAGAACCCACGTTCCCCTCCAGAACCCACGTTCCCCTCCAGAACCCACGTTCCCTCCAGAACCCACGTTCCCCTCCAGAACCCAAGTTCTCCCACCAGAACCCACGTTCCTCCAGAACCCACGTCCCCAGAACCCACGTTCCCCTCCAGAACCCACGTTGATCCTCCACCAGAACCCACGTTCCCCTCCAGAACCCACGTTCTCCCACCAGAACCCACGTTCTCCCACCAGAACCCACGTTCTCCCACCAGAACCCACGTTCCCCACCAGAACCCACGTTTCTCCCACCAGAACCCACGTTCTTCCACCAGAACCCACGTTCTCCCTCCAGAACCCACGTTCCCCACGAGATCCCACGTTCTCCCACCAGAACCCACGTTCTCCCATCCAGAACCCACGTTCTCCCTCCAGAACCACGTTCTCCCTCCAGAAACCCACGTTCCCTCTCCAGAACCCACGTTCTCCCACTCAGAACCCACGGTCCCCTCCAGAACCTCAACGTTCCCCCTCAGAACCCAGTTCCCCGCCAGAACCCCACGTTCCCCCCCCTACCCAGGTTTAGATGCTTCTAGATGTTACCGTACACACAAGGCATTGGGATGGCCTCTTTTTGGCCTGCGTACGGCATTTCATGCACGTTATGCGCGGAACCGGCTTTACCTCCGGCATTATATATTATTTATTACCGGTTATTACATCGGTTCAATAACGCGACGTTCTTCGGGAACCGACTACTGCCTCCCGCCGCGTTGTCGGGCAGCAGGACCGTCAAATGAATGACATTCGGTATTTATTTAGAAGGTGTTTGAATATCTTAGCACAACTCCCGTTTTATTGCCAGAGAGGGTAAACACCTTTTATAATTTTTCATGCTTTGATGCTGGCACAAAAGGTATCTCATGATTTAGCTGCTCACCGCGAACTATACATGCAACAATACACGTGCATTATCCTTGTGCTGTTCGCCTTTTGGCGTTCTCGGTCTGACACTGGTAGTGAGACCAGGCCCGAAAGAAGGCTGCTGTCTCTGGTGTAGGCCAATCCATTTCAAAGACAACGTCCATTTTTTATCAGAGCCATGTTTGTTTGCATGTTCACCACAAGTAACGTGTTTGGTTAATGCGGTGCTTTACTCCTTGGTTCAAACACCAAACAGATACCTCTGTTTTATTGTAGAAAGGGTAAAGCCTATTCTGATTTTTCGTACTAATATGCCGAACTTCTTTCCTACCACCGTACGTAGCCAACCGCGCTAATAGGAGGTGTAGGGGGGAGAAGGACAGCAAACTAAACACAACAACATAATTTCTAAAGGAAGGAACGTTCCAGACGGCCACAGAAACGCGTCCGAAAGCGCCGCGCGGCGACGATCCGTGAGTGCCGTCTTCGTTCGACGGCTTGGCCAGAAGCCATCGCCGCCGCCGCTTGCGAGGATGACGAGGGAGTTCACGTGACCGACGGTATGTAGTAGTAGTAGCTATTTGACGAGATTAGCGAGGTGACGCTGAAAAGGTACGCACGGACGGGTTCGTGAACACGTGCACGCACTCACGCGTACGCACCCGCAACAATAACCACAACAACCACCACAACAACCACAACAACGAAAACAACCACCACAACGACAACAACAACAACCACAGCAACCACGACAGCTGTGATCCAGGTATTTAGTCTTCTGTTTACAATCCCCTCAATGCCCTTTCTCGCATGTAACTTTACGATCTCCAAAGCAGGTGTGCAACTTGCGCAGATACAGAAACTTAATTTATTACTTTCTTCGCGGTGTGTAAAGGGTGATTATGATTGTTTTTCGGGTGATCACAGTTAGCTATGCTTCATGGTGGGAAAATATATGGCAATTCTGTAATATGTACGCTTCCACGGGAATCAACTTCCCCTGTACATAGACTCAGCACTGCTCCCATAGAGTCAACACTTACCCATCGACTCAACACTACTCATAGACTCAACACTGCTACCCATAGAGTCAACACTTACTCATAGACTCAACACTGCTCCCCATAGAGTCAACACTTCCCGTCGACTCAACGCTACTCATAGACTCAGCACTGCTACCCATAGAGTCAACACTTACTCATAGACTCAACGCTACTCATAGACTTAGCACTGCTACCCATAGAGTCAACACTTACCATAGACTCAACACTGCTACCCATAGAGTCAACACTTCCCGTCGACTCAACGCTACTCATAGACTCAACACTGCTACCCATAGAGTCAACACTACTCATAGACTCAACGCTACTCATAGACTCAACACTGCTACCCATAGAGTCAACACTACTCATATCAACGCTACTCATAGACTCAGCACTGCTACCCATAGAGTCAACACTTCCCGTCGACTCAACGCTACTCATAGACTCCACTGCTACCCATAGAGTCAACACTTACCGTCGACTCAACCCTGCCCACAGACTCAACAACTCCCCTGTACATTTTATCAATCCACCCTCCTTAACCTCCTCCTTCCCATTCCTCTCTTAAATCCTCACCTTTTCTCCATCGCCCATTCCCCTTCCTCGTCCTGTCGCCCCTCTGCATGGAATCTATAATCTCGAACACTCGGCCCTAAGAGTTAGTAGCTGTAGTTTACGTGCCTTAGCCTGGCTCTCCGAAGTCGCAGCTATTTCCATCGGACATCCTCTGCAGCCGAAGCGTGCCCTTCGCATTTTATGGGCCTGAGGTGTCTTAGCACTGAACCGTCGGTAATCGTCGCACGTGCCTTAGACTGGGCCCTCTGGGCTCTCGGGCATTAACTACGAACCCCAATAATCCCGAGCAAGCGGCCTTAGTCTCACGGAGCCATTTCCACGACGACGATAGCGATATTCCATTGGAACCTCATTTGCCAGTAAAAATATGATAATTGTTTTTTTACCCTTTTATCTGGTAACAAAACTGACACCTTTTTTTTACAAGGAGTCATGTTTGCATAGACCACAATACCTGCAGTCATAATGAAAAGAAAAACATAACTCTGATAATGTAATGCACTGTCCTTGAAGTTGATTGGTCCACACCCGAGACAGCTTTTCTTAGAGCCTAGTCTCACATGGTGTTGGACCAGATGACGCCAAAAGGCGCACAACTCAAAGACAATGCACCATCAGAGTATGAGAGATTGGGAAGCATTTACACCATTGGATACATTATCAGAGTTATGTTTTTTGTTTGCATTATGACTGCAGGTATTGTGGTCTATGCAAACATGACTCCTTGTAAAAAAAGGTGTCAGTTTTGTTGCCAGATAGAAGGGTAAAAAAACAATTATGATAGTGATATTTATATTCTTAGGTTTTTTCGGTAAAGTCACGTAGGTAAAACATCAAAATTAATAAAAATTAAATTAAATAAGCCAGATCTGGCTGTGACGGTCCCACCTGATGACGGAGACTTGTGTTGCCTCCGAACGTCGTGATCTTTATTTTATTTTTATTAATTTTGATGTTTTACCTACGTGACTTTACCGAAAAACCTAAGAATATGAATCCTTGCAGTCACGAAAGCTTCAAATCTAGAAAGAGATAGTGTATTATTTATATTGCCACCACGGAACGCTTGGAATCATTCGCGGACAGAAATGACCGCGGGGCCTTGAAGAAAGGTGGAGGACCTTTTAAGAATGGTGGGGATTTTAAGAAAGGGGTGGGGACCGATGACAAATAAGGGCAGGACCTTTAAGGAAGATGTGTGACCTTTAAAAAAAGGAAGGATCTCACAAAGAATGGCCTGGCGGCATTACCTGTCATACGGTCTCAATTGGTCTTTAATAAACTAGTTCCCTAGTTTATTAAAGACCAATTGAGACCGTATTGGTCACCCCGTGCCCCTTATACATCTCAGAGTTCATCCTACAAAGTCCCCACAAGAGAGAAACACAAACAAATGGACACAATTATTTTCTTGTTTCCGGTATTGAAACGGCTGTTCTCCGTATGGACCTGAAAAACTACCTTTCCCTGTACAACAACACGGGGTTAAACCGTACGGGTTGACGGGTATGCATTTGTCTGTACGCGATTTAGCCCCAAAAAAAAATACACCTCTATCATGGATAACATTTGCTCTCAGTCCATCAACGCCAAGGCACTTGCAGGGTTGGTCCCGTGACCCTCCTCCTCCTACTGGCAGCAAGCGTGGCGCGTTCGACGGCACTTCGCGTGGCCTCGGCGTGCACGTGGCCAGGCCTGGCACAGGTCACGTGGGCGGCGCGCGTCACCACCACGTGATGGCGAATGGCGGAGGCGTTTGGCGTTTTGGTCGATGAAAAAAAGTGTACGGGCAAAAATTTGCGAAGGGATTTTTTGAGTCGATGCGCATGAAGGCGCGTGGTATTTGTTGTTTTTTTGTTGCATAACCGGTTACCGCAATAGGTGGGGTGGGGGGAACCGGGTTAAACCGGTTAGTCGCACGCAAAAAAAATGTTGAGAGCGATAAACAAACATAGGCACGCGCGCGTGTGTGTGTTTTAGCCGGCGAAACGTGCAATGAGAATTAGTTTTATTTTTAAAATATTCTAACGTGCGGACACACACATATATATAAATGCTGTATTAGCTGGTAAATGTATATAGGGGACAGTATAGAAGCAGAGGGGAAGACAGCAAATGAAGTCTCGGCGTAGACGCGGATCGAACGATCGGATGCAACTGGGGAGGAGTAAGAGACTCGATGCGGGTTTGTTGTTGTTACTTATCTCGGACGAACACGATCCATAGACTAACATTGCCCACAGACTAACATTGCCCATAGACTAACATTGCCCATAGACTAACATTGCCCACAGACTAACATTGCCCACAGACTAACATTGCCCATAGACTAACATTGCCCACAGACTAACATTGCCCATAGACTAACATTGCCCACAGACTAACATTGCCCACAGACTAACATTGCCCATAGATGTAAATTGCCCATAGATTAATATTGCCCATGAACTATTATTGCCCATAGACTAACATTGCTCACAGACTAGCATTGCCCATAGACTAACATTGCCGATAGATGTAAATTACCCACAGACTAACATTGCCCATGAACTATTATTGCCCATAGACTAACATTGCCCATAGACTAACATTGCCCATAGACTAACATTGCCCATAGACTAACATTGCCCATAGACTAACATTGCCCATAGACTAACATTGCCCATAGATGTAAATTGCCCA